>NC_141927.1:40369142-40683647 GCF_057802395.1 Ceratotherium simum simum | reverse complement strand
AGATAAAATTTTAAATTTGGACTAAAATAATAGACCAAATATAGGATGGGGTAGACATTAGTCCTGGGGGTTTGTTCAGATGACTACCTAACGCAATCTTAGATTTCATTAGAAGGGTAGTGCATCCAGTACCCAAACTGCTCAGACCACCGGGGAGTCCTGAGTGCATCTTGGGCTTTCTGTTTTAACAAGGACACTGGCATACCTGAAAGTGTCTAGACAGTGGTGACCAGGATGGCAAGGCATCTGAAAACTGGCTCAAGAGGAAAACAGAGAGAAGACAGGGATGATGACATGAGGAAAGGAAAAGGATCTATAAGTCTGTTCAGGCTGCTATAACAAGAAACCACAGACTGGGTGGCTGAAGACGCAGGCTCCAGAACTTTCTCACAGTTCTGGAGCCTGAAAGTCCAAGATCAAGGTGCCATCAGGGTTCGTTTCTGGTGAAGCCTCTCTCCCTGGCTTGTAGACATCTGCCTTCTCGCTTTATCCTCACGTGGCCTTTTCTCTGCACCCTTGCAGACAGAGAGAAATCTCTGGTTTCTCTTCCTCTTCTTTTAAGAACACCAGTCTTTTAGGATTAGGGCCCCATCCCTACGACCTCATTTAACCTTAATCCCTAAAGGTTCTATCTTCAAATACGGTCATATTGGGGGTTAGGGTTTCAACATATGAATGGGGGGGGAGGGAGCACAATCCAGTCCATAACAGGATCCAATCTTAAGTATAGTCATGTATTGCTTAACAACAGGGATACATTCTGAGAAATGCATCATTAGGTGATGTTGTCATTGTGGGAACATCACAGAGTGTACTTACACAAACCTAGATGGTATAGCCTACTGCAAACCTAGGCTCTATGGTACTAATCTTATGGAACCACCGTTGTATATGCAGTCTGTTGACCGAAACATCGTTATGCAGCACTTAACTGTATACAAACGACTGCGACTGAAAAGGATGGTGATTTATTCTTTATTACCCTAGAAGGCAGAATTAGAAACAGAGTAGGAAAACCATACAAAGTCTAAGTGTCCTTCAACTCTACTAGCTATTATAACTATTATTATTAAACTACAGGATATAAGTTATTGGGTGCTTCCTATGGACCA
Organism: Ceratotherium simum simum; assembly: GCF_057802395.1. Classification (NCBI taxonomy): domain Eukaryota; kingdom Metazoa; phylum Chordata; class Mammalia; order Perissodactyla; family Rhinocerotidae; genus Ceratotherium; species Ceratotherium simum. The sequence goes on along the minus strand of NC_141927.1, from coordinate 40,682,535 downwards.
AACTTCATGCTAAGCACTATCTCACTGAATCTTTATATCCACTCTGAGGTAAATACTACTATTATAGCCATTTGTTGTTGTTCATAAATTAAGCCTCACTCTTGCCCAGCATCACAGTGCTGACAGGTGGCAGAAGAAGGACTAGATCCCACAGTCAAACTCCAAAGTCACCCATCGAGCTTTTAACCAGCACATTGTACAAGCTCCCTAAATTAGTAAAAGGCAGGAAGTACAATACAATTGAGGAAATAACTCCATTTATCAACAGGAAATCACAGAAGAAAACTAAAACACTAAGAACCACATTACCACCATTGTTCATTTTTCTTCCTATATACAAGTTGTTTCCATACGCTGTCAGAGTTCACCTTCACTGCACACCAAGGAGGCAGCCATTATTATGCATATTTGACAGATGAGGAAAACACTCAGAAAGCCTTCCTCAAACTTAGACAGTGACTAAAAACATCTGGGGTCAGAATTCAAACCAAAGTCTGAACTATTCCACATGCAAACCTTTTATGTGCACTATAATCCACTCCTATTGGGCTCTCACTTGGCTCAGGCTCTGGGACCTGACGGACTTCAAAATCCCCTGGAGTTGACCAAATTTCACAGGGAAGGCCAAATATAATCCAAATCTTCTTTCAAGGGGAAGAGATTCAAGGAGAGCAAATTCTAGGAAACAAAATCAGGCTTTCCCCCACCAAGTCCTGTGGCCCATTTGACACATACTTGCAGGGCCCCTGCTATGTGCTGGTCTTAGGGAACATGTAGAGCAGTAAACAAAAGAAAATCCTACTCACCCAGACCCTACATTCTAGTGGCGGACACTGTACAAACAAATAAACCTCTAACATACAACATGTCAAGTTTGAAAAAAAAAGCACAGGGGCCAGCCCAGTGGTGTAGTCGTTGAGTTCACGCACTCAGCTTCAGCGGCCCAGGGTTCACAGATTCAGATCCTGGACGAGGACCCACACACCACTCATCAAGCCATGCTGTGACAGCATCCCACATACAAAAAATAGAGGAAGATTAGCAACAGATGTTAGCTCTGGCCCAATCTCCCTCACCAAAAAAAAAAGGCACGGAGAGTGCAGGGGCAGAAGAGCAGGGAAGGAGGATGCTATGGGTGCTGTTCTGCAATCAGTCGTCATGGGACACTGGAGTTTAAACTGCTGAGCTCCTGCTAGCTATTACATCCAGCAGGTCCTGGAGTCTGGACCAGAGTCCAGTACTTCCTTGCTTTTTACTGGAGGAAAGGGTGGACCACAGTGCTAACAGCAAACAACAGGTCAATACCAAGTCTTTTTCCTTGACCGCAAGGAAAGCAGTTACCACGTCCTGTTGCCATGGTGTGGGGGAACTAGAGAGAGCAGCATTCCACCAGCAAAGCGTGAAGGGAAACGTGCTAGTGGAGAGGACCAAGGCGAGCAAAGGTGTCACTCCCGGGAGTGTGGAAGCCCACTGAGCGGCAAGCAGGAGGGAAAGCTTTCAAAGGTGGCAAGAGCTGGAAGCCCGGCGAAAGGGGAGAGGTCAGAGCTGTTAAGGAAAAGGTCTCTCCCTACTCCCCACCCATTGTCTATATCCCTAACACACTGCGGTTCTTAGTGGAACAGTTAGCAGAAAAGTAAAAACAAAAACACAGCAAGTTTCTGAAATACTGTATATCACATTAGAAAATTTCTACAGAGATACTTTCTGAAAATTTCATCTTTTTGGTCAAAATGTACCTTAGACCTCAACAGCTAACTTATCATCTAACGTAAGTACGTCTTCTTAAACAGATACGGCCCAGGAGTGGAAGGCTAGTGGTAGAGTAAAAGAAACATGCTACAAGGTCAGGCAGAACAGTCTTTATACCTTATTTCTGCCATTTACAACTACGGGACCCTGGATAAGTTACTTGGCCTATCTAAGCCTCTTGTTCTTTATCTGTAACATTAAAACAGAAAGAAAAAAGTGAGAACAGGTATAAAGGCTGACTTATAATTGTAAGCTAATAAATATTCATTTCCTGGCCTTAAACAGTTCCAATATCTTTAACTTGTGCTTTAATACCATCAGTGATGGGAAAGTGAGGCAGTTCACTCCATTGGTAGATAACTGGAATTTCAGAATTAAAAAATTATACAAAAAGTCAAACTCTTCCTTAAGGAAGGCATAAACAGGCAATTCACGAAAGAAGAAAGACCAACTCCTATTTGTTTTCAATAACATTAGTAATATCATCAGTTACTGGGACACAGGCACTCTATCATATACTGCTGGTCAATGTAGATACGATCTTTCTACAGAGAAATATAATAATATGAATCAAAGCCTTAAAAATGTGTTTTCCCTTATATCTACCATTTACACTTTTAAGAAATTGCCTAGGAAAATATTAAGCGGATGTTCTTGACAGCATTGTAATGAAAAACTGGAAGCAAAACACCCTCCATTCAAAGAAATTACAGTATTTCTAAATAACGGAAATTATCCAGTCACTAAAAATGCTTATGTTGGAAAAATACTTGCAAGGCACATGAAAGTTGACGGACTAATTTCCTTACTTTATAAAGAGTTCACAGGGGCCAGCCTGGTGGCGCAGCGGTTAAGTGCGCACACTCCACTTTGGCGGCCCGAGGTTCACAGGTTCGGATCCCAGGCGCACACCGAAGCACCGCTTGTCAAGTCATGCTGTGGCGGCGTCCCATATAACGTAGAGGAAGATGGGCACGGATGTTAGCCCAGGGCCAATCTTCCTCAGCAAAAAGAGGAGAATTGACAACAGATGTTAGATCAAAAAATATATAAATAAATAAATAAAGCTAAGCAAACATTAAAAAAAAAAAGAGTTCATAAAAATCATTTTTTTTAAAAGAAAGAACTATCATGAAACTAGACCCCTATCTTACACCATACACAAAAATCAACTCAAAATGGATTAAAGTCTTGAACATAAGATCTAAAACCATAAAACTCCAGGAAGAATACACAGAGTTATGGTAAGCTCCTTGACACCAGTCTTGACAATAATCCTTTTGGATTTGACACCAAAACCAAAAACAACAAAAGCAAAAACAAACAAGTGGGACTACATCAAACTAAAAAGCTTCTGCACAGGAAAGGAAACCATCAATAAAATGAGAAGGCAACCTATTGAATGGGAGAAAATACTTGCAAATCATATATCTGTTAAGGGGTTAATATCCAAAAGACATAAAAAAAAACCTCATATAACTCAACAGCAAAAAAACATCACACAATCCAATTAAAAAATGGGCAAAGAAATTGAATAGACATTTTTCTGAAAAAGACATACAAGTGGCCAACAGGTACATGAAAAGATGCTCAACATCACTAATCATCAGGCAAATGCAAAACAAAACCACAACGAGATATCACCCCACATATGTCAGAATGGCCATCATCAAAAAGACAAGAGGGCCGGCCCCGTGGCTTAGCGGTTAAGTGCTCGCGCTCCGCTGCTGGCGGCCCGGGTTCGGATCCCAGGCGCGCACCGACGCACCGCTTCTCTGGCCATGCTGAGGCCGTGTCCCACATACAGCAACTAGAAAGGATGTGCAACTATGACATACAACTACCTACTGGGGCTTTGGGGGAAAAACAAATTAAAAAAAAAAAAAAAAGACAAGAAATATGTGTTGGCAAGGATGTGGAGAAAAGGGAACCCTGGCACACTGTAGGTGGGAATGTAAACTGTTATAGCCACTGTGGAAAATAGTACAGAGTTCCTCAAAAAATTAAAAATAGAACTATCATATGATCCAGCAATCCTACCTCTGAGAATATATCCAAAGGAAATGAAAATAGGATATGGAAGAGATATCTGCACTCCCATGTTCACTGCGGCATTACTCACAATAGCCAAGATATGGAAACAACCTAAGTGTCCATCAATGGATGAATGGATAAAGGAGATGTGGTATATATACAATGGAGTATTACTCAGCCATGAGAAAGAAGGAAATCCTGTCATTTTCAACAACATGGATGGACCTTGAGGACATGCTAGGTGAAATAAGTAAAGACAAAGACAAATACTGCCTAGTATCACTTATATGTGGAATCTAAAAAAAATTTTTTTTTTTAAAAAGTCAAACTCATATAGGGGCCAGCCCGGTGGCGCAGTGGTTAAGTGCAAGCGCTCCTGCTCCGGCAGCCCAGGGTTCGCAGGTTTGGATCCCGGGCGCACACTGACGCAATGCTTGTCAAGCCATGCTGTGGCAGCATCCCATATAAAGTAGAGGAAGATGGGCACGGATGTTAGCCCAGGGCCAATCTTCCTCAGGAAAAAAAAAAAAAAAAAAAACCTGGGCCAGCCCGGTGGCGCAAGCGGTTAAGTGTACAAGCTCTGTTTTGGCAGCCTGGGGTTCACAGGTTCGGATCCCGGGTATGCACCAACACACAGCTTGTCGAGCCATGCTGTGGTGGGGTCCCATATAAAGTAGAGGAAGATGGGCACGGATGTTAGCTCAGGGCTGATCTTCCTCAGCAAAATGAGGAGGATTGGCAATGGATGTTAGCTCAGGGCTGATCTTCCTCACACACACACACACACACACAAAAAAAAAGTCAAACATATAGGAGGGAGTAGAAAAGTGGTTGCCAGTAGAAATAGGAGAAGTTGGTAAAAGGGCACAGACTTTCAGCTATAAGATGAATAAGGTCTGAGGATCTAATATAAAACAAGAAGATTATAGTTGACAACATTGTACTGTATAATTTAAAGGTGCTAAGAGAGTAGAACTTAAATGTTCTCATAAAAAAATAAATAAAAATAAATATGTGATGAATGTTAATTAACTAGATGGAGGGATTCCTTTCACAATGTATATTTAAAAAAAAGAACTATCCAATAGAAAAATGAAAAAAGGCAGTTTACAGAAAAAAGTACAAATGAACAATAAACATGCATTGTTCAACTTTATTCATTATTAAGTTAATACAATAGAGGTATCATTTTTCACCTATCAAAAATTGTGACATCTGCAATCCTCAAGACTAGCAAGGGTATTCTGAGACAGGCGCTCTCACACTCTCTTAGCGGGAGCATGTGCAGACACTACTGTTCACCAGCCTCTGGGCTCCTCCACCTCCGGGTGCCCCGGGAAGATAACAACGCCTGGCCCCTTGAAGTTGGACACACAGACAGGAGTGGTAAGACCATGTGCTCCAGAGCCAGAAGGCTGGGTTCTCATCCTACATTTTACTACTGCGTGACACAAAGAGAACAGTTTAACCTCTCCAGGCCTTTGTTTCCTCAACTGTAAACAGGGATATCTACCTCACAGGGATATTCTGAAGATAAAATAAAATTTAGCAGTGCGTGGTACATGATATTAATAGTAATAGCAATAACCATCTTACAATGCAGCAGGCACCATTCTATGAACTTTACATATAGTACTTGATTTTACTTCTCAGTAAATATTACTCTTATGGTAAGAAAATTATTGCTGCATTGCCTACAATTGCAAACATCTGGAAACAACCAAATTGTCCATCATAGTGAACTAGATAACTAAACCAAGGTCCACAAAGGATGTCTATGTGGCTGTTACAGAGAATGAGAGAGCTCTGTACATGGCTCAGAGAGAAAGAATTCCAAGTTTATTAACTTTTTTTTTAAAAGAAAAATGTGTACGATCCCTTTTGTATAAACAGAGATGGATGGATGGTGGATGCAGGGATGCTAAAATTGACATAAAAGCATTGTTTGTCTGTTTGTTTGTTTTTAAAGTTTTACAGTGTGGTACATGGTTAAGAAACAGGCTCTGGAGCCAGACTGCCTGGGTCCTAATCTGGGCTCATTTCTTACCAGCTCTACAGCTTTGGGAAGGTACTTAAACACTTAGCCTCAGCACCCTCATCTGTAAAACAGGGGTAATAACAGGACCTACTTCTCACAGCTTCTGTGAGGATTAAAGGAGCTAACAGATAAAACAGCCCCTGGAACACAGTAAGTAACCAGTTATTTTATTACTAACCACTGGAATATATCAACATGGGTTGTGAGCTTATGGGCCTTTTTTGTTTTCTTTTTACTTATATTTTAAAAGATAGAGACAGAGATTTGTCTTTTGAAAATACAAAATTATATTTATTGACATAAGAGATGTATAGAATATGTCAAATGAGAAATGCTAGTAAAAAACAGTATATACAGCAAAAACTCATTTTTATTAAAATATATTTAATATTATGCAAATAAATGTACACTGAAAAGCATTTAGATGTGCACTAAACTGTTACCAGTGGTTTCTCTAGGAGGTGGATTATAGATTATTTATATTTTCTTCTTTTTGCTTTTCCTATTTTCTGATTTTCTAAAATGAACATACATTACTTGTGTAAGAAGAAAATTTTACCTGTCACAATTTACTTCCAACTCAAGAATCTACCAATTGAAGAGGTTAAATAGACAGACTTCCAATGATGTAACCAGAGCCCGTGAGGTAGATATCATGATAATACGGAAGAAAAGAACTGATAATCAGCTAAGACTGCCATCCTTGACTGTGCCGGGCGCCCACTCAACTTCAGGGAGGTAGGCTGGGATTTAATAGCCCGAATCCGGCCCCAGGTAAATGCCACAGGCTTGATGCAAGTCCAGAGGGCACTGTGAGCAACGTTGAAAAGCAGCACCACACGCCCACACGCTGGTGTTTCCACACTTGTTTCACAGCAGCAAATCCATAACAGGCCCGAGTGAAGTGGGAAAGGATAACAAACATTCAAAATACCTTCAGAAAATTAGTTTGCATTATGACTTCTCTTACAAAAATCAAACCCTAAGTAAGTAACAAGGGTCACAGGATTTTTTGCTCAGGTTTGAAAGTAGAAAGGGAAATGTGAGGTTATACACTTTTGCTAAGATTTGAAAAATCTGAAAACTGACAAATTATCAGCAACACAAATTTCAATTTACTTCTCTCCTTAACATCTCTACATAACCTGAGACAGCCAGCTCTACTGGTGAGACTGAACTACAGCCAACAAGCCTACAGACAGAGTAAGTTCAAGAAGGGGTTTATACTGCAAGTTCAGGCTGTTCCTAGATGCCCACCACTGCCAGTCTCCCCTCACCTCATGTGTGCACCAGACACTGCTTTACTGGACCACTTCTGAGAAGGAGCAAAGTGGACATACGTGTTCCTTGATCATCCTCTCCGTCTCTCCTTCTCTCGATCGCAGGCTCTGATCTCTCTCTCTGACCCTCTTACTCTCTCTCAACCTCTCTCCCGTCCTTCTCCCTACATCCTACCCTTCTTATCACTGCACTAAGGCCAGTACGAGGCCACAACCACAGCAGAACTTTCAGGCAGCAGCGAAGCAGTTCAGCCTCAACAAAAGAAAACCAGACAGAGCCCGAATGTCTAGTTCCTTCTAAAGTCAGCTCTATGACTTCAGTCTAGTCCCTTCACCACTATGGGCCTATTTTCTCACCTGGAGGATGAGAGGGTGAGAAGAGATTTCTGAGATCTTTTTCTTGCTTTAAAATTCTGTGATTACTAAATTAGGTCACTAAACAGGAGAACCACCAGCACGTTAGGGGGGAGCAGTATTTAGCTATCTTTATTTCTCACTAAATGTTTCCAAAATATCTATTGCAAAGAAGTATATCCAACTAGACTCTGGCTCCATGTTTAAATTCTTATACATCCTAATTAAAAACAGTCTTGCTTATACTTTGTATCCTGTAATTCTTTCCATTCATAATGAGCAGCTCGTACATGAAATCAACTGAGTTTCATCTTAGGCAGCACATTCTTACTTAACGAGAACTTTAGGCATTTAGACTAATAGAATCAAGAGTATCTTTCACTCCAAAAAAAGAAATTGCTATTTTGGTATGCTCTGCTCAATATTTCTTCCAAGAAAAATATTTTTTATTTTACTACAACTATTTTATTACAGCTTTTATATGAGTAAAGCATTTATTTTGATATTAAATAAATCATGCTTTTCAAAGTACAAAAGAACATTCTTCTACTTGGAAAACATATTTATGGAAAAGTAGGTTATTAGGTCCTTTACTGTATAAAGAAGTGGTTTTTGTTTTTTCTCTGATGTGAAAACATACCTCGAAGGTAATGAGTGCTAGAATAATATCCTTATGCAGAAGTCAGATTTAACCTTGACTGAATTAATTAAACAAGAAATATTTATTATGTATCTACCTATACTTAGCAGATATCAGGGAAAAGTCAAAAGTATAACAGGTTCCTTGCCTGCAGAGAGTTTATAATCTCACACAGAAATCAAAAGTATACACACGATAAATACTAGATATGGTATTTATACTTATGAATGCCCAACACTACCGCACGCCAAACACTACTTAAGTCACTGGGATGTGAATAAGACTCCACCTCTGCCAGAAAGGTCTCACAGGCTGGCGGGGAGCCAGTGCTGCGTACCTCAGACACAGCTAACCTGCCAGGTTCCAATACAACCTCCACTGCACTTACAGGGGAAGTCCAGGGCCCTTCCCAAGAAGGTGGCGGCTCCCAGGGAATAGGGAGAGGTGAGGAGATGGGGGTATGATCTCACAGGCATCTCTGGTCATTTCCTGTTTTGTGGTATTCTCTGTCAAGTAAAAACAAGGCCTTGTTTGGTTGGTTGGTTTTTATCAGTCTGACAATCTCTGTCTTTTAATTGGTGTGTTTAGTTCATACACATTTAATGTCATTACGAATATACTTGGGTTTACACTTACCATCTTATTTTGTGCTATTTGTCCCATCTATTTTATTTTAAGCTCGTTTCTTGCCTCCTTTTAAATTGATTTGTTTATTATTCCATGCCCCTACAAGTTCAGAAGCTGTACACTGTTTTTATGCTTTTATTATCCTAGAAATTACAATAAAGTATAAACTTAACCAATTCTTTTACTCTTCTGTCTGAGCTTAGAACACTATTTACACCCTTTACGTCTCCCATTCCCACTTCAAAACCCTGAGCTTCAGCCATAATGGACTTCCTTGCAGTTCCCTGAACTCCTACGCGGCCTCTCATCTCTGGCCTTTGCACTTGACTGCTCCCTCTTTCTAGAATGTCACCCCTCTTCTCCTCACATCTCCTTCCCAATGTGGCTTAATCCTGCTCACCTCTCAGGTCCTAGATTCTCAGGGAGTTCTCTCTGACTCCAAAGTAAGTTTCACTCCACTATACCTGTCCTCCCTCCTAGACATTAAGCTGCAACAGTCAAGGACTGTTGGACACTCCAACAGATAAGGCCTATCTGGATTACTGCTAAGCCCTTAGCACCACATAACGGGTGCTCAGTAAATATTTGCTGAAGGAACAAATCACTGAACGAAATAGTTCAAGACAAACAAAAATCAGGATGAAAGGAAAACAGGCCACAGATCGCCCAAAATGAAAAACAAAGTCCATTCATCACAGAAGCAAAAGGACGACCATGGTGATTAAGAGGGCAGGATCTAGGGCCAGACTGAAAAGAATTCAAATCCAGACTCCACCACTTACTAGTGGGTACCCTTGGACAAGGTACTAAATTTCCCCGTGACTCTGGAAAATGAGGATAACCATAAAACATCACCACTAGGTTGTTGTAAAGAATTAATGAGCTAATACTTGAAAAGGACTTAGAACACTTTTTGTTAAGATTCTGTATGTATGTTTACAATAGAGGCTAATGTCTAGTTGTTAAATAACAATAATTTAACTAAAACTGTTATTAGATCTTTATTTAAAATCTGGTTATTCATATGTTAAAATAATGTACCATAATGCCTTAGATGATTAGGCAGATATTTATAGCCCACGAGGACAACGTCACCGTATTTCAATACTGGAAAATAATCAACATGAATCACCAAAGAAGTCCAACAGCATTAAGTACATGCACTAAAAATAAAGAAAAGAGTAATAATATATTTTTTAAAGAATTCCATCACAAAATGATTTCAAGGAACCATTTGAGCATTTGAAGAAATGTTTCAGTTTTTTAAATGAGATAATAAATTTGTGAATTTTGTAGTCTTACTGAATTTTACAATAATTCCTTAATTGTAGCTATAAAAAGTGGCAAGTTTTTATCCAAAACTTGCCCCATTATCCAAAAATATTACCTAAAGGGTGAAATTAATTATTCATTATTATCCCCGTAAGACAGGCCAAAAATTTTAAACACCTATTTTCGAGTTCTTTTCTCTCTAAACATTAAAGTATTAGAATGATGTATTTTAGTAGCATGAAAAGGTCTCAGAATCAATTCCAATCCTCTGTTCCTGATTTTGGGTGGCAATTCACTCTATAACATTTTCTATTTTTTCCTAGAAGCCAATTAAATATTTCCTAATTAGTTTGATTTTAATGGATATCTTGTTATGCTGAATTAATACCATTGTTATAATCATATTTATCAAGCTTTGCTGTTGATAATCGACCTCATTTTATTACCCAAAGTTCTATTTAAAGACTAAAATTCCAATTGTCTCTCAAATTCCTAAGCCCTGAGATGTAGGGTAGCACAGCCACAGGTCTTTAAAATATTTACTTGGTAATGATGTAATAAAGGCTCACTAACAGACTCACTATGAAAAGTCATACCGAATTGGGGAGTTTTTATTTTAAAAGGAAATTATTTTGATCCTTTCACATGGAATAGTGAAATTAGGTTGACAGTAGATGTCCTTGGAGAAACTGCATTAATAAATAGATAAAAATTATTGCAATGAGAATTTCAATTATAAAGTCTTTAAAGGCACCTAAAAATAGTTTTATTTTCCCCCTTGGTGTTTAGGTTTTTACTTGTTTTTGCTTGATTTTGGTGTTGTTATCAAATATTGAGCACCTCACATTAGTAGCACTGTGCTTACATGGATTATCTCATTTAATCCTCAGAACACTTCTGCAAGGCTGGTATTATTACCCCACTATAGATTATAAAATACATTCAGGACGGAACGGTTCAGAAAGGTCTGGCTGGTTCTTCACCACACATTTTCATCAAGCCCATCAGCTCTTACCTGAGGTAAGAAGAATGACCCAATCAGCACAAAAGTGTTCAATGTTTGAAAAAAGTCTCACAAGCATTTTTTTAATAGTGCTATATTTTGTTTATCAGATGAGTATATATATTACTAATCCCGTTTTTGAAGAGTTAGACACTTCACTTACCACTGAATGCTGCTAAAGGATTCTTCAAACCCAGTGAGCCTAATCTAGCCATTTGCAAGCTGGTACAGAAAGGAGTATCCCCTTCAGAGAAGACTGAAATGACAGGAGGTAGGAGACCAGGCAGTGTCCTGTCTCTGCGATGTATCAGCCACAGACACTTGAGGAAAATCAGGGGACTTGTCTGAAACCCACACTATATGCTACTATAAGGGTGCAGTCACAGGGACAGTCATGTTTGCCCCGCCCACCTCAGCTGACAGCAGGATCAAACAACACAGCAAGTGTCAAGTACTGGGTAAATTACACCTAGTACCACACTAAAATTTGGCAACATTTTCACTTTATATTTTTATTTTTAAAAGATCTACAGCATTCCTGCTATTATTTATTATGTTTTAGAATCAAATTCCCTGAAGAGATTTAGCTTAAATTTTAAAACTACAAGGAAATAAATGGGATTAAGTTTACAGAAATTTGTTTTCTTTTTTAAAAAAATCTGCTTTGCAAAATAAACTACAATTGCATGAGCTAAACCTGAACACACACACAAATACAAAACAAGGGCCTAGCCTTTAACTCCCTCATTCTTTCAAAAAATATTGACATGGTATACCATGCACCAAGCAGTTGGGACAGTAACACTACACAAAAAAAGGCTTTAACTGCCAGACATCTTTGCATCTAATAGTACCTGGCACACAGTAGGCACCAATGAACAGTAGATAAATAAAATGGTACAAGAAGAAGTCAGGTGTATAACTAGAAAAATGCCTGTAACTAGAAATTTTCTTGTGTACTGACCAAATAAAACACTCCAGTTCTTCACAAAGACTTGACTAAAGGTATCCTGTTAATCACTCCACTAGAACAGGGCAGTGAAGGGAATGAAAACAAAAGCAGGAAAGCCCTATCACAAAACTCCAAAATAAGAAACGCTGGCCTCTCTGTTATGAGAGAAATGTAATTGACACAGATTAAAACCAGGCAAATAAATCTCTACTTTATTTTATTTTATTTTTTTAAGATTTTATTTATTTATTTTTCCCCCCAAAGCCCCAGTAGATAGTTGTGTGTCACAGCTGCACATCCTTCTAGTTGCTGTATGTGGGACGCGGCCTCAGCATGGCCGGAGAAGCGGTGCGTCGGTGCACACCCGGGATCCGAACCCGGGCCGCCAGCAGCAGAGCGCGCGCACTTAACCGCTAAGCCACGGGGCCCGCCCTAAATCTCTATTTTAAAAATAAGTAAACCCCCAAGTGTAAAACCTGCTTCTCATCAATCAAGTAAATCAGGAAAGGCAGCATTTCTAGGCCATTACCCCTGGGTCAACATGGCACTTACAAAATGGCTTAACTAATTAGTCTAATGATCACTTCTGTTCCACACAGGCTGTAGCCACCTAATTACCCAACTCAAAATGTTCACCCAACCTCCATGCCAAGCCCCTCCACAGCTCTATTTCCTTAAACAATTTTTCCACAAGAACATTTAACGACACCACCACACATTAAAAACAAGTATTGATTTGGGAGTGTTGAAGAGATTCTACAGTTTTGGGACATTGTTTCCTTAGAAACTTTTAAGGAACAAAACTAAAAGTTCCAATAGTCCTTAGGAAGTATACAAATAAGAGCAGGGAAAATAACTTTAGTTTCAGAAATTCTTTTAATCATCATTGTAAAAATCTGTAGCAAATAGAGAAATCTATAGAAATAGAAAAAAAAAAAGCATGTTTTTGCCCCAGAAAGTGAGTACTTGTTGGACTGGAGCCCACCATTTGGCCTGGGGGTTTCAAAACCCACTGCAAGCCTGGGCCAAGCAAAAAGGACACAGAACCATCGCCACGTTCCACCTACACAGTAGCCTGCACGGAGAGGACTCCACATAAGGGTAGTTGGGTTCTGTAGGTGTTTTTTTTCAGACTACCTCTTTTGATTCCTCCTATTTTAAAATTTCTCTTGGGAGGAAATAAAAAGCATGCCAAAGACAGCAATGGCCATGAATAAAACAAACCAAAGCGGTGGCTAAGTCTTAGTAACCAGCGTTGGTGAGCACCTCCTGAGACGGAGCCACGCACCGTGCTCACAGGTTAGAAGCACAGTCCATGAAGAGGTTTGGTTTGCCCTATAACCTCAGGGACCTGTTCCTGGGCCACAGGACTGATTTCTTCTGGTTTTGGCCTCTTTTCACAGGCACTTCATAATAAGCTTTTTGGTAAAGGAGAAAAAAAAAAAGAGACCAGAAGGAACTGAGAGAATCAAAGTAGCATCAAAGGTGCAGAGACTACCCAAAGAAGACATGGCAAGTTATTTAGTGTCTTGTTTTATTTTTAATACGTAGAAGAACACCAAAGAGAAAAGAAACACTAATTTTAGGCAGAAAAAAATTACCCAGAAGAACAAGAATAGGGTAGGTGATTTAATGAGAATACTAGGGATAAGAGAATGTTACAGCTCCATCATAAATTATCTCGACAAATTTCTTTTGCTCTGAGGTCTGATTACATTTTCTATAAAATGTAACTCATAGTACCTTCTTCCCACATGACATTTCATTTTAAACAGATTTAAAAACCAACAAGAACAAATATCCTAACAAATAGGATTTGTTTCTGTTCCTTTAAGCCTCCTCTCAAGGCCCACCCTGAAAGTGGTGTTTAGGATGAACCATCCACCTGATATACGTCCAAACAAGTGCCTAGGATATGCCTCAGCACTGTGCCACAATCAATGGTGAAGAAAGAGGAGATGACATCTAATCCTTGTTCTCAAGAAGTTTACAGACTAGGTAAATGGAACAAAACAACACAAAACAATATCCAACAAGAGTGCTAAATTTCAATAATGGCAACTCTGCCCACTGTGTTAATCAAGCCAGAAATCTATGTCATTCCACCTCTCCTTATATCCCATCAATCATCAGGTTCTGTTGATCTCACAAAATGTGGCTCATTTATGTTTCCACTTGGCTCTATTGCAACCACCAATATTCCTGTCTAAGAAACCTTCATCTCTCACCTACGAACGCTTCCTAATTCATCTTGCTGCTTCCTTTCTGCAGTGTGAGAATGGATTGGAGAGTGATCTTTTTAAAAGGTTAAACTGCTTAAACCCCCTCAATGTCTTCCCATTTTCATAGGATAAAATCCAAACACCCTATTTTAACTATATATTTAACTGCACAATGTGGCTTCAGCTTACCTTTCCAATCTCTTCCCTCCCCCATCTCCCCCACCCTCAACCCCCAACCCCTTACCCTTATTCACTTGGCTAGGCCCCTGGCCTTCTTTCAGTTCTTCATATGCTAAGCTCTTGCCTGCCTCTGGCCTTTGTGCTTCCTATTCCTCTATATGGCACATGCTTCCTCTAGCCCACCCCACTTCATCTGCCACAGACATCTGTTGTTTCTGCCTGCCTAGCACTCTTTCTTCTGATAACAGAACACCTCTTTTCTTCTTTAAATCATCTCTCCCCTATTCTCACTCCATGTAGTTTGGCTTAAATTCCCTTCAGTCTCACCCAGGGCGATGTATGTGGGCATGTGACTCAGGCCTAACCAAGACATACCATCTCCCAGTCACAGGCATAGACACTGTGAAAATTAATAAATTCAAACTTCATTTAAAATGGAATCAGGAGGCCAGAGGGAGAGCTCTCATGCCCTACATTGACAACAGCAGAGTCTAATACGAAGAATAAAAGACTTCCTCTTGACTGGCAAGAAGCTCAGTCAGTGAGAGACTGGCACAACTCAGCCAACGAAAAGCCACTACACTTCCAACTTCCAGTCTCCTCCAATGGACTCTGTTTACAATGGCCCTCTCAACTTCCTCTTCCTCGCTATAAAGAATTTCTCCTCCCCTTGCTGTGCTGGACTTGACCGTGGCTCACCATGGTTGCAGACCCTGAACTGCAATTCTTTGCTGATCCCAAATAAACCCATTTTTGCTGGAGAAATAACTGGCTGTGTATTTGTTTAAGGTCAACAACACATAACTCAAGGCAGGCCTATCAAAGTTAAGCCCAGGGATTTTGCTGGAAATATAGGGAAGAGGCATGCTGTGGGGCCAGATAATGGGTAATGGTACTATACACCAAGTAGAGGCCATACTCCGGCAAAAAAAAAAAGTTTGGCCACAGGCTCTACTCCCCTCTAATTCAGTCCTGAGGGACAACTATCTCTGATGCATCAGGATCAAGACGAAGAAGAAAAGATGCAGGACAAGGAGTTAAGTCTCTAATCCTGGCTCAGCCAATTACCAGTGTGAAAATTAATAAAGGAAATCTCAACTAAAATTGGAGTCGGGAAGGCCTGTAGAGGGAGCTCTCACTGCCTACCACTCCTGGTCAGTTACTCCAAACAGGACCACGTCAATTATAGACCCCAACAGGAAGAAGCATCAGTTACAGACCCCAACAGTAAGAGATGTACCTTGCACTCCCAAATAGAAAGTGCAACTACGTGACTGTCCAGCAGAAGGAAGGAAGAATTCCTTCTTGCCCAGCCAGTGGAAAATGCTGCAGCTTAGCCAATGAGGAGCCATCGTCACCTGGACTTCTACTTTCCTCCAATGAACTTTCATTTTTTCCTTGCTGATGACTTCCTTTCCTTTCTTCCTTCCTTTCCCGCCCTCCTTACTATCAAAGCCTTCCATGTTGTTTACTCCTTTGGAGTATCTCTCTGCTTGCCAGAACAGATGCTGCCCAATTCATGAATCATTTAATAAAGCCAATTAGATCTTCAAATTGACTCAGTTGAATTTTGTCTTTTAACACTAGCTATATGATCTTGGGCAAATCAATTAACTGTTGTAGTTCTCAGTTTCCTCATCTGTAAAATGTCAAAGTAGGACTAGATCTTTCCTAGATCTAGATCTAAAGATTTTAGCTCTGTGATTCCACAACCTCCTTTTATAGGTGTAGACTTAGATAATGGCCACAACAAAGCCTGTCTTAACCTGCACCTGTTAAAAACTACAAGTTCCTGTCTGTCTGACTCTATATTATGGTAGGTAAGATGTAAATGTAAATGGTACCACTTTTCCAGAAAGGAATGTGGATTTGAGGACCTTAAAAAGTTCACACCTTTGATTCTCAAACTCCTCTTATAGGAAAATATTCTATGTAAATATCAGAGTTACAGACAAGTTTATATATAAAGTATACATGTATATAAATATATATATATACACACACACACGTATATATATAAAGATCATCACAGTGAAAAACTGTAAACATCGTAAGTATCCAACGCGAGGGAACTGGTTAAATGAGTATAGAAGAGCCCTAAGATTAAATAGTAGGTGGCTATTTAAAAAACATATTTGCAAATAGTTTTAATGACATGAGAAAATGTTCATAATATAATATTAAGCAAAGCAAAACAACATGTAAAACTGTATATACTGTACGAATATATACACACACATGCTCAGAATAAGAGAAGAAATAGAAATGCCTCAAAAAATGTTAACAGTGTTTTACCTCTGACGGAGGGATAATAGTTGACTTTTGTTTTCTTCTTTAAATATTTCTGTATATCCCAATCTTTCTACAATTACCAGGTCTTTTTTCATAATCAAGAAAAAGTTCAAAATTTAAATGGAATTTTGAAAATTAATTATACAATGAAAAAAAGGTTGCACATGCCCATATCTTTACCAGAGACCTACCATACACTACCTTTTCTGTGATCTAGAATTCCCATGATGATTACATTCACTAACAGATCAATGGAAAATAATGCTGAAATGTTACATTACACAGTTTTGTTTTTGCCAAAGTACTTTCAAATAATTGAGGGCAGAGGGAAGCAAAATATTGCCTCCAAAGACAGTTAAAATGTCCACATAATCCTCTAACCCTTTCCCAATAACCCAGATGAATTTATCAACTCAGCTAGGTGCAACCTAAAGCCCCAGGAAAATAAGACACAGAATTGGGTGGGAAGAAGCTGACAGCCATAGCCAGGAAAAGTAGAGCACCACAAAGGTTTCACAGAGGAGACTGGCAAGACAAATCTGTAGTGTATTTAACCAGACACTGCCATAAATACAATACTGAACTAAAAGTCAGACTGAATTTCCAGGTGTAAAAATATGCAAACCAAAAACATTACAAAGGTGAACTTGTCCACAGAATCATAAGGTATTGTGTTTACTCTCTGGGGGGACAAAGATCCTGGGTAACAGAGTACACACGTACACACACACACCTAAAACCCAGGGAAAGCTTCACAGTGAACCAGCTCCCTGGGTGTTCTCTGGCTAGAGGTCAACTGAGACCTACTGGCAGACCTTCTCTGCCAGCTTTAATCAATAAAAGCCAAACCTCCAGAACTGGTCCAAAACTGATAACGTCTGTGGAATGTAGAGGAGAACTCTAGAATTTGCCAAGTTGTGACACCACAAAAACAGCCAATGACATTTAAAAGGATTAATTCACATACATGTAAAACTGTTAAGATAGAGGTATTACATTAAGCATTGTTTCAATGTCAGGACTTTTAGACAAAGGCATTTAAGATGTTTAGTCTACACTAAAAATAAATTAAGGCTCTGAATTAGCACCCTAAATCTATCTTTAAAATAACTTTTACCCATTCTTAAAATTCCCTTGCCTAAATTATCATAATAATAGCTAGACTTTTATTGAATGTTTGCAATGTGGGAGGATTGAGCTGAGCTAAGCTGAGTCTCCTTTTAATCAGTTAATCATGAAAAAAGCCTCATGAAACAGGTTTTACCCCATTTTACCAATGAGGAAACTGAAGCTCAGATAATTAATACATTTGCCCAAAACCAGATCACAAGCAAGAGGTGTGATTCAAACCCAGGTCTGTCGGATTCCATCACGAAGTTATAATATTTTTCTAACCACTGTATGGTAGAACATTTTTAAGAGGTTTATACTTGTTTCATTGTGAAGTTACTTACATAACTAACGAGGATCAAATCTCTAACTGCAGTAATTCCAACTGTGCGCCAACTGGCCAAAATGTGTGTCTCACTAAACCAAGGCCGACCACAGCTGCCCGAAACTCCCAGGGAATCCTTTCAAATTGTCAGTGATACTTAAAAATAATAACAATAATTTTTAAAAAGCAGATATCCTCATCTTCTGCTCAAAACTATTTGATGGTTTCTCATCTCAGAGTAAAAGCCAATGATCCGGCAGCTGTGCTTAGAAAAGAATTTTGCACACAGAAAGCCCTCAATAAATATTTGTTGAATGAACAATAAGTTATCAGAGCCACTGTATCCTTTCTTTCTGCTTTCATGCGAAGGTGCTTATGTTTCTGGGTTAATAAAACACTGTGGCATTAAATAAGTTGAAAAAACAGAAAGCTTGTCTTTAGGAAAATCACTGAGCTCCAAGTTCCAATAACAAAAAAAAGGACTCGTGTGCCCCAATTAGAACAAAATGAACTTATGGCTGCTTCATTCTATTAGCTCTGGAGAAATTCAAAAGGACCTTCAAAAATGTGCTATAAGTGATTTAGTCTGTTTCACCTAAACATTAGTAACTGTAACGGAAAAAAGCAGTGGCGCTGCAGTCAGTACCTAAGTACCTATCCAACTGGTCTTTATTTTTTCTTTCTCTCTCCATTTCCTGATTTGTAAAATGATGTCAGACTCCAAGATTTCTAAGGTTCTTCTTAGCTTTGACATTCTATTATTAAATCACAATCTCCAACTTAATTTACAAAACAACTAAGACAGTAAGTATTTACACTACAAAAAGAATCTGATTTTAGAACACAATTTACGACAAAATCACTAACCCCCAAGATTGGAAAGAACATAAAGGGTCTTTCATTTGAACAACTGGACAACTCACCTGCAAGTCAACTCCTAAAATCCAAATCTTCCAAATGCAAGTATTTAATCTAAAATATCCTGGTAAGGACCCAGTCTCTGTCCAAACAAATCTAAACAGAAAGTTGGTTTAGTTTTTCAAACAACTCTGTGAGAAAGTCCTTTCCTATTCTGAAGTAAAAACCTGCTATTCTGTAAAATTTTCTTATATATTCCTTGCAGAAAGACAAAGTGTATTCCTTTGCCATAGTCAGGTTTCTCTTCAGATCATATTCCTTGCTCCAAATACTTAAAAGACAACTCTTCTATCCACTAAGTCTTCTTTCCTTAGGTTAAAAATTACAGTTTTTACAACCTCTCCTAATATCACATGATTTTCTGACCACTCACCTATCACTCAGATACCTAACTGTCCTTTCATTGTTAATGTCTCTTTTAAAATGTGACACCCAGAACTGAATACAATAATTCTCACAGATTCTGTTTCATACTACAGTGGAGTTGCTTTGGGCACTTATTTATCGAGGAAGATAAATCCAACCTTACAGCAACATTTTAATGATTAAATGAGAAGTATAAAGCCTTGGCACAATGCATAGAGTAATACCTCAGTAAATGGTAGTTGCTGATGCGATTGCTGTTACTAATAAGTTATATTAACACTTCATTAGTATTAGAGCCTTATCTCCACAATCAAGCTGTAAGCTCTAGTTCTCTACTACACTGAAGGTTTGCCTTATAAATTATTAGCTGTTTTTCCCCCAAGTCAGAGTTGAGCAGAGAAATAAAGTGTTGAGGCTCAATTCAAATTGAAGATCAATCAGAAATCAAGATAAAGCATCTCTGAAATTAAGACAAATTAATGGCAAACAGGATGTGATTTATTTAAAAAGTTAATTTGTACTCAAGTTTCCAGAACACATTGATTTCATAAATCAAGAATCCCCACTCTTTACCCCTCAATAATACAATTGAAAGATGCATCACTGAGATATGCTGAGGAAGCAGCCTGGCACAAACTTGGAGAGAGTAAGCTCTGGAATCAGACTATCTAGATAGAGTTCAAATCCTAGATTTACAGTTTACCCACTATGTGATCTGGGATAAATTATTAAACCCCTCTGGTCTCAGGTTACCCATCTGTAAAACATGCATCACAACAGCTCCTACCTACCTTACGGGGGATTGTAGGAATCAAATGAAAATGGATGAAAAGTGTGTTTGGATGGTGCTTCTCACCTTTCAAAACTCTTAGTGATGCTGCTGTTATAACCACTACTTAGAAGTTATATGAAAAAACAAATTATCCCAGATAATGTTGCTAAAACTTATTATCTGAAAGTCTCAGCCATTTTTAATTTATGTAGACCCTCAGCTCTGTTGGCTATTGAAGTCAATCAGCAGCTTAGTGTTTTTTGCATATTTATAATCATGTTTTCCATATATTTATCTATTCATTTTTAAGGTAGATTTTTAAAGTAATGTAAAAAATTCCACCCTAATTTTAATATTTAACTAACCGTACATGCTATCACTATAGTAAATAGTGTGTTGATATTCACAGAGAATGATGAATAAAGGTACAAACAAAACTGTGCTTATTATACCTGCAACTGCTCTGCACACAGATCTGTGCTGTCCAATATGACAGCCACATGCAGTCATCTGGCACCTGAAATATGGCAGATGGGCTGTTGTGGAAATTAATAAACGGAAACTTCATTAAAATGGAGTCGAGAGGCCAAAAGGGGAAGTTCTCATGCTCTATGTCAATAGCAGAGCCCAAAAGTAAGAAAGATTTCCCCTTCTAGACCAGCAAGAAGCTGAGCCAATGAGAGACTGTCACAACTCAGCCAATGAGAAGCCACTACACTTCAAACCCCTAGTCTCCTCCAAGGGACTCTTTGTTTACAACAGCCCCTCCAACCTCCTCTTCCCCTCTATAAAAGAGTTTCTCCTCTCTTTGCTGCTGGGAACTGGCATGTGGTTCATCATGGCTGCAGACCCTGAACTGCAATTCTTTGCTGATCCCAAATAAACCCATTTTTCTGCTGGGGAAATAACTGTCTATTTGTTTAAGGTCAACATTTTGGTGGCCCGTACAGAGATCCAAGAAAGACCTCTGATAATTTTCAGGCTGGTGAGCAAACAGGTGCAGTGCCAACAATAGAGCCCACTGAGCTCACTGCTTTTCTCGCTGACCTTGGAATCTGAGTAAGTCTTTTCTTCTGGATCCAAGCTTCCACCATCTTTGCATTTGATGCTCTCCACGCTTTACTCGAGATCTATTTTAAGGCTTCACCCTTTACTGGATAAGGCTGTGTTTTTGAGTACTCGGTTGGTACTTCGGCCTGATTCTTTTGAAATCAGGCTGTTTCTACCGGAACTGTGCTTAATAAGCCTTCAGTCCAATTTCTTTGGAAATGGACTGTTCCTACTTGAAACTGAGCTGGCACTTTGGCCTTACTCTGTGGGGAGCAGGCTGTTCCAACTGAAACTGTGCCAGTCCACCCTTTGGCCTGACTCCCTTGGGAGCAAGCTGTTCCACTGGAACTGCACTGAATCAACCTTCGGTCCGACTCTCCTTGGTACCAAACTGTTCCACTGGAACTGCACTGATTCAATGTTCAGTCCACCCTACTGAAATCTAACTGTTCCTATTGAACTGGCTGGTATTAAGCCTGCAGGCTGTTCAGGCTGTTCAAGCTGTTTGAGTTAGGCTGTTTGAAAATTATTCTTTCACTCTAGAGAAAAACCTCTAAGAAATGGGATCCCAGTTATCTAAATATTTTGAGGGCACTCCCCCTACAGAGACCCTGGCCCATTTTATGTTTACAAGCCGTGATACTTCCTCATGCTCATTTCTAAATAAATGGACCGATTTAATCAAAAGCAATTTAGGATATCAATGGCCACTGTGGGGAACTTTTGAACTCCCCAAACTTACTTTCCTTAAAACCAAAATGGACAGCCATAGCTCTGTAATTTCCAAAGCTGAATGGAATGCCTATTTCCATTTGTATTTTGAGGCTTCCAAATGTTTACAGGAGTCTAAAATTGCCTCTTTGCAAAATAAGATTTTAAGATTAACTGAGACAAACAATTAAAGAAAGATAAAATGGTTTCCAAAGCCTCGTGTTCCTCTCCCTTGGCTCCTCGTGCTCAGGCCCTGACTCCACGATCATCTTCCTCCTTCCCTTCTGAACCACCTACACCGCCTCTATATCCTCAGTTCCCCCATATTAACTCTCTCACTGAACTTCCCCTTTTCCCTGACCCTCTCCTCACTTCCTCTTCCTTGGAACCTATCAGAACCTGTCCCTTTAAAATTAAGCCTTCTGAGCATCCAAAGGCGAAACTCCTAACTTCTCAGGCTCCCTGGATTAAAGCTGAACCGCAAGCCATAGTCAAAGATTTTCCAAAGGAATCAAAGATCCTCACAGATCTGCAGAGGAATTTAATAGTCATTCAAACCTATCAACCCAGTTTCTCTGACATATCACCTAGTTCATATGCTTGTCAGTGAAGGCCAGGCCCAGCACCAGATGAAAACCGCTAATTGGAAAATCCTGAAAAGTCTCTAGAATTACAGCCAGAAGACCAATCTGCTGACCTGTTGCATGATCAGGCTCGGGCAATTGCTAGACGACTTCATCGGGCAATTCCTAGGGCTTTCCCAAAGCCTGTTGATTGGAACAAAATTCAGCCTTGTGCACAAAAACCTGGTGAACCTGTTCATGACTATTAAATCCACTTCAGATTGTTTTTAAAGGAAATTCTGGTCTTCCTTCAGATGTTGGTTCCACACGGCTAGCGTTTAACTTCGTGTTTATTAATGGGCTGGACCGGGACCTTTCCCTTCTAGTAACAAGGACCAGGATGGAATGGGAGACTCTGTCCACTCCAGATTTGGTTAATCTGGCAAACCAACTCTCCCGCACTCTAGATCAGTCACCTAAAAGAAAGACTGCTAAAAATCTTAATCTTCCACTCCAGCAAACGAAGGCCCCTAAATGAACCCCAAAACCTCCCAGTTTCTGTTAATATTGCCAAGAGTCTGGACACTGGAAAAGAGACTGTTACAAATGTAAGTGCTTCAGACACCTTCAGCCCTCAAACCAGCCTTTCCAATGTCCTCCACATGCCCAAAGCTGGGGCTCCAAGGAACTACAGGGGCTCTTCCCAATCCTCCCTCTTAACTAGCTTGAAGAAATATTTCTTCAGACTGGAGATGAATCTCTTTCTGTCCTAACTGACTCCAGAATCACACTCTTGGTGCTCAACTCCAGTAAAATAAAGCAGCCCCTGCCTCGGAGTACTGAAACAGTTCAAATAGTGGGGATTTCTAATAAACCTCAACAGGTTCCTGTCTGAATCTATTCCCTTTTGTTTAGGCCCTTTGAGAGACAGCCACCCTTTTCTCCTCAGTTCCTCCGCCCCTATCCATCTATTAGGCCAAGACTTCTTGGAAAAGTATCATGCTGGAATTTCTTTCTCCTGAAAGGGGAAAATAATTCTAGAATTTCACAGTCATTATCAAAACAGCCAACCAGGCGAATTAAATGACCCTGTGACATCTTTTATTTGCTTCATCTCTGATGGTACTAGAGCTGATTTCGGAAGCAATGATCATTTGTCCCTATTAAATCAGCTACCACCCTCTTTATGAGCAAAATCTCCAACTGATACTGATAAAATTCACAGCACACCTCCCATCAAGATTCAAACAGATCCCTCCAAACCTCTCCCCAGAATTAATCAATACCCCCATAGGTAAAGAAGCCCTTCAAGGTATAAAGCCCATAATAGAGGATTACAAGGGTCCAGGCCTCATTATCCCTTGCACTAGTCCCTGCAAAATAATCCCTATGTTACCCGTGAGAAAACCTACTGACCAAGGGTGGAAGAGTCAACCAGGATCTCGGAGCAATAAACCACACTGTTACCCCTCAACACCCTGCTGATCCTAACCCTCATATGCTACTAACATCTAATTCCACTGAAAACAAATTGTTTACAGTAATTGATTTATGTAGTATATTCTTTAGCATTCCAGTTGATGAAGCTAGCCACTATCTTTTTGCCTTCACTTGAGAAGGAAAACAATTCATCAGGACAGTAATGCCTCACATTTTTACTGAGAGCCCTTCTTGTTTTTCACAAATCCTGAAAGCTGGATTCCACTTTCTTACAATATGTGGACGATTTGCTTCTTTGCTCTCCCTCCCAAGTCTCCTCACAGGAAGACAGCATCCACTTGCTAAAGCTTTTGGCCTTAAATGGACGTAAAGTTGCCAAAGGAAAACTGCAGTTTGCCAAAACCCAGGTTCGAAATTTAGGGCATCTGATATCAGAACAAGGGCTATACCTAGATCCAGATAGGCTTCATGGTGTCCTAAGTTTCCTCAAACCCAAAATTAAACATCAGCTGTGAGGTTCTCTCAGGCTAGTTGGTTATTGCTGAAATTGGATTCCAAATTTCTTTCTTATGGCCAATTCAAAGAACAACGACCCTGACCCAATTTTATGGGAATAAGTGGACAACACAGCATTTAAGGTCGTAAAGGAAGTTTGATGAACCCACCTGCCCTTGGACATCCCTATTATGAGATTCCCTTTTTCCTTTTTGTATATGGAAAGCAAGGTACTCACCCAAAAACACAGGGACCACCATCAACCCATAGGCTATTAGAGCCAGCAACTGGCCCCTATGGCTCAGGGATACCCCCTTTGCCTTAGAGCCATTACTGCCACTGCCCTTTTGGTTAAGGCCAAGAAAATTGTTGCAGGATCCCCTTTAACCATTTCTGTAGTACTTCTCATGCAGAAGAACCCTCCTGAATTCTCATCACACTCAACATACTTCAGTCAGCCACCTTACCTACGAAATCCTTTTAAGTGCTCCTCACGTAACTCTTTCACGCTGTAATAACCTTAACCCTGCTACTCTTCTCTCCATTACCAATGAAGTCCCTCACGACAACTTAACGCTGACAGATCACCTCCTAACTCCTCATGATGATCTGCAGGAAACTCCTTTGGGTAATGCCGATTTCTCATGGTTTAGTGATGGTTCTTACTTAAAGGGTGACAGTGGCAAATACTGTGCTGGGTGTGGTATTGCAACTCCTTTTGATATCATTGAGGCAGCACCTCTACCTATGGCTACTTCGGCCCAACAGGCTGAATTATATGCTCTTACACGGGCTTGTACTTTAGCCAAGGGCAACTCTGCCAACATTTATACTGATGGCAGATATGCTTTCAGAGTAGCTCATGATGTTGGAATGTTGTGGAAGCAATGTGGCTTCCTTATTTCCAGTGGAAATAAAATTATAAAATGGCCCCTATGTTCTGGAATTATTAGATGCTATACTTTTACCTGCTGCTTTAGCTGTTATTAAGATCCTGGGGCATTCTAACCTTGACTCTCTGGAAGCTAAAGGAAATCACCCTGCTGACATTTCTACTAGGAATGCAGCCCTTTAAGGAACCAACAGCAGCCAAAGAAGTATTTCCCCAAATGACAACTTAGAAAAACTGGCTAGAGAGGCCCAACAATTGGCCTCAGAAAAGGAAAAACAAGATTGGAAATTCAACAATTGTTGGTTTGATAAAAAGAAAAAGCTCTGGTTTTGACCAGATAACAACCCGGTCCTAGCAGAGACTCTAAAATTCCCACTCCTAACCACTGTAGATACAATAAACCATTGGTCTACTGACAAAACGATAGCATTCATGAATCAACATTGGTGGGGAAATATTAACAAAGCTGCAAAAAGTGCCTACCTCACTTGTCCCAAACATAATCCAGGGAAGCCCGTCTGTACTACTCCTGGACATTTTAAACTGCCTAATGGACCATTTGAAGTTTGGCAAAGGGATTTCATACAACTTCTCCCATCTCCTGGAGATAACTATGTTTTAGTTACAGTTTATATGTTTTCTCCCTGGACTGAAGCCTTCCCTTGCAGACAGGCTACTGTCTCTTCTGTGGCTAAATTCCTTTTGGAAAAGATTATCCCTACCTGGGAACTCCTCTTGAGCTTCACAGTGATCAAGGAACCCATCTACTAGTCAGGTACTTCGACATGTCTGCACTCTTTGGCCGGTTTTACAATACTTTCACTGTACTTACCACTTTCAATCTTCCGGTTTAGTCAAACGCACTAACGGCATTATTAAGACTCAATTGGCAAAAGTGGTAGAGACTCTCCAAATACCTTGGCCAAAAGCATTACCACTTGTCCTTCTAAACCTCAGATCCACCCCCTTTAGAACTCATAAACTCTCACCCTTTGAGATAGTCACAGGACGCCCAATGCACCTGGCTCCTGCCTCTTTGGACCCACAGCTGATAAAAGGAAATATACTCCAGTATTGCAAAGGCCTAATTGCTTCTATTAAAAATAACCATGTTTTGGTAGAGCAATCTTTCACAGTGCACTCCGGGGAGATGAAGACCTTAAGCAGCACACCTTGCAACCTGGAGATTTCATCTATTGGAAAGAAGCTCCAGAAGGACTCTCTTCAATCTTGCTGAAAGGCCCTTATACGGTACTGCTAACTAACCCCTGTACTGCCGAACTCCAGGAATGGACTCTTGGATTCATGTGACACACCTAAAGAAAGCACCAAACCCTGACTGGACCTGCACATCATCTGGTGATTTTCCTGGAATTGAAGCAGACGACATCTGATGAGACAGCTTTCTTGAGACGACCGGACCAGGCCTGTTGGAAGTTTGTGTGCCAAACCCTTGATGAGAAAATGCTTCAGATGATCTCCCATGCCTATGATCTTGATAACATATGGACTTTAGATTAAAAAGTGCCTGAGAGTTCTCTCTTCTACGCCTTGTTGTTACACAAATATAGCCACAACAGGTTTCCAATCTGTGCACTTTCCCTCCAATGTGGGACATGATACGAGGAAAGGTCCTTCCTGGCATCAGGAGACAAAAGGCCAATGAAACCGGAAAAACCTGACTCTTGATCAGCAATGCTTTCAGAGAAAGATCTCGATCAAAAGGGAAAAATGTGGAAATTAACAAACAAAACCTCATTAAAAGGGAGTCAGAAGGTCAAAGAGGGAGCTCTCATGCCTTACCTCAACAAGCAGAGCCCAATAGGAAGAAGAAAGACTTCCTCTTCTTGACCGGCAAGAACTTCAGCCAATGAGAAGCCACTACACTTCAAACTCCCAGTCTCCTCCAATGGACTCTGTTTACAACAGCCCCCCAACCTCCTCTTCCCCTCTATAAAAGAGTTTCTCCTCCCCTTGCTGCTGAGAACTTGTACATGGCTTGCCATAGCTGCAGATCGCAAACTGCAACTCTTTGCCGATCCCAAATAAACCTATTTTTTGCTGGAGAAATAACAGGCTGTCTATTTGTTTAACGTCAACACTGTGAATATAAAATACATAGCAAATTTCTAAGACTTAGTATAAAAAAAAAGACTATACATTATCCCATTAATAATTTTTATACCAATTACCTACTGAAATGACAATATTTTGGATATATTGGGTTAAATAAAATATATTATTTAAAATAATTTCACCTGTTTCTTTTTACTTTTTTAAGGTAGCTACTAGAAAATTTAAAATTATGTATATAACATATCATATTTCTATTGGACAGCACCAATAAATGATCCTAAAAAATATGCCTCATGAAAATTAAATTCAGGACAAGATATATGACCTAAATTATAGCAGAAACTAAATGCAGAACCTAAATAATTTTTCAGAGTTTATATATAATTAATTTCAAACTCTTCCCCAATCAAAAAAAATTATCTTTGAGAAGTACCTCTTCAATTCTAGAGCCACCTGAGAAGCTTTTAACAGGATGTGGTAAATTTAAAAGATTTGCTTTATATTCCACAAGCTGACCAAACTTACTTATACAACAAAGCTTAACAACTGACCTCCAACCACAAGAGAGCTGGCCCTAGGATGGAAGTGTCCAGAGAATTAGACACCTGACAACACTCAAAGTGGCGAATTGGCCCCAGTGTGGGACCTTGCCTTAAAGCACACACGTGGGTGTTCAGAAGCCTATGAGGAAAATGGCCTCAGGATTTAAATGATACCCAGAAGTCTGGCCTTCCATAGGTAATACAAATGAAACTTGCCTCAAGTCTCTTCAGCTACCTAATTACTAAATAAAACACTCAGAAGCCAGTAGCCTTTTTGCAGAGACCAATAAAAATGCAAAGGTTGGAAGGCAGAAGATACTGAAATGCTGTATGTTTGAGAGTCAGAAAGTTTCTGCTAGAGGGGACCTAGTATGGAAATAAGAGAACGTAGGAAGAGAAGAGAAGCAAAACCTAAGGGAAAAAAAGTAAGCTCAGAAGTAATACAGTAGTCCCCATTTATCTGCAGTTTCGCTTTCCCTATTTCAGTTACCTATAGTCAACTGCGGCCCAAAAATAATAAATGGAAAATTCCAAAAATAAACAATTCGCAAATTTTAAATTGCACGCCCTTCTGAGTACCTCAAAAAAATCTCGCGCCGTCCCTCCCGAGATGTGAATCATCCCTTTGACCAGCACATCCACACTGTATACACTACTACCGCCTGTGAGTCACTTAGCAGCCGTCTGGGTTATCAGATTGACTGTAACAGTACTGCAGTGCTTGTTTTCAAGCAACCCTTACTTTACTTAATGATGGCTCCAAAGTGCAAGAGTAGTGATGCTGGCAATTGCGATATGCCAAAGGGAAGCCATAAAGTGCTTCAAGTGAAAAGATGCAAGTTCTCAACTTAATAAGGAAAGGAAAAAAATCATATGCTGAGGTTGCTAAGATCTATGTTAACTTTTAATATGTTGTTATAATTATTCTATTTTATTATTAGTTATTGTTGTTAATCTCTTATTGTGCCTAATTTATAAATTAAACTTATCATAGGTATGTATGTATAGGAAAAAAACATAGTATATATAGAGTTTGGTACTAGCCATGGTTTCAGCCATCCACTTGGGGTCTTGGAACACATGCCCCGTGGATAAAGGGGGACTACTGTACCTCTGATATCTTCCTACACAAAATGAGATGTACCAGCATCACTGGCATCACCTAGGAGTTTATCAGGAATGCAGGATCTCAGGCCCCACCCCAAACCTAAAGAGTCAAAACCTGCATTTCAAGAGCGGCCCCAGGTGATTCATATGGCATGCAAAGAAACCACTGCTAATCCACACAAGATCCAGAGACACTTGTATCTTTAAACTCTTATTGTTTCTTCTTACCCATCTGCTGCCCGGTGGTTGCTATCTGTAAACACAGACCTTATATGTGTAATGCACACTGATTATTTTGCTAACTGAATAAATTCTTAGAAAACCCAGAGGATCCCATACATGCTTAAAGGATGATGGGGAATCTGTGCCTGAGATAGGAGGTGAGCTAAAGAAGTTATGAGTAAAACAATGAGATACCAACTACACACAGATTAGAATGGCAAAAATCCAGAATACTGACACCACCAAATGCTAGCGAGGATGTGGAGCAACAGGAACTTTCATTCATTGTTGGTGGGAATGCAAAATGGTGCAGCAACTTTGGAGAATGGTCTGGCAGTTTCCTACAAAACTAAACATACTCTTACCACATGTTCCAGCAATCACGCTCCTCGGTATTTACCCAAAGGAGTTGAAAACTTATGTTCACATAAAAACCTGCACATGGACGTTTATAGCGTGTGGATAGAGTACCTCACTCAGGCCGATGTATACTGCTACAGAACTAGGGACTGCCTTAGGTTGAATAAGATGAACAGAAACTACTCATACCAAAAAATACTTTATTTAAAGGCTCAGACAAAAGAAAAAGTTCTGATTTTTGATGGAGATGGGAATAACTTTGCATGTTGAAAATACAGACTACATTATCAAAAATTAGTGTTCACAATGGTAAGTTAAATGATCTTAGCTGTTTTAAGCTAAAACTAAGTTCTTCTGAATGTGAATTATGATACTACTTGAAGGATCACTCATTTTATTCCTCTACTCTCTTTCCTATCAGCATTCAAACATGCTGTTATTTTTCCCATATTTTAAAACCTCTCTTGACCCCATTTTCCCTTCAGCTATATTTCTCACTTGCCCTTTACAGGAAAATCCTTGAAATATTTGTTCACATTGGATGTTTCCATTTCTCTAATCCTGTTCTCTCTTGAATTCTCACTGATCAATTTCTGGTCCCCACTACTCCACCAAAATTGCTGTTGTCCAGCTCACCAATGACCTCCCCATTGCCAAATCCCTAAGTCAATGCTTGACCCTCATTTTACTTCACCTCTTGGGAGCATCTGTCTCATCCTCCTTGAAAGAGTTTCTTTACTTGGCTCCCAAGACACCACACTCTCCTGGTTTTCCTCCTACCTCATCAGCTGTGCTTTCTCATTCTTCTTCACTGGGTCCATCACATCTCCTCAACCTCAGTGTGAAGTAGTCCAGGTTCTTGGTCCTGAACCTCTTTTCTTTTCTATCGACACTCACTCCCTTGTGAATTTCATCCAGTTTCTATATTCCGACAACTCCCAAATGTTTATCTCCAGCCCAGACTTCTCCTCTGAATTCAGACTAGTATATCCAACTGCCTACTGGGCATCCCCAAAACTGAGCTCCTGATCTTTCCCCCTAAATCAGCTTCTCCTTATCTTAGTTAACGCAACGCCATCCTTCAAGCTGCATAGGCCAAAAACCTTGCAAGTCACCACTGACTGCTCTCACTCACATCTTGTATTCAATCAGAAAATTTTTCCCTCTCTACCTTCAAAACATACCACTCTGGTCCAAGCCAACACCATCACTCACCTAGGTTACTACAAGGCGGCTTCCTAACTGGTTTCCCTATTTCTGCCCCTCCCCACATTGTGAGACAAAGTGGCAATGTCTCCTCTTAAAATATAAGCCAGATCATGTCACATCATTATTTGAAACTCTCCATCAGCTTCTCTGCTCACTTTAAGTACAAGCCAAAGCCCTTGCAATAGCTTACAAGACCAGAGGCCTTAGTGGAACTGGTGTCTGCTCTCCTCCCTGCTCACTCTACTCCAGTCACACTTGTATTACAGTTCCTGGAAGGCGGAAGCATGCCTTGGCCTCAGGACTTGGCATTTGCTGTCCCCTCCTCCTAAAGCACTCTTCTCCCAAGACAGCAACATGATTCCCTTCCTCTTCTTCAGGCCTTTCATCACAAGTCACCTCAGTGAGCCCAGCCTTGACCATCCTATTTATAATTGCAACTACCCTTGTTCCTAATCTCCCTCCTCTGCTTTATTTTTCCCCAAAGTATTTCTCACACACACTGACACATTCTCACACACACACACAGACACACACACACACAGTCTGTCTCACCCTGCAGGAGTAAGAACTTTTTGTCTATTTTGTTGACCACTGTATCCCCAGTACCTAAAATAATGCCTGGCACATAGGAGGCACTCAAATAAATATTTAATGAATATATGAATGAATGAAAGATGACAGTGATACAGAGCTGTATATAATCTATGAAAGTTTACCTTGTAGCCTTTTAAACGGGTTATATTTTAACAGGGCACTCTGTAGGCAAATACATATTCAGATATTACGGAAAAAACAAAGCTGCTCCAATCTGATAATTAAATTAACCTCATACAAAACCTGAATAATTGTAAAGAAATAGTTCTCTAACCTGAGAAATGCTCTGAAACACTCCAAGGGTAGCAGGATTTCTCAAAACTCTAGATCTTGCTTCACCAGAGCATATTAAAAACACACACCTTAATATATACACCTTGCCTGAAGCAGGGGAAAGTCGCCAGGCCAATATAATGGATTTTGATTTCTTCAAGTGATAAAGAAATTATGATACAAAGTACAAAGCACTTAATGTTTTAATGACGTAGAAAATTTGGGTGTAACCTACTTTCAGTGAACCTCTGGACTCAAGCATGAGACAGAAAAAAATGTTCTGCTGCTGTGTTATACTTTAGTAATGCACTCAATAAAAAGACATGGGTCAGTCATATTTTCATAAATTTTTAAAAAACACATTTTTAAAAAACTTAAAATTGTCTCCCAGGTAAAAGGAAAGCAAAATAATTTCAAAAACCTTTTATTTTTTTTTTTAATTATTTTATTGAGGTCACATTAGTTTAGAACATTGTGTAATTTCAGGGGTACATTAATATACCAGATTCTGTGTAGGCTGCATCGTGCTCACCAGCAATAGTCTAGTCCTTATTGGTCACCATACATATGTGCCCCTTTACAACTTTCGCCCATCCTCCCCACCCCCTTCCCTTCTGGTAACCACTAATCTGTTCTCTTTATCCATGTGTTTATCTATCTTCCATATATGAGTAAAATCATATGGTATTTTTCTTTCTCTGTCCGGCTTATTTCACTTAACATAATATCCTCAAGGTCCATCCACGTTGTTGCAAATGGGACATTTTTTATGGCTGAGTAGTATTCCATTGTATATATAAACCACATCTTCTTTATCCATTCATCAGTTGATGGGCACTTGGGTTGCTTTCACATCTTGGCTATTGTGAATAATGCTGCAATGAACATAGAAGTGCATAAGTCTCTTTGTATTGTTAATTTCATGTTCTTTGGATAAATACCCAGTAGTGGGAGGGCTGGATCATATGGTATTTCTACTTTTAATGTTCTGAGAAATCTCCATACTGTTTTCCGTAGTGGCTGCACCAATTTGCATTTCCACCAGCAGTGTATGAGGGTTCCCTTTTCTCCGTAACCTTGCCAACATTTGTTATTATTTGTCTTAGTGATTATAACCATTCTGACAGACTTGAGGTGTTATCTCATTGTGGTCTTGATTTGCATTTCCCTAATTATTAGTGATGTTGAACATCTTTTGATGTGCCTGCTGGTCATCTGTATATCTTCTTTGGAAAAATGTCTATTCATATTCCCTGCCCATTTTTTGATCGGGCTTTTTGTTTTTTTGCTGTTGAGTTGTATGAACTCTTTAAATATTTTGGAGATTAACCCCTTGTCGGATATATGATTTGCTAATATTTTCTCCCAGTTGGTGGATTCTCTTTTCGTTTTGTTCATGACTTCCTTTGCCTTGAAGAAGCTTTTTAGTCTGATGTAGTCCCATTTGTTTATTTTTTCTTTTGTTTCCCTTGCCTCGGTAGACACGGTATTCAAAAAGATGCTGCTAAGACTGATGTCAAAGAGTGTATTGCCTGTATTTTCTTATCTTATAGGAGTTATATGGTTTCAGGTCTTACACTCAAGTCTTAAATCCATTTTGAGTTAATTTTTGTGTATGCTGTAAAATGGTGGTCTACTTTCATTCTTTTGCATGTGGCTGTCCAGTTTTCCCAATATCATTTACTGAAAAGACTTTCATTTCTCCATTTTATGTTCTTGGTTCCTCTGTCAAACATTAACTGTCCATAGATGTATGTGTTTACTTCTGGGCTCTTGATTCTGTTCCATTGATCTGTGTGTTTGTTTTTGTGCCAGCACCATGCTGTTTTGATTACTATAGCTTTGTAGTATATTTTGAAGTCAGGGATTGTGATGCCTCCAGCTTTGCTCTTTTTTTCTCAGGATTGCTTTGGCTATTCGGGGTCTTTGTTGTTTCACATAAATTTTAGGATTCTTTGTTCTATTTCTGCGAAGAAAGTCATTGGGATTCTGACTGGCATTGAATCTGTAGATTGTTTTAGGTAGTACTGACATTTTAACTATGTTTATTCTTCCAATCCATGAGCATGGAATATCTTTCCACTTCTTTAGGTCTTCTATTTCTTCCAATACTGTGTTATAGTTTTCAGTTTATAGGTCTTTCAGCTCCTTGATTACATTTATTCCTAGATATTTTATTCTTTTTGTTGTGATTGTTAATGGAATTGTATTCTTGACTTCTGTTTCTGCTAGTTCGTTATAAGTGTATAGAAACACAACTGACTTTTGTAGGTTGATTTTGTACCCAGCAACTTTGCTATAGTTGTTATTTCTAACAGTTTTCTGATGGATTCTTTAGGGTTTTCTATATATAGAAACATGTCCACAAACAGTGAGAGTTTTACTTCTTCCTTTCCAATTTGGATACTTTTTATTTCTTTTTCTTACCTAATTACTCTGGCCAAAACCTCCAGTACTATGTTGAATAGGAGTGGTGAAAGTGGGCACCCTTGTCCTGTTCCTGTTCTCAGAGGGATGGCTTTCAGTTTTTCACCGTTAAGTATGATCTTGGCTGTGGGTTTGTCATATAGGACCTTTATAATGTTGAGGTACTTTCCTTCTGTGCCCATTTTATTGAGAGTTTTTTATCATAAATGGATGTTGGATCTTGTCGAATGCTTTCTCTGCATCTATTGAGATAATCATGTGATTTTTATTCCTCATTTTGTTAATGTGGTGTATCACATTGATTTGTGGATATTGAAACATCCCTGAGTCCCTGGTATAAATCCCACTTGGTCATGGTGTATGATCTTTTTAATGTATTGCTGTATTCGATTTACCAATATTTTGTTGAAGATTTTTACACCAATGTTCATTCACAATATTAGCCTGTAATTTTCCTTTTTTGTGTTGTCCTTGTCCAGTTTTGGTATCAGGGTGATGCTGGGCTCACAGAATGAGTTAGGAAGCATTCCATCTTCTTCGCTTTTTCAGAATAGTTTGAGAAGGATAGGTATTAAATCTTCTTTGAATGTTTGGTAGAATTCTCCAGAAAAGCCATCTGGTCCTGGACTTTTGTTTTCTGGGAGGTTTTTTAGTGCTGTTTCTATCTCTTTACTTGTGACTGGTCTGTTCAGATTCTCTATTTCTTCTTGATTCAGTTTGGGGAGGTTGTATGAGTCTAAGAACTTATCCATTTCTTCTAGGTTATCCAATTTGTTGCCGTATAGTTTTTCATAGTGTTCTCTTATAATCCTTTATATTTCTGTGGTATCCTCTTTCATTTTTAATTTTATTTATTTGTGCCTTTTCTCCTTTTCTTAGTGAGTCTGGCTAAGGGTTTGCCAATTTTGTTTATCTTCTCAAAGAACCAGCTTAGTTTCATTGATCCTTTCTATTGTTTTTCTAGTCTCTATTTCATTTATTTTATGTTCTAATTTTTATTATTTCCCTCCTTCTGCTGACTTTGGGCTTTATTTATTCTTCTTTTTCTAGTTCTGTTAGATGTAGTTTAAGGTTACTTATATGAGATTTTTCTTGTTTGTTGAGGCAGACCTGTATTGCTATAAATTTCCCTCTTAGTACCACTTTCGCTGCATCCCATAAGAGTTGGTATGTTGTGTTTTCATTTGTCTCAAGGTATTTTTTGATTTCTCCTCTGATTTCTTCATTGATCCAATGGTTGTTCAGTAGCTTGTTGTTTAATCTCCACATACTTGTGCCTTTCCCAGCTTTTTTCTTGTAGTTGACTTCTAGTTTCATAGCATTGTGGTCAGAAAAGATGCTTGATATGATTTCAATCTTCTTAAATTTATTGAGGCTTGCTTTGTTTCCCAACATATGGTCTATCTTTGAGAATGTTCCATGTGTGCTTGAAAAGAATGTGTATTCTGCTGTTTTTGGATGCAATGTTCTATATCTATATCTATTATGTCCATCTGGTCTAGTGTTTCATTTAAGGACACTGTTTTCCTTGTTGACTTTCTGTCTGGAAGATCTATCCACTGATGTAAGTGGGGTGTTGAGGTCCCCTACTATTATTGTGTTGCTGTCAATTTCTCCCTTTAGGTCTGTTAGTACTTGCTTTATATATTTTGGTGCTCCTGTGTTAGGTGCATATATATTTATAAGTGTCATGTCCTCTTGGTGGAATGTCCCTTTTATCAGTATATAGTGCCCTTCTTTGTCTCTCACTGTCTTTTTTATCTTGAACTCTGCTTTGTCTGATATAAGTATGATAAAACCTGCTTTCTTTTGCCTGCCATTTGCTTGGAGTATCGTCTTCCATCCCTTCACTCTGAAACTGTGTTTGTCTTTAGAGTTGAGATGTGTTTCCTGGAGGCAGCATATTGTTGGGTCTTGTTTTTTAAACCATCCATCCACTCTTTTTTTTTTTTTTTTTTGGTGAGGAAAATTAGCTCTAAGCTAACATCTGTTGCCAATCCTCTTCTTTTTGCTGAGGAAGATTGACCCTGGGCTAAAATCCATGTCCATCTTCCTCTACTTTATGTAGGATGCCTGCCACAGCATTGCTTGATAAGTGGTGGGTAGGTCTGTGCCCAGGATCTGAACCCACAAACCTCAGGCCGCCAAAGCGGAGTGTGCAAACTTAACCACTACGCCACCGGGCCGGCCCCCATACCGTGTCTTTTGATTGGAGAATTCCATCCATTTACATTTAGAGTGATTATTGATATAAGAGAGCTTAATACTGCCATTTTATCTCGTTTTCCAGTTGTCCTATATTTCCATTGTTTCTTGCCCTTCTATTTCTGACTGCCATTTCAGTTTAGTGGTTATCTCAATTTTCTCTTTATTTATGATTTGTGGCTCTTCTCTGATTTTTTGTTTAGTGGTTACCATGAGGATTATATAAAAAATCTCACAGATGAGATAGTTCATTTTCTGACAGCCTCTTATCTCTATTAGCCTACACAGGTTCCATCCCTTTCCTCTTCCCCTTCTGAGTTGTTGTCACAAATTGTTCTTTTTTGTGTTGAGTTTGTGACTAAACTGATGTATTTATGAGTTTTTTTGATGCTTTCCTTCCCTTTATCTTTTATTTTATAATTAAGTGTTTATTAACCTATTCTGATATAGAGCTGAAATTTTCTGATTCTACTTATCTCCTTGCTCAAGGTTTTGTAAACCTTTGCTTTTTAGTTTCAGGTGGGAGGGCACCTTTCAACGTTTCTTGTAAGACAGGCCAAGTGGCGATGAACTCCCTCAGCTTTTGTTTATCTGGGAAAGTTTTTATTTCTCCATTGTATGTGAAGGATACTTCCCCTGGATAGAGTATTCTTGGCTGAAAGTTTTTGTCTTTCAGTATTTTGAATGTGTAATTCCATCCTCTCCTAGCCTGTAAGGTTTCTGCTGAGAAATCCACTGAAAGCCTGATGGGGTTTCTTTGTAGCTTATTTTCTTCTGCCTTGCTGCCCTTAATATTTTTTCTTTGTCATTGACTTTTGTTAGTTTTAGTATTATATGCCTTGGAGAGAGTCTTTTTGCATTGATGTAATTAGGAGTTCTATTGGCTTCATGTACTTGTAAGTCCAGTTCCTTCCCCAAGTTTGGGAAGTTCTCAGCTATTATTTCTTTGAACAAGCTCTCTGCTCCTTCCTCCCTCAGGAATACCTATAATCCTCATGTTGCTTTTCCTAATTGACTCAGATATTTCTCAATGAATTCCTTCAGTTTTTTAAAATCTTAGTTCTCTCTCCTCCTCCATCCGAAGCATTTCTATATTTCTATCCTCTAAATCACAAATTCTGTCCTCCATAACATCAGCTCTATTTTTTGTGGTTCCAGATTATTTTTTATCTCATTGTGTTCTTCATATCCAGAATTTCTGCTTCTTTTTTTTTTTTTCAGAGCTTCAATCTCTTTGGTGAAATACTCCTTCTGCTCATTAATTTTATTTCTGAGCTCACTGAACTGTCTTTTGGAGTTTTCTTGTAACTCACTGAGTTTCTTTACAACAACTATTTTGAATTCTCTGTCATTTACATTGTAAATTTCTGCAACATCAGGATTGGTTTCTGGAGACTTGTCATTTTCCTTCTGCTCTGAAGTGTTACTGTAGTTCTTCATGGTGTTTGATGAACTGATCCCCTGCCAGCACATTTGTGGTAGTATTAGGTCGCAGATTCCGCCTGCCACTTCTAAGGTTGGGGAGAGGAGCTGTGTTTTCTGATCCTGTCCTGTCTGTTTTAAGTTGTGCCAGTAGCTTGCACTACGTTTGAGTGGGCTGGCCACAGCCGCTCTGCAGGTTGCACTCATGGGCAGGGTGGGGGCGCTCTCATGGTGGTGGGGTTGCTGCACTCGACGGGACCAGTTGAGCTGCTGTGCTAGGCAGGAGGGGCTCCTAGGCAGGGGCTAAGCCACCACTCAGTGGGCCCCGTGGGCTACTGTGCTTTGCAGGCGGGGCGCCTTCTCACCTGCACTGTGCTAGGCATGTGGGCACCTTTCCGGGGGCTGAGCCACTGCCACTCGGTGGAGACCATTCCCATGGACAGGGCCACTGTAGTATGGTGGGCGCTCCCACAGGCAAGGCTACGACTCCAAAAGCATTTGCATGGGCCCAGCTGCCCCTGCCTCCTCTTACAGTTGCACCGGGCTGACCACTGTGTGAGGATGTGCAACCTGGCTTGCTGCCACCGGAGTGGGGGAGAGATGTGCTCACCTTGTTCCACCACCTCCCAGGGATACAACCCACCCACCTTCAGATGCACGGCTGTCTGGATCTCTCAGACATCCTGTCAAGCTGTGCACAAATCCTCTGCTGGTTAATGACTGTCCATTTAGTTGTAACTTAGAGGCGAGAAATAAAGGAAACAACTCACTTCACCATGATTCTGACGTCACTCCTCAAAAACCATTTAGATGCAAAAATAAATTATTCAGGAGTGAAGTAACTTTGTACATAAACAGAAGTGATGTGAGGCAGATAAACTTTGTCTTTTTAAAGCCACTTTTTCGCTTTAAAAGTGATTTTAAAACAAAATGGAAAGGGTGTCTTAATTTCTCTACCTTTTAATTCTCACATACTACATCAGGTTTGTTTTTGTTTCTGCAGTTATGTATACAGCAAAAACTCTTAACCAACTCCAATCAGCCAACTCCAGGATGAACAGTCACCCTGCAAAACTTCCTAGCTGATGCCCATAGTGCCCATAGCTAGTAATCAAGACTGTGGCAAGCTTGTGAAATTCTGCTCCTATCATTGCACTGATGGCTACCAAGAATCAATTGTGCTTGCTCCAAAACTGATTTGAGCTGGTTGTGCTTGCTACTAAAATTGTGTAATTGAATTAAGTATTATGTAAAACAATTACATACATATGGGTATAATATGAAAGAGTTGTTTCCATGAAAACTAAATGGAATGTTTTAGAAACAAGACATTAAATGACCATAAGAGAATTCTACCAACAATGATTTATTTTTTGTTTTCACTAGAGACAAAATTTATATATTTGTCATATACGAAGATTCATGATGCAAATATCCCTATATACACCAAGAAATTACCATTTTCTCACTGACTAAATAATCACAGATATAGTTATTGTAGTCGTGCTTCTAAAATTTTGGCTTTAGTTACTTTGAGCCTATCAAGTTCTCTTAAATATATAAATATTTTTACTTTTAAATAAAATAAAACTATATAAGTTTTTTAAAGTAATTGTATCTTTACTTAAGCTCCTGTTTTGGAATATTATGCTGTGTTTTACTAGATTTTTTTTCCCAAACAGGACCCATCAACAAAAGAGACAACTGGCTGACACAAAAGCCACAAAAGGAAGGCAGGAAGAAATGAATTGAGAATGAAAAAATATGATAAAGTCAAAAGAATGAATCAAACAGGTCTCTGAAACCCTTAAATCACTCCAGGCAAACACAGTCCACACCTTTACCTACTTCTGTCAGATGCCTGTGCCAGAAGGAAAAGATCTGTGTGAGGAAATTCACAGTAACACATTACTATTATCTTTTGTGCTCCAGGTTGTCATTTACAAGAAAGCTGTAACAAAAATCACACACCTGGAGCTCTAAAAGAAGCCCATAACTGCTGTCTGTGAAGTGGGGAAAATTCCACTTCCTCAAAATGGGAGCTGCAACAAGACCCCACATGGAAGCCAACAGCAAAAGTGATTAAGCCAGAAATCCTGCTAACTCTGGAAATTCTGCTCCACCATAAGCCAAGGCTAAATGTCAGAGCACCTACTCTGTCCATATATTCTTGGACGGGTTCCTGGGCTGAGCTATTAAATGGCCTGTGGTGTTCATTCATTGAACAAACATTCACTGAGTGACTACTATGTGCCAAAGTACCACACAAAGCACTAGAATTTTCCTCGTGGCTTCCACATTGCATGCCTACAAGCATGCAGGGTATGCCTACAATACAGCAAGCATGTATGCCTACAATACAGGGTACAAGGCCAGTTTTGCCTTTTAATAGGTGTGTGCCTTTAAGAACGGAAACAATTCTGCCTCCCACTCAGGTAAGTATAACCTACCACCCAGACCACATTTACTGTCCGCTCACTGTTTTACTGCCTCTTTACTGCAGGCACTCTTCTAAGCCCTTTCCAACCATTATGCATTAGCGAGGTATTCCAGGCAATGAGGCAGCAAGGCACAGGGAGGTTAAAATAACTTACCCAAGGTGACACAGCTAGAAGGTGCAGAGCCAGAATACAAATCAGACTGTCAGATTCAAGGCCACAGTCTAACCACTACACTGCACTACTGCTTGGTGACAGAGAATATCCTTTAAGAGAAGGCAAATGAGTCTCCCCCTCCTCCATTAAATGAAGCTGGCCCGATCTCACATTCATCAAATCATTTAGGAGACCCTGACCTACTACCCAACACAAGCAAAGTGTAAAGATTATGTAAAATGCAATCTGTTTTTCTTTCCATGCCTTTTCCTCACCATTGGGTTTCATGGAGACCTGTGTGGCTATGGGAGGCCTCCACGGATTCAGCAACGGTAAGAAAATATGAACGCATCTTAAAGGGGAGGAAAAGAGGAGGAAGGAATACTGTCAAGAGGGTGGTAGCAACCTTATGACTTGAAAATGTTTGTGAACCTGGCTTAAACTTTTATAGTGGAACCCTCTCTCCTATACAAGGGGAAGGAAAGAGAGTCTGGGCTGCGTTGGATCAAGATCAGTAGCTGCAGTAAGCAAAGTAGCCAGACTGGCTGATCAGCTCTTTGTACTCACCCTCATTGACGGATGTCTGTCACCTGGAGACCACACCCACTAAAGAGGTCTAATTAAGTTCTAGGGGCAACCACTGAAAGGTCATTATTATCACCAGTTTAGATTCGAGTTTCTCAAGCGTTCCTGATCTTAATCATGTGGGGTGATTATGAAAAGTGCTGCTTCAGAACTACTGAACCAGAACCTTCAGGTGTCCCTGGAAATCTAAAACCAGGTAATTCTTGTGATATACAAGTTTGGGAAACACTATTTTGAGAATAAAATTACAGGACCTAAAAATATCAAGAGGAGTCTTCTAGATAGGGCGTCCTTTTCCTTTCAAGCAGTTCTGTCTAATACAGGATGAAAGCACTATTTCTATACCTAAAAGTCTCCAGAGAAACTACTCTCAAAATTTCCTTTCAGTACCCATGAAGGTCCGAAATCCTCAGAGCTTTGCAATCCTCCCAAGTGCCTTAGGCAACGGTTAAATGCATCCTTTTTTCCAACCAGAAACAAAAAGAATGATATTCATTGCACAAGTCATTTTACATATCATTTTGTCGACTGACTTCAGCAAATATGTGAGGGCACAGAAGTATGCTAAGCTCTCTCATGCTTTGCTCAAGATAAAGAATCTCACTTATTTCAAAGGACAGAAACAAGAAAGTGAAAAGACAACCCACAGAATAGGAGAAGATATTTGCAAAGCATATATCTGACAAGAGATCTGTATCCAAAATATAAAAAGAACTTACACAATTCACTAATAAAAAGACAACACAACTGAAAAAAGGGCAAAGGATCTGAATAGACATTTCTCAAAAGAAGATACACAAATGGCCAATAAGCATATGAAAAGATGTTCAACATCATCAGGGAAACGAAATACCACTTCACACCCACTAAGCTAAAATCAAAAAGACAGAAAATAACAAGTGTTGATGAGGATGCAGAGAAACGGAGACTCTCATACATTGCTGATAGGAATGTAAAATAGTGCAGCCCCTGTCAAATAGTTTGGTAATTCTTTCAAGCATTAAACACAGAGCTGCAGTATGACCTAGCAATTCTACTCCTACGTACACACTCAAGAGAAATGAAAACATATGTCCCCACAAACACTTGTACATGAATGTTCACAGCAGCAT
Source organism: Ceratotherium simum simum (assembly GCF_057802395.1). NCBI lineage: Eukaryota > Metazoa > Chordata > Mammalia > Perissodactyla > Rhinocerotidae > Ceratotherium > Ceratotherium simum. The sequence goes on along the minus strand of NC_141927.1, from coordinate 40,640,522 downwards.
TATTCCTAATAGCCAAAAAGTGAAAACAATCCACCATCTAATGAATGAATAAATAAAATGTGGTCTGTCTATTCAATTGAATATTATTCAGCAATAAAAAGGAATGGAGTACTAACACATGCCACAACATGGCTGGGCATTGAAAACATTATGCTAAATGAAAGAAGCCAGTCACAAGAGCCCACAGTATGATTCTGTTTATATGATATGTGCAGAATAGGCAAATCCATAGAGACAGAAAGTAGATTAGTGGTTGCATGGGTCAGGGGATGGGGGCAGTAGTGGGATTAGAGGGCAACAGCTAACAGGTCCAAAGTTTGTTCTGGGGTGATGAACATGCTCTAAAGTTGACTATGATGATGAATGCACAACTCTGTGAACATACTAAAAATCAATGAATGTATTCTTCAAATGGATGAGTTGTGTGATAAGTGAATTTTACCTCAATAAAGTTGTTTTTATAAAGAAGCCCATTTAACCTCCAAGAGCCTCAATTTCATCCTCTGAAAATGGACATACCACCTAACTTACAATATTGTAAAGAACATATAAGAATATGTCAATTCCCTTACACGTACACACACACACACATAATGCTTCACATAGTGCCTGGCACATAATAAACACAGAATACATGTTATTCTTTCTCCTCTTCCTATCGCCACATTTTGGCATTGTTATGCCTTGATATCAATGTGTTTTCACCACAAGTTACAAAAGTCAAAACTGAAATGTATTCCAACAAAGGCCTAACCATGAGAATTCTCTCATGATTTCACACATGCTACACTCAAGGCTATTCCTATATGCCTGACCCTGGAGAAACCCTGGAGCTTGCAAATGTGGCTATCTACTCCCAGACTCGTCACTAAAAAGTATTTGGGGATAAAGAGTAAGATTTTTTTCTCCATTCCAGAGTCTTAGTGTGTTCTCTCTCTCTAACCGTGGTGCAGAAGCACCTCTCTAAGATGTAGTTTTAAAACCAGGCACACTCCTTGCCAATATTTTATGGTATTCAGGCATGTTTCCGCGTCAGCTTCACTCACACTGAAAATCTGTTGGGCCTCCAAGACAGCTTTGCAGGGGTCCCACAAAAGACCTTAGGCACTTGGATATGCAGCCCTACCCACCTGGATACTCACTGTGATGCTATGCAGATTCACAGGGGTCTTGAAGCTACAGAACTATTCATAGCTTGCAACAAAAAAGGTCAACTGTAGCCTTCTCACCATCTCCATGAGTTCTCAAACAAGTCACAGCCACCTCTTGAATTAAGATAAGATAATAGTGGACTCTGAGCCAGACACTGAAGTTTTTCCATTTTATCAAAAGCTTTTCCTCCATCTTGATGAGTATTGTCAACTGCATGCTGTTACACAATTTGTTCTTTTTCAGAATAGTTCCTGTCAAATACATTTTTCTTCTTTCTTTGATTCACTTTCAATGATTTTATCCCCACTTTCATTTCCATTAAAATCCCATAGCTCCATACACTCTTGCTGCTTTTGTTCTTATCAGACATGTTGAGAAAAATATATGCAAAACTCAAAACTTGGCAAAGCCCTGTCAGTAAACACATCACAAGCAACCAGATGGTCAAGTGGGAAATGACTGCTCAGGACAGCCAATGCCATCTATTAAAGCACTTTTTCTCTAGATCTGTGCTGTCCAACATATTAGCCACTAGCCACGTGAGGCTATTTAAGTTCATTGAAATTAAATAAAATTTAAAATTCAGTTCCTAAATCTCACTAGCCACATTTCGAGTGCTCTCAGTAGCTACATGTGGCTACTGACTACCATACTGGACAGCATTGATATAGAATATTTTCATCAGAGCAGAAAGTTCTATTGAACAATACTGACTTAGACAGTAACTTCATTGGTTCTATGAAAGTTTGTAAGTTCAGAGTTCTTAGGCACAGTACTTTCAGTATTTACAGATCATGACGTTTAACTCTCAGAAGTATGACCCAAGTGCCTCAGAATGTTCTTGGCAGGTTTTCTTAGTGGTCAGTGGACAAGGTTTCTTAACATAGAGCTTGGCACATGGTAAGTACTTAATATGTACTGAATGAATGAGTGAATGAATGAATGAATGCACAGCATATTTATGTCTGTACTTCAGTTTCTGCCCTGATTTACTTACAGAAAGCAATGGGATTTTTTTCTACATAGGCAATCTTATAGGGAGAAATAAGCATCAGCAGATGGGGTAGGGAGATTCCAGACCCTTTGGAGCCACTACAAACGAAGCTGAAAAACATAAACCAGAAACTTTGATATTCAAACGAAAAGTTTCAGACGCAAGGAAACATCTTGCTTCTTCAAATACTCTCTACTTGTAGCTTTTAGAGACATGAAGGGAAGGTCAGGGGAGATACTCCGGAAGATCACACAGCCTGCTGCCATTTCTCAGCATTTTCCCAATAAAATTTTACTAGAAAATATTATAATCACAAAGGCAGCAGTCATCTAACTGCATTGTCTGTGCCACTCACTCTTACACAGAGATTTCCCCTTCCCTCAGTGTCCTGACTCAATCTATACTGTGCCTATCAAATAACTTCTTGGAAAGCAAGAGTTGTTGAAAATTGAAATTCTAAAAGCCGTGTAACTTTTCAAACACAGAGAAAGCAGTTCCAGTGGCCCTTAACCAATAACTTCCTGAAGGCCCAACAAAAGAAGCTACAGCTGCTTCTATTTAAATGATTTTACTTCCCTTGTCCACAGACCAAATAGCCATAGGAAGACCCAAGCTGCTCCATTTCTATAATTCCCTTTTTCTAAGCAAAAGTCTGGAAACAGAAGGCAAGAGAAACAGGGAGCAGCTGCCGCCTGATCTTCATACTAATGCCCTAGGGTCATTCCTCATCTTCCTCCTTATGGTTTCAGACTCCTTTCTCAACAATCTAAGTCCCAGCTCGTGGGAAGAAAAAACAAGGAAAAGCAGCCTTCTCTGTGTCAACACCCACTGTTGTAGAAAAGTCTAGATCGCTTCTATGAGGTGAAATAATTAGAAGTCAAAATAGGTGAGCCTTTCAATTTTAAATTGTTAATCTGCTTTATTTCAAATTCCAATTAGTTACTTATAACAATATGAAACTCCTTACATAATCCCTGTAGTGATCCCTTTAGACACCACATGTTTTTGAAAGAAAATCACACAATTTCCATCTCTGGAGCCAAACAGCAATCCTGGTCCTACTGTTTAAGCCAACAGATATATAAAACAACGGTTGCTGATGAATTAGTCATCCAATTTCAGATTCCAAGACCCTCAGAGTCTAAATATGAGAGCCAAAAAGCTCAGTTTCTGCAACACACAATGCTACCTTGGAGGACACAAAAGCAGAATGCTGGTTAAGAACACTGGACTGCCAAGTTGCCATCTCAGCTCTGCCACTTATCAGCTGTGTTACTCAGCCTCTCCAGACTTCAGGATGGAGTTAATTACAGTACTGACCTCATGGGTTGTCACGGGGACTAGAAGAGGGAATCGGTGTTGAGGCACACAGTAAGAGCTCAATAAATATTAGCTGTGATTGTAACAATGCATCATGACTGAAAACATCACTGAAAATAAGCATTTTCCAAAAGTGAGGACTTTTTAAAGGAAAATGCTCCTTCTCAGACAACCCACATGAAAATACTATGTAAGAAAAGAGCCCCAGGCTCAGGTCAAAATGTCACTTACCCTAAATCCCTAACTCCAAGAATAAACTTTTTGTTTTTTGTGTGTGTGAGGAAGATCAGCCCTGAGCTAACATCCGATGCCAATCCTCTTCTTTTTTGCCGAGGAAGACTGGCCCTGGGCTAACATCCGTGCCCATCTTCCTCTACTTTATATGGGATGCTGCCACAGCATGGCTTGACAAGTGGTGCGTCAGTGCGCGCTGGGGATCTGAACCTGTGAACCCTGGGCCACCGAAGCGGAGCGCAAGCACTTAGCCGCTGCGCCACAGGGGCTGGCCCCCCAAGAATAAACTTTTAAAAATATCCATCAACAGGGGCTGGCCCGGTGGCATAGCGGTTAAGTGCGTGCAGCGGTTAAGTGCGCACGCTCCGCTGCGTTAGCCCAGGATTTGCAGGTTCGGATCCTGGGTGAGCACCGACACACCACTTGTCAAGCCATGCTGTGGCAGCGTCCCATATAAAGTAGAGGAAGATGGTCATGGATGTTAGTCCAGGGCCAATCTTCCTCGGCAAAAAAGAGGAGGATTGGCATCGGATGTTAGCTCAGGGCTGATCTTCCTCACACACACAAAAAAAATCCATCAACATGTACCAATTATTCTGATTCACCTCACTGATTTGTGGCCAGAGAAAAAGCAGTTTCAAACTAGATGGCTGTTTGCAGTCAAGTAAGCCCTGAGAAACGAGTGGTTGGCCATGGCCAGGGGCCTAGCTTTCACATGGAGGAAGAAGAGAGGAGCTGATGACTCCCTCCCACCACAGGTGTCCCCAAGAGAGAAAATGCTTCACCACCTCTGTGCCCTGGAGTATAAACAAAGTCCCTGCCCACTCGGCACCAAATGGGTTCCAGTTTGTTGACCTTCCGGGCACAGTGAAAAACAAGGACTACAGGGACATGCGCTATTTTTATATAAATAAGACAGCATAAGCAAAGATTCATTATTAATGTTATGAGCTATACTTTATTTTCAAATGAGGCACGTAAATTTGTTAATTTGTATTTAAGAATAACTTGTTAACCACATGCTGCAAATTATCTGTTTTCTCCACTGTAAACTGCAACAGAAGTTGACATTGTCACTGCAGTCACTACAACTAACACTATTTAATTTGGAGCGTATGAAAAATGTCTTTGGAAGATGGTTTTGTAACTTGGAAACACAGGAAAGGTACAAAGGGACAAACAAAAAATAACACCACCGCTAAAATTCTTTCCAGCAAATTTCTGAGTCTGCACACAATATCACAAACAACATGAGCTGTCCAGACACGAGCACTCTGAACAAATGCTTTGGAGAATTACATCTGGATCCTGTACTCCCCTTAAACAAGTTTAGGCAGGTTTTTGTTTTTTTTGGTGAGGAAGATCAGCCCTCAGCTAACATCCATGCCAATCTTCCTCTTTTTACTGAGGAAGACCGGCCCTGAGCTAACATCTATTGCCAATCCTCCTCCCTTTTTTCCCCTTTTTCTCCCCAAAGCCCCAGTAGATAGCCGTATGTCATAGCTACACATCCTTCTTAGTTGCTATCTGTGAGACGCTGCCCCAGCATGGCCAGACAAGCAGTGTGTCGGTGTGCACCCAGGCTCCGAACCCCGGGCCGCCACTGGGATCCAAATCCGGGCTGCCAGTAGCGGAGTGCGGGCACTTAACCGCTAAGCCATGGCGCTGGCCCCAGGCAGGTTTAACTGTAAAAGAACTCAGGAAGAGCAGCGAGGCAGCATTCAAGGTCAAAACACCTCCGCTCTTAGCAAGGGAAGCCAAGGACCTCTGAGCTTGGCCCAGACTGCAAGGGAAGAACACCTAGATGCTGAGAAGACTCGAGGCAGCAGAGATTTGAGGTTAGACTAGACTCTCAGCTAGCTTTCTGTGAGCCTGACTTACATCTTCAGATAAGCAGACTCCGGTCACCTACTGATCACCAAATCATTTTTCACAGAATGCCTAAACCTCCATCATGTCTGAATTCATTTCTAAAAATTGGGAAGGATCACCATCCGTTACTCACCTCCTAATCCAACCCAAGCCCAAAGAAATGCTCTTTTCATAACTGCCAAATGACAACATTATCACAAGTAAACCTCAAATAAACCAGTCTGGAGGCCAAAGTACATACACATTTTAATGTTCACAGTTTTTGCCTCAGCACTCCTTAACCAAGACTGAGATTAACCCATTAACACAGCGGTGTCTCAGTTTATGAATAATGCATAACAGATGATTCCAGAATTTCTAAAGAAAAAAAAAATCACCTCTAAAATTAGTAATGCCTTGGACATGTTTTTCCTTTAATATGTCATGCTAAATCCCACTCCCATATCTTCCATCAGGGTTAGCAAACAAATATATAGATATCAAGGTTTTAGAAAGCAAATAGAGCCATTGATGGAAAGTATCTTTGAATTTTCCTTTTTCAATGAGCTAATTTTCTGTCTTATTTTATTTTTATTTCCAAATTCCCAAGACTTACTAGCCTATAAGGATTTCTAAGGTATCCCAAGTTTTTAACTGCTAGTGTTTAATTAAAAGCAAAATTGAACTTCAAGTACAATGTACATAGTAAACTATGTATTATTCTTTGGTCACAAATGAAGTTAACGGTGTCAACAAAACTTTTTGGAAAGCCAAATACACATTCAGATTTGCAAATCAAGCTTCCTGTTCATGCATCTTTAAAAATAACATTCACTTGTGGAATTTTACCTTAAAATAAGATTATTTTAGCTTTGCAGCTTTAATCACTCTCCTACATTCAATGGCCAGGATAAGAGTGCTGATCCGTTCACAGAACATAAAAACTGAGAGATATTCAGAATGTGCAATTAAGAGCACAATTACTGAATAAGTAATGCATATACATGTGTAGGCACAAAACTATAAAATGCTACAGCTAGAAGGCTCTGATGAGCATCCATCCAATCCCCTCATCCCATAGAGGAGGAAGTTAGAGCTACAGAGGTTAAATGATCTGCCCAAGACAGTGGCAAAAACTCACCGTCAGTGACAAAACCTGCCAGCCAGGTGTCCTACCTACTAGTCCAAGTGCTTTCCACTAAAAATGCTCCTTTTAGTACAAAAAGCTTATTATATTAATGAAACATCTGACAAGACAATATCATATATTTGTAATATGATTGTGGATGGATATAAGAAAGCTGTAGAAGGATACGCATCAAGCCACTAAAAATTGGTTGGAAAGGTGTTATTTCACATTATTTTGCTGGTTCTGTTGAGCATGTTGCACTTTTAAGAGGAATTTAATGACTTTTTAAAAGAATATCTCCTGATTTATAAATACTCTAAGAAAAGAAAGGATGGTAAAGTATTTCTTGGAAGAGGACAGAAAGTGCATTTCCTTTCCTTCAGCAGGGAACATCCTTTTCCCCCTCCCAAAAAGCCAGCCAAACCCTCCCCTTCAAGGGCCAGCTCTACACCCAGCTCCTCTCCAAGGACTTCCAAGCCCTTTGGCCGGAGCCTCTCCTTCCATCAGAACCTATGCAGAAGTCTCTCCTACTGGAAAGCAAGCTCCTCGACAGCAGAAATCCTGTCTTACGTTGCTATCGGGCTTGGCAAAATCCTTTGCATATATTCAATTACAGTAATGAAATGAAGCATTTGTTCCCAGAGTCCCATTTAGAGTAATTTTCCAGATCTCCCTCTTCCCTACACCAACATCTGGATCCACTCAAGAGATTGTGGAGTGGAAATCCTGGATCCCATTGTCGGACAAACCAGTCTCTGGAAAATGAAATCCTAATGCCCATTACATCCTCCGCCTACTGGGTGTTTAACATCCTTTAACATCAGGAGCACGGTAACGCTCAACTTTGCTTGCTTATTAAGATCGCCGACAACAGTCTAAACCCGCGTTCTGTAAGTGTTAACCCGTTTTTAAAAAATCTCAGAACATCACTTGCCAGAACTTACAGCTGAAAACCGCGGATAAAGGTAAACGCATGCGAAGTAGAATGACTGAAATCTTTAAAAGCTACTGGGAATATAACACCGAATAATCTCCCCTTGTCTGTTTGCTCGCTCAATGCAAGTTTGTTTTTTGTTTCTTTCTGACACAGAAACGTGATAGTCCCTAAACACAAGAGCTGACTTGGCAGGGTAAAACTCGGCGCCTTAGGTCCTCTTGAACGCTGTCCTCTCGATCAGTAAGCAAGAACGAGTCCTCGGGCTTTTCTTCCAGCTCTTAGCTTCTGAAGGCGGAGGGCTGAATTAAAACCCCTAACCCTGAACGCCACGAAGCTGCCCCTCCTGGCTCCCGACAAACACAAAGAAAGAGCGAGCAAGGGAAAAGTCACCTGAACCTGACGGGAAGGCACAGACACAAGCGGCCCAGGGACCGCGGGGACAGAGGAGCGACAAAGCCAAGCCAACCGCCCACGGGACGGCGAGCGCCGCGCGCGACCCACGCGCCCCGCCCCGCCGGCCCCCCGCTCACCGCGGCCGCGCTTCCGTCCATCTTCCATCGCCCGCGCCACCCCGCCGCGGGGCCGCGAGCCTCAGGGCGCGACGCGGGCGGGCGGGCGGCCGGGCGCCGGCGCAGCGCGCTCTTTGTTGGGCGCCCGGACGGCCGCGGGGCCGCGGGCAGCTGCGGCGGCGCGCACCCTGGCGGAGGCGGCGGAGGCTGCGGAGGCTGCGGAGGCTGCAGCCCGCCTGCCGGCCCGCGCGGCCCCCAGCAACGTCCGGACGGGGGCGGGCCGGGGAAGGGGGCGGCCTCCCGGGTGGGGGCGTGCCGGGCCCGCCCCGCCCCCCGCCGCCCCAGGCCGCCGCGCGCTCGCGCCACGCCGGCCTCGCTGGCGAGCCGAAGGCTGCCGTTGCTTTGTCTTCTCGCCCGGGGGTTTCCCCCGTGAGGAGCGAGCGGCGCTTTCCTCTCAGGAGGGGCCGCGGGAGGGGACCCCGAGGCGGCGCCGTCTCGCGGGGTCCGGGGTCGAGCGCCAGTTCGCGCGGGTCCCACACTCGCGCCCACCCGTCGCCTCGGGGTCCGGGGCAGCGGGCGGGGGCCTCCTGGGTCCGTGTTGTGCTTGACCTCTCTGAGAGGGTCCTCGGGCGACGAACCGCCGCCGGAGTCCCGGGGACCGTCGACCCATTTAAGGTCCATCCCCTTCGAGGCGGCCCCGCCCACCTCGCAGTCCTGTCTTGGGACTGTCCCACCCGAATGTGCGCGCCGGGGCACAGCTCACTCAAAAACGGCGTTTTCGATCGAAATTGCCACAGACCAGTGCGGCAGACACGGGCTGGAAGGGCGCCCTCCTCTGGCAAATGGCGGGGGAGACCCCAGAGCCGCCCGCGGTGAGGTCCCCGAGGGCAGAGCGCCTCACCGGCCAGTTCAGCCTGCGCGATCTGTGCACCTGGAGGGGGAACCCCATGCGGCCAGCTGCGTGGTGTTTTTGGTACGTTGGTGCTACAGCCTTAATGTCACCAAGACTAGTTTCCTTCTTGTGAGCGGTAGAAGATGCCCAAATAAAGGGAACGGACTGACATGGCTCAGCTTTGAGTTGGGGATGGATGCCCGCCAGGTCAGGATGCAGCAGCGAGGCATGTTGAGTCGCCTATTTTTGCGTTGACTGCCCCATTCACAGCTGTCAGCCAGCCAGTGGCAGCCACCAGAGGAACCCGAATGAGGGAATGGATGCACTTATACAAATCCATTCCAACCCCTGAAAAATGGTCGCAGTCCATGCTCCCCTGCCAGAGCAGCAGTTTGGTCAAAGGTATAGGTTTTAAAGCACCCCAGTTACTCGGGCATATTTCTCCTTTATGGATCCTCCCTTCACCGTTACAGAAAGACCCAAAGAAGACAGTCCCTGAGTGCCTATTCCCAATAAACTACTGTCTTTCTCGAACCACGGTATGTGATGATTTTGCTGGCAAAGAATCACGAGTAAGACCAAGTACAAAATGTAGTTGCTTCTCTGAGGCTTGACCACTAGCCTGGCGGCCTTTACTGGGGAAATGAACCAACAACTCATAAAGGGAAGTCAAGGATTTTAAGCTGAGTCTAAAACCATACCGACTATACTCAGACATAACTATTCATATAGAAGGCAGAGTGGACCTAGATTTACATGAGCTTACTAGTTAAGGGCCCTGGAAATAGACACCTATAATCTGAGTCTCTGCTTCCTCAATTCTAGAATGAGGATAATACTACCTTACAGAATTGTTGTTAGCATGACTAATTATGTAAAGTTCCTGTTCAATAAAGGGGCATTTCAAAAGTTAAGCAACAGAAATGTTTCCCATTTTCATCACAAAGGAAATTTTGTTTTTTTCTCCCTGAATCCAAAATGTTTTAAGATTTTACTTACAAAACTGATCACATATAATAGATAATCATTCATTTTTCCCACTTTAAATAATCAATTGTTGGAGATTCTGATCAGCACAGATTAACCAGTGTTACCACTTCTGAGTTGATAAAACCCAAAGCAGATCAAACAAAAGTTTACATTTCATTTCTCCAGTGTGTGTTTTGTGTGTAAATATTTTGTTAGGCTATTTGAAATATTGAAAATAGAGTAAGAATCCCTATTTCTGCTACTCCAGCCCCCTAGAGATCCCAGGCCCCCACTCAAATGATCACAGTTGTGCTCAAGTTCAGTGTCAGAATGTACAATCATTCACATTGGTAAAGGGAAGAAGGAAGCACCCAGGCCCAGCCGAGAGAGACGCAGCAGCCCCTAAAAGAGACATGGCCTGGCCTGTTTTTATCCAATACTATATCCCTCCCCCTCTGGAAAGAAAGAGAAACTATCAAGTCCGCAAGACCTTGCATACTGGAGGTCAAAAGAAGAAATGAAAAGGAAGTTTAAATTCTCTCGTGCATTATTCATACATGCAGTTAATCCTTACTATTTCTGAAGGCTACTTTGGGATACTAGGTTGTGGAATATTTATTTATTTTGGGGGTACAAAAATGCATATTTATATAGAATGGAAAAAAATTTCAAATACAAATTTCTGAAAGTTGACAAATTCCACAAACCTCACCAAATCCAGAAAATTCACATATTTTTATTAAATACCTACATAATAGGTATTTCTATTAATTAACTTCCTAAAGTACATCTATAATACTTTTCCTCCATGTGTTTTGGCTACATACTCTTGATCACCTCTTTGGAATGATTTTTTTAAAGAGCTTTATTGAGATATATTTCATATACCACACAACTCACCCATTTAAAGTATATGATTCAATGGTTTTTAGTATATTCACAGAGTTGTGCAATCATCACCACAGTCAATTTTAGAAAATTTTTATCACTCCAAAAATAAACCCTATACTATTAGCAGTCAGTCTTCTTGGAGAGAATACAACCCCCTCAGCCCCTGGTAACCACTAATCTACTTTCTGTCTCTATGGATTTGCCTATTCTGGACATTTCATATAAATGGAATCATACAATATGTGGTCTTTTTGTGACTGATTCCTTTCACTTAGCATAATGTTTTCAGTGCTCATCCATGTTGCAGCATGTATCAGAACTTCATTCCTTTTTATTGCCAAATAATATTCCACCATATGGTTAGGCCACATTTTATTTATCCATTCATCAATTGATGGACATTTAGCTTGTTTCCACTTTTGGCTTTTATGAATAGTGCTGCTATAAACATTTGTGTACAAGTTTTTATGTGGATGTTATATTTTCATTTCTCGTGGGTATATACTTAGAGTAGAATTTATGCGTCATATGTAACTCTATTGAACTTCCCTGCTGAACTGTGTTCCATAGTGGCTACACCATTCCATCAGCAACGTATGAAGGTTCAAATTTCTCCACATCCTAACCAACATTTGTTATTGTCTGTATTTTTTATTATAGCCATTCTAATGGGTGTGAAGCCAGCCCTGATGATCTAGTGGTTAAGATTCAGTGTTCTCAGCACCAGGGCCCAGGTTCGTTTCCCAGTCAGGGAGCCACACCACCTGTCTGTCGGTTGTCATACTGTGGTGGTTGCATGTTGCTGTGATGCTGAAAGCAATGCCATGGTTGTTTCAAATACCAGCAGGGTCACCCATGAAAACCCTATGAATAGCAGCAGAGCATTATCTGATATAGTGCTGGAAGATGAGAGGATGGTGCAAAAAGACCAGGCAGGGTTCTAGTCTGCTGTACAGAGAGTCACTAGGAGTCACAATCGACTTGATGGCACTAGCAACGGTGAGTGTGAAATGGTAGAATGATTCTGTAGCATCATTTTCTATGGGTAGAATAGAAAGGTAGTCCAGTCTTTTCTCTAGCATGGTTGATCAGAGGATTTTTATTATTATTATTGACATCTTAGAAAATTTCCTGCCTCACGTTCATTATTGAAAATAACATGAACAATTTTAGTGTGTTGTCAAATTTGGGAAGACTTCTCAAGTTTCTTTCGTATGTGAACGGTAGAATCGCAGAACATTTTAGGTTTTTTTATGCAATGATTAATATTAAATGCTCCTCAAATTTAAGGTCATAAACTCATTTTTATTAATATTGTGAATTTTGTCATTTCATAGATGTCAGTTATTTCGTGTCAAAAAAACAGAAAATATTTTTCCATTGTTCTATGGTTCATACTTCTTTATTATTTAAATTATCAAACAATCCAAGAGTCTTAGAATATGCACTTTTATAAAAAAGAAAGTTTTTATTTTAAATATACAAACAACTCTAACCTCTACAATATTTTCAATTAGAAAGCCTCTTATGTGTGCTTCAGTGCATAGAGAGGATGCTGTATAAGTCGTATACCAACTGCATACAAACAATTGATATATTAGAATAGAGAACATTAAGTCTTATTTAGTGTCATAGTCCTAGCCTCTAGCACTGGGCCTGGGCCATAGGAGGGGCTTGATAACTAATTGTTGGATTGAAATTTGCCATTATCCAAGGTAGAAATATTCAACTTAAATATACAGCAAATATTCACCTCAAATATACAACAATCTAAAACCATGTGGTTTTGAATTTCAGTACCACGAAGAGGACATGTGTAAGACAAAATTCATCATGGCATTTGACTCTGCTGAATACTGAGTGGATGCTGGATGGATAAGAAGATTGGAGGCAAGAGGGAAAAAGCAAAAATGTGGCTGGTGTGCTTAGGTGACTGAAAAGAGCAGAGAAGTGAAGAAGGATAGAGGACGAAGTGGATGTGGCCTGCCTTATGATTAGTGCCCAGGAAATGTTAGGTCAGAAGTGATCTGGGGCATAGAGTGGACTCAGCTCACCTTTTCCCCATTACCTGAATAAGTTAGGCTAAGTCTGGTAAGAATAATAAAAATATACACAAATAATGAAGGTTTCAGCTTATTTTTTATTATCTTTCGTATGGATAGTTATTCTTTCATTCACTCGTGACAAATATTTATTGAACATTTACTATGTGCCAGGTGTGGTTTACTGATGATGATAAAACATCCCTGTCCACATGGAGCCTGTAGTCTAATGAGCTTGGGGAGACAGAAAATAAGCAAGATGACTCAGTATATATACATTATATGTTGTACCTCTGAACATAGACTTAATCACCTCCATTGTAGATTCATATGTTTGAAGGTGATGATTCTGAAAGATTGGTACCCTTGTGGACAGATATCACTGAAAAAAATTCTACATCTACGTCTAGCCCACTCCACCACAACCACCTAGTAAATATTGAGGCACTTCATGTTACCTATTCGTCATACCCTTCTTGTCCAATTTGATAACTACCAGCCACATGTAGACATTTAAATTTAAATGAATTAAAATAAAATTAAATTAAAAATTCAGTTTCTCAGTCTCTCTAGTCACATTTCAAATGTGACTAATGGCTACTATGTTTAGACAATGAAGACATAAAACATTTCCATTACTGCAGAGAGCTCTATCGGACAGCACTGCCTTACACAGGGTTTGGCACACAGGAGGCACTGAATAAATGACAAATGAGAGTTTGGTCCAAAGACATCATATGATTGCACTGGGTTATTTTTCTGAGCATATAAAGCTTCTTAGTACAGTACTATGTACTGACCCAACCATTAAAAACAAAAACAAAATCTTCATATAGTTACATAGCAACAGCTGCTCTTCTGTTTCACACTTGAAAACCTATCTGTATCCTCCTACTCCACCAGAAAATGCTTTACCATCAAGATAATTGCTGAAAATACTTGGGAAAAAGTCCCTATTTCCCTCAAAAAACAAATCACTTTTTCAGAATTATTCAATGAATGAAAAGGAATTGCTTCAAAAGCAGTATTTGGATTGAAGGGGGATTCCATATAAATGTTTCTTTGCTGAAATAAATATTTCACTCATAATATTTTTTCCAGAGTAGAAATAGCCTATGGAAATTACGATGCCTGCGTGTAGTGGAATTGTAGAAGCACCCTGGCATTTCTCCAAGAGGACAGCAGAGCATAGTAACCCCGATGCTCTGCATGAGCGATGGGGGGGCAATGAAGCAGGTCCTCGGCCCTTCCAGGATGTGGAACGGGAGTCAGGAGACAGAGAGGGCCCCAGCTCGCTCGCTGTCCAGCCATTGGATGGGGCCTTCGTGTTCTTAGGCCTCCACTCCTTTTTCTATGAATGGGAAAGATTGGCCTTCCCACTTGCAGAATTCCAGCATTCTGGGATTTAAAGAGCTTTCTTAAAAGAGAAAGCTTGTAATAAAGCAGTCTTTATTTTCACAATCCTCTCAGTCTTTCTGGCAAGTCTTTAGTGACAATGGCAAATCCCAGAAGTTGAGTCTCTAAATGTTCTGAATTGTGACACCAAGAAACTCAGACTAGATAATACTCTCCTGAGAGCAAAGACCACAACTTATTTATTTATTTCCTTTTTTTATCCAGCACAAGAGGTGCTCAACAAATGTTCACTGAATGCATAAATGAATGAATACTCTCAGAGAATATTTGGGGCAGAAATAGCATATTGTTTAAGAATTCCATTGATTTCAGTGGCTGAACAGAGAGAAATGTTGGTAAACACTGTCAACAAACTAGGTAGGAGGACTTCAAATAGAACTCTCATCACAAAATACATGCATTATGAACTCTTACATTTGAAAATTTCTATAAATTTAAGTGTTTCTGAAAGGAAGGAAATCTATCCATTTTCTCCCTCCTCCCCGTTAAAGACTCTCATTCTGGATGTAACTGCTGAATTATGTTCAAGAGGTGACAGTTTCCTGGGGCTGAATTCTGACAGTGGCTCTTTTTGAGTCACTTCACTTCGAAGTTCTGTGAGCCCAGCTATTTTGGTCTATTGAGTCATATATATCCACAGTCAGGAACGCTGGAGAAAAGGTCTCTTTTCCTTCATAATCAGCTTTATTGAGGTATAATTTACATACTGTAAAACTCACCAATTTTAAGTGATATTGTTATTTATAGTTAGAAATATATATTTGGTCTTCATCCCCATTTCTGGCACAGAGCTCCTGAAACCCTTGGAATTTCCTAAGTGATGAGAGCATAAAGGTATCTTTCGTTGTGTTAATGAGGTGACTTTTGGATTGCACCTGAGGATGGGGGCTAATTGCCAAGAGAGCCAACCATGTGATTAGAAGGTTGGAACTTTCAGTCCCACCCCCTGACCTCCAGGGAAGGGAGAGGGGCTGGAGGTTGAATGGAAGGCCAATGATTTAATCAATTGTGCCTATGTAATGAAGCCTCCATAAAAACCCAAAAGGACAGGGTTCAGAAAGGTCCTGAGTTTGTAAATGTGGAGATTCGGGGAGAGTGGCGTGCCTGGAGAGAGCGTAGAATTTCTTTGCCCTTTTCCCATACCTTGCTCTATGTATCTCTTCCATCTGGCTGTTCCTGTGTTATATCCTTCTATAATAAACTGGTAATCTAGTTAGTAAACTGTTTCTCTGAGTTCTGTGAGCCGCTCTAGCAAATTAATAGAACCAGAAGAGTGGGTCATGGAAACCTCCAATCTATAGCCGGTTCCATCAGAAGCCCAGGTGACAAATCTGGACTTGTGATTGGTCTCTGAAGTGGGGAGGGGGTGCAGTCTAGCCCTTAGTCCCTTAAGGACTGAGCCCTTAACCTGTGGGATCTGATGCTATCTCTGGGTAGATAGTGTCAGAATTGAGTTGAATTGTAGGACACCCAGCTTGTGTCGGAGAATTGGGGTAAAAATTGGTGGCGGTATGGGAAAAAAACCCACACAGGTTGGAACTGGTGATCAAAATCCTTAAGTGTACAATTCAATGAGCTTTGGCAAATGGATAGAGTTGGGCAAATGACCACTATAATCAAGATATTTCACCCTTTCCCCTCCAAAAAAGTTCCATGCCCCTTTGCAGTCAACCCCTCCCTCCAGACCCTGGATGCTAGCAATTACTCACCTTTGCTCTCACTAGTTTTGCCTTTTCAAGAATTCCACGTACAGTCATGTGCCACATAACAACACTTCAGTCCATGACCGACCACATATATGACAGTGGTCCCATAAGATTAGTACCATATAGCCCAGGTTTGTAGTAGGCTATACCATCTAGGCTTGTTTAAGTACACTCTATGATATTTGCACAACGACAAAATTGCCCAAAGACAGAGTTCTTAGAACATATCCCCATAGTTAAATGATGCATGACTGTAAATGGAATTATATAGTATGAAATCTTTTGTTGTCTATCTTCTTTCATATAACATAATGCTTTTAAGATTCATGTGTGTTTTTATATGGCTCTGTATTTCATTCCTCTTTATTGTTGAGTAGTGTTCCATTGTATGGATATATAATTTGTTTATCCACCATTTGATGGACATTTGGGTTGTGTCCAGTTTTGGCTGTTACAAAGAAAATGTTATAAACATCTATGTTCACATTTTTGCGTGTACATATATTTTCTCTTGGATAAATACCCAGGAATGGTATTGCTGGGTCATATGGTTAATGTATGTTTATTTTTATTTTTTTAAAAAAACTGCCAAACACTTTTCCAAAGTGGCCATATTATTTTGCATTCCCGTCTGCAATATATGCTAGTTCCAGGATTCTACATTTTTGCCAATATTTGGTAATATCAGTTTTTTTAAGCTGCTGGCCTTTTGTGTGTATGGTGATATCTCATTGTAGTTTGACTAGCATTTCTCAATGGTGAGTGATATTGAGCATCCTTTCATGTACATATTTTCAATTTGTACGTCTCCTTTTGTAAAGTGTCTTTTGCCCATTTTAAAAAATGGATTCTGTTTGTCTTCTTATCATTGAGTTTTAAAACCTCTTTATATATCTTGGATACAAGTTCTGTATCGGATACGTATTTTGTAAATATTTTCTCCCTATCTTTGGCTTGCCTTTCAATATCTTAAGTGTCTTTGATGAGCAAAAATTTTTAATTTAAATTAAGTCCAATCTACCATTTTTTTCTCTGATGGTTTGTGTTTTTTGGTGTCCTCTCTAAGAAATCTTTGCCTAACAAATATTTTCTCCTATGTTTGCTTCTAGAAGTTTTATAGTTTTAACTCTTATGTTTACTTTATGACTTCATTTTTATATATGGTATAAGTTAAGAGTCAAGGTTGCTTTCTTCCCATGTGGATATCCAGTAGCTCTAACATTCTTGAAAAGATTATCCTTTCCCCATGTAATTATCTTGCTGAAAATCAATTGAGCTTATATGTATGGGTCTATTTTTGACCTTTCTCTTCTAGTCCATTGACTTATGTGTCTATCCTTACATTAATACACAGTCTTGATTATTAGCTTAACAGTAAATCTTGAGATGGTGTAGTATAAGTATTTCAACTTTGTTCTTCCTTTTCAAAATTGTTTTGGCTCCTCTAGGTCCTTTGTATTTCCACATAAATTCGAAAATCAACTTGTCAATTTCTTTAAAAATGCCTACTAGGATTTTGAATGGGATTGCTTTGAATCTATAGGTCAATTTGGAGAGCACAGACAATTTCAACAACACTTAGTCTTCTGAAACATGAACATGTTATATAAATCCATTTATTTAGGTCTCCTCTGATTTCTTTCAGCAGTGTTATGTAGTTTTCAGGATACAGTACTTGCACATATTTTATTAAATTTATACCCAAGTATTTCATGCTTTTTGATGCAATTATAAATGTCATTATTTTCTTAATTATGCTTTCAAATTTTTTACTGTTAATATAAAGAAACAAATTTTATTTTTGTATATTGATCTTATATCCTGTGATCTTGCTAAACTCACTTATTCTACTAGTTTTTAAGTAAATTCCTTATGATTGTCTACATAGCTAATCATGTCATCTGTGAACAAAGACAGTTTTACTTCTTTCTTTATTGCACTGTCAGGTACTTTAGTACAATATTGAATAGAATTGATAAAAACAGATATCCTTGCCTAGTTTCTGATCTTAGGGGGAAAGCATTTAGTCTTTCCCTATTAAGTATGATGTTAGCTATAAGTTTTTGGTAGATGCCTTTTATCAGGCTGAGAAAGTTCCCTTCTATTCCTAGTTTATTGAGAGTTGTTGTTGTTGTTGTTGTTTATCATGAATGGGTATTGAATTTTGTCAAAGGCTTTTTCTGCATCTATTGAGATATTAGTATAGTTTTTCTTTCTTATGCTGTAATTTTGGTGAATTACATTGATTGATTTTCAAATGTTAAACCAACCTTACATTCCTGAGATAAACCTTGTTTGTTCATGGTATATTATTGTGTTAGTCTGCTAAAGCAGCCTCAATAGAGTACTACAGAATTTGCCGCTTAAACAACAGAAATTTATTTTCTCACAGTTCTGGAGGCTAGAAGTCCAAGATCAAGGTGCCATCAGCGTTGGTTTCTAATGAGGCCTCTCTTTCTGGCTTGCAGACACCTTCTCGGTGTGTCCTCACATGGTCTTTCCTCAGTGTGCACACACTTCTGTGTAGCTTCTTTTCTTATAAGGACACCAGTCTTCTTCTCTTATAAGGACACCCACCCTTGTGACTTCATTTAACCTTAATTACCTCCTTATAGTCGCTATCTCCAAATACAGTTATATTGGGGGTTAGGGCTTCAACACATGGTTTTGGGGGTGACACAATTCAGTTCATTCTTTTATATCTTTTACAAATTGCTGGATTCAATTTGCTAATTATTTTTACTATTATTACGTCTATGTTCATGAAGGATATTGGTCTGCAGTTTGTTTTCTTGGTATGTATCTTCCTGGTTTGAGTATCAAAGTAATGGTATAATTTACTGTGATGCCATCTGGACTTGGAGTTTTCTTGTGAGAAGATTTTTAATTAAAAATTCAATTTCTTAAAATATATATATATAATTATATGTAATAACATAAAAATATATACATATATAATATATATAATTATTCATTTATCTATTTCTTCTTGAATGTGCTTCTAAAGAATTTGTCCATTTTATCTACATTGTCAAAATTATTAGGATAAAGTTTTTCATAGTTTCCTTATTATCCTTTTAGTATCTCTATGATCTCTAGTGATGTTCTTTCTTTCTTTCTTGATATTGATCATTTGTGTCTTCTCTCTATTTTTTCCTCATCAGTTTAGCTAGAGGCTTGTCAATTTTATTGATGTTCTCAAAGAATCAACTTTTTGTTTCATTGATTGTCTATATTGTTTTTCTGTTTCCTATTTTATTGATTTCTGTTTTTATTGTTATTGTTTCCGTTCTTCTGCTTACTTGGATTTAATTTGCTTTTCTTTTTAAAAGTTTTTAAGGTTGCAGCTTAGAAAGATCTTATGCTTAAACCAATGGCAAAGGAAATACGGTAGATTATAAGTTTAGACTGTAGAAAGATAGGAGGTAGGGCATCCAGACAAAAATATGAAGCCAATATCTGACAGAAAGTATCTCCAGATCCTGTAAATAATCCCCCACCGCGCGCACGCACACACACTCAACACACACACACACACACACACACACTGCAGAATAATGCACTTTCTCTCTCAACGTGCAATGGGAAAGTCCCTGCTGTTTACAACCTACATTGGTTGTGCCTGCTCACTGATAGAGGAGTTAAATCACAAGGTAAGATAGATATAAATATTTAGGGAAATGTGACTATAGACAGAGAACATTCTGGATATTAAGGGAATTAATTTGTAATTTTAGAACACAGTGAGCCACAGACTTAGGGAAACTAGTTGGAAAAAATCTCCATTTGAGAAAAACCTAATGGTCTCAGAGGAAAACCTGGCAGAGACTAAATAGTCAAAATTAGTGGATATTTTTCCCAGAGTTAGGGCTAGTTCAGAGAAAAAGTCTGCAAGGAAAAGTTTGCTCCACTTAATACCATTTAACCAATAATACTATGTCACATACATAGGTCCTCCAAGTATTACATTATAACAAGAATCCAGTGTAGAAAAAGGTGAAGGATGAAAATAGAAGTCCTTTCTCCTTCCCCCCAAAAGTCATGGAATCTTATGGACCTGGAAATCATCCATTTCAACCTCAACCTCAAAGCAGGAAGCTCTATATAATATTTTTATCAGGTGGCCATCTAGTTTCTGCTTCATTACTTCTGGTGACAGAGAAGCAAGTCATTGCCTCACAAAGCAGCCCATTCCATTTTTAACAGCCTTTTAAAGAAAAATCCTCCACGAATAAAGAGCTAACACTAATGCACTGCTTACTATGTACCAGGCATAGGCCTGAGCGCTATCTCAGTGCATTAGTGTGCTAATCCTCACACCACCCCATGCAACAGGCCTGTGGTTTAGAGCAGGCAGCCTGACCTACAGAAAGGGCAGGGTCTGGATTTATGCCCAGTCTGTGTGACTCCAGAGCATTTGCCATAACATCTGTGCTACGACGCCTCACATCACACTTGGCTTTCTGTGGCTTCCACTCTTCACTCTGATCTGGACCCCAGAGGACAAATCATCACTCCAATTCCTCTTCCACTCAGTAGCCCTTCAGACACTTGAAGATGGTGACTGTGTCATCTCCCCACCCTTCCCCTACAACTCCTCTCGTCATTGTTAATTCAACGGCAAGTGTTTTGAAGCCTTTTTCATTCTGATGATCCTCTTCTCAGGATGGGTACCCAGGAACAAACACAATAGATAAGATATAAACAGAGTAATAATTACAGATGAAATTTTCATTTTTGGCTATTAGATTCAGTATGGAAAATATTTTATGGGTAGCAAACATAAAAATTATCTCTATAAATATTTGCTATTGCATGTATTTATGTTACTTGCAAAACTTTTCATTACTAACTAATAGTAATTATCATTCTAAACACATAATAGTGCTACATAATGATGATTTATTGCACAAACTGAATTATGTTTCAGGAGCTAAGAACAAATTTGATGGACACAACTATTTCTGTGCATCTCTATTTACTACCATGGCAACCAATTAAAATAGGTTTGTTTAATTAATTAGTTGTTGATAAAGAACTATGAAGATGAAAACTGCTATTAATAGATACACAGTGTTTAGTATTAATGCTAGTGTTTTATTGTAGATGGTAAAGTGTTTATGGCCAGAATAGACCAATTAATTCAGTTTCCATTAACAGTAATAATTTCATCATTGAATTAGGAAGAGAATTTTTTTAAACTTTTATTGCCTTTTAACAAATTGTCTAGTCTTCTCTTTTATGCTTCTCTTGGCCATATCTTAACCAACTCACATTATACACTCAGGCAGAGGAGAAAATTAATGCATATAGTGATAACCAAAGTTTCCTGAGGAAAAAGGAATATCTTCCGCTGGTAGTTGTAATGTTTCAATACCACTGCTGAGTCTTTTCTTTTCCTAAAGCTGAAAGAAGAATATGGAGATGGCCAGGAGTGTGGAGCTGGAGCAACTACCACATCATCTACCAGGAACTGTTTCTAGAAATGGCACAAGGGGTTGTTGGTGAGGAGCTTTAGATCCCCCCAAATCTTGTCAACCTTCCCTAACTCCCCCCAGTGCTCATGCAATCGAAGTGAAAACAGTGGCTTGCCACGCAGGTGCAGCTCCACGACAAGCTCCCCAGCCTTCTCCTCCAAATAGATTGGCTCTAAGTCTGTCCTACATTGAAATTCTGGAGCTGCCACTGCTCCTTTCCTTCCTGCCACCTGCCATGACCTCTTGAGTCTCCAGGGAGGTCTTGTAGCTGAGCTGCTATCATGGAATTTAGAAGTGGGAAGACCCACCAGAGGTTCTTTCCAGCTCCCTGCATTCTAGCAGATAAGATATTCTACAGATGAGGAAACACAAAGTTCAGAAGTAGCTGAATTCAGAGAGTGCTGGGCTGGACTCCATTGGGATTGTGGGTTATGTGGCTGGAGATGGAAGTCTTGTCCACAGGCAGAGTGAGAACGCCTTCAGCTCTCCTAGCTTAGGCCAGATCCATGAACCTCTGGCTGGGTCTATTTAAATGGATTGAACAGATTATCTCATTGCCAGTAGTTGAAATGTCCTCTGTCACGTGATGGCGATGAGTGAATGCTCAGGCCTGGCCCCCTCTTTAGATGGTAGCTCACCCCAAGACCAGCCTCGAGCCAGAACAAGCTAAAGGTGCGAAGACGGATGAATGTGACTTCAGTATTTCCCTTCCTCTGAATCCCTGTGCTTTCATGTTGCAGCTCTCTAGGACTGACCCTTTTAGCAACGTCTTATGCTCTTTAACATCCCCTCTACTCCAGCCCCTCCCATTGCACATTGGGATTTACCTATCCTTGGGGTCGTCCTATGTGACTAACAAAGGACTCATAGACAAGGCATTACCAGTGTCTCCAATCCCAGGATTCCCATAAAAGAATCCTTCAGTCCCTTAAGCCTAAGGAGTGATTGAAAGTGGCAATTTCAAGTCCTATGGCAGATCAGTGGGAGAACTTTCTGTGCTGAAGAGTCCAACCTAAGGAACAAAGGTCTGGCTTGAAAGACTGGGATACTGTTCAAATACAGCTTATATGCAACTGCCTGCTGGAGATGCTGTGGAGGGAATTCAGGTGACACCGGGCCAACGGCCTTTTGGATGCCTTCCAGTCGTGAGATTCTAAAAAGGTTGTGTTGAATCAATGGCAACTTGATTCAGTGTTCATCAGTGTCATCTTGGAGAGGCTTTCTTAGGGCATGCTGTAGGGATCTAGCCTTAGCTCTGCCCAGTGCCATTGTATTTTTTGTGTGTGTGTGAGGAGATCAGCTCTGTGCTAACATCTGCCAATCCTCCTCTTTTTTTGCTGAGGAAGACTGGCCCTGGGCTAACATCCGTGCCCATCTTCCTCCACTTTATATGGGACACCGCCACAGCATGGCTTGCCAAGCAGTGCGTCGGTGCACGCCCGGGATCCGAACCGGTGAACCCCAGGCCGCTGCAGCGGAGCGCGCACCCCTAACCGCTTGCGCCACCTGGCAGGCCCCTGCCCAGTGCTTATCAAACTATATTACTTCAGAATGTTGGAATTATCAGCCAACATTTAGTATTGTAAGAAAGAGGAACTCAAAAGCTCCCAACAAGCTGGAGCCATGGACTGATCTAACAAGTGACATTGGAATATGAGTCTCTTTATCAAAATAGCTATATCTCTTCTTATCCCTGTAATCCATTCTGTGCTCCTATCTCAAAATCTATCTTATTGTCCCTAAAACTAAGCCCTGTGCCTAAATTTGTTACCCTTTTTCCTTTCTTTACAGGACTTTGTTCACTCAAGAGAAGTCTTCCCTTGACCCTGTTAATTACCCAAATTTATATCTTATCTTTCTCCTTCCTTTGTATTCCAAACTCTTACAAGAGAAATAATGTCTAAATTTATTGAGCAGTTACTGTGGTACTGTGCAAAACAATTTAAATGGATTATTTCATTTATTTCTTATAACACTTTTATGTGATAGATTTTAATTTTATCCCTATTTAATAGATGAGGCAATAAGGCTTAGAGAGATTAAAAATCTTGCCAAGGGACATACAGTAAATGCTGCAGTCTAGACCCAAATCCAGGAGTTGAACTGCAGAGCTCTTAGCCACTAAGGCCTTGTCCTCGTTGCCTTAATCCTCTCAGGTTGGCCTTTGACCCCTCGCTGCTGAAGCCACCTCTACTCCTGCCTAGTCCGTGTCCTACTTGACCTTCCCTCAGGTGACCTTCTTTCTTTTTGACTTTATGAAACCACATGGATCCTTTCTTCTCTACAAACTGCTTTGCTTCCATGTGCGAAGGTTCTGGCCTCTGCCTTCTTTTTTTTCCTTTTCTCTCTCTTCTCTTATTTTTTGCTCTTTATCTACCCTTGATAATCTCATCCTCTCCTGCAGTTTCAATTACAAAATCCATTCAGGTATCTGAGCTCATTTCTGAGTTTCAGTTTTTATATCTAATAGCACATGACATCTGAATCTGAATGACCCAGTAGCACCTCAAACTTAGCGTGTCCAAAGCTGAATTTATCATTTTACCTTTAACATTTTTTCTAAAATCCAACCTCATCTCCTTCTGCTAATTCAAATGAGATGGTGTGATGTTGTGGAAAGAACATAAGCCAGGGAAATCAGAAGACATGGATTCCAGTCCATGATATACCGCCTTTATGATCCTGAGATCATCGTTCAATCCTATCTCTACAGTAAGGGGGTGACCTGGATGATATTAGACACCTTCCAACTCTATGTTCCTACAACCCCTGATGTCCCACTTCTGTCATGCTTTCAATTATCCAAGGATGGAATCTTTGAATCATCTTTCATCCCACATAAATTCAGTCTTGAAATGGAATGAATTTTTTTCTAATAATTAATTTATTCATTCTATCAACATATATTTATAAGATACCTACTATGTGACAACACTGGGAAACATAGTGGAGACTGAAAGAGATAAAGTCCCTACCTCGTGAAGCGTACAGTCTAGTGGGGAAGGCTGACAACAAACATTTGCAGAAGTAAACATGGTAAATAATATAAAGGAGCAAGAAGAGCTATGAAGAAAAACAAAACAGGTCAAGGCTTTGCGAGTGACTTGGTGGGGGGATCTATTTTAGTCAGGGTGGTCTGAGGAGATGATATTTGAGCATTGATCTGACTGCATGAGGGAATGTGCCATACAAAAATACATGGGAAGAGCCCTTCAGGCAGAGGAAGCAGAGTGCAAAGGTCGTGAAGTGAGAACAGCAAGAAGACCCCCATGGTCAGTGCAAAGCACTTAAGAAGGAGAAGAGCAGGAGATGTGGGCAGGAGGCCAAGCTATGGGGCCTTAAGCCCATGGTAAGAGTTTAGATTTAAATTTTAAGTGTGGTGGGAATACCTTAGAGGATTTTATGCCTGAGAATAACTTGGCCTGATGATATTTTATAGATTACTTGCTGCTGTGAGGAGACTAGATTATGGAGGTTGGGACTGGACAAGAGTGGTGGCGGGAAGACCTGTTACGGTTTAGGCAGCCAGGTAAGAGATTGTGGGGGCTGGGACCAGAATATCGCTGCAGGTGCAAGCTTGCTGAATAAGCTACCTTGTAAGGGGCTATGTCCCTTGTTATTGGAAGTATCGGAGAAAGGGGTAACTATCAGAGATGTCCGTAGATCATGCTTGGACCACCCGGTATGTAAGGTTTCTTTAACTCCAACATTCTAACACTGTCAGACTTGACCTCATTTTGTGTAGAGCCTGCTTTTTTTACCTTTTATATTGCCCCCAAGTCCTGAAAGAAGCCAATGGGAAAGGCATTCACTCAGAGAAGGACAAAGCTAACTGGAGCTGGTCCAGCTGATTATTGCAGCTTTAGTAGCTCATGGGACCCTAAAGGGGTAGGGTGCACAGTTGTAGTGAATGGGCCCCACTGCATGACACTCATTTTAGTTATCTCTGTGGAGTCAGAATCCCTGGAGCCTGAAATTCATGGTAAAAGGGTACAAATTCGTAGAGATTAAATGAGAGAATGTATGTGAAAACAATCAAGCTACAAAGTTCTGTAGAAATCTAAGTTACAGGGGCTGGCCTCGTGGCACAGCGGGTAAGTGCACACGCTGCACTTCCGTGGCCCGGGGTTCGCAGGTTCCAATCCCGGGTGCCCACCGACGCACCACTTGTCAAGCCATGCTGTGGCAGCATCTCATATAAAGTAGAGGAAGCTGGGCATGGATGTTAGCCCAGGGCCAATTTTCATCAGGAAAAAAAAAAAGAGGAGGTTTGGCATTGGATGTTCGCTCAGGGCTAATCTTCGTCACAGAAAAAAAAAAGAAAGAAAGAAATCTAAGTTAATATTCCTTATTTAGATGAAATTCAGTACAAAAGGTACAATCAAATATTTTCTAATGTGCTATATCACTTTGCAAAGTGGTACCTGCTAGAAATGCTACACCTCTTGAATGTACCTGGGCTGTACACAAAGACTGCTAAAAGCTGTGAGTGAGTGTGTATCAGATAAACACACTAGACTATATGTCCAGACAGCTTTTACGCAGCTAAGACGAGAGAAGGATATGTCCCAACATGCTCTGAGCAACTAATATTCTGTTTTGATCTTCTTGGCAAAAATTTCCTAATGTTTTATCTTTTCTCATTTAAAAAAACTGCAAAACCTTGATTGCTAATAATATTTCAAAATTGTGCTTTTCCCATGTGGTTTTATAGAGAGTTAAAAGAATGAAGGAATATATTTGAAAAAGAGAGACAGGACATAGAGACCATCAAAACTGCATTTTGTTTTAGATTCTCTCTTGGATTCTTTAACTTGTACATTTTCATACTTTAGAGCTTTACATGAATTCCATCATCAAGAAAACTTTAAGGGAAAAAGAGAATTTCTCTTTTCATTAAAATTATTTTCTTTTCTATGTATGTGTTTATATGGGAACAAAACATTGATGAGAAACAACTGGATGAACATGTGGTTTCAAAAACATTACACAATAAAAGAGAAGGAAAAGATTCATATTCTCACATTGCACCTAACATATGGTATTTTGTCCCTGTAGGCATTTTGTTGTGGTTTTTTTTTTTAAGGATATCAAATTCCAAAGTGATTTTGCAGGTGACCCAGCTTCTGGGATTACATTCTACAACATTATTTCCCTTCCATATGCTTAGTGAAATTCGGGATGAGGCTCTCATGTGAGTGAGTAGAAGTCCCCAACATGTTCTCCAAGCAACCCAGGCACATACTTAAAAGCGAAATGTCAGGCATGATAAATCTAGGTCTACAACATATCAAGTGAAGAAAATCATGTGTAACAGCAGAACATCAGTGATTGAAATATCAAAAACCTTCAATTCTATGCTAGCGAAGTAGGTTGTCTGTTAAAGTTGACCGGGTCTAGACACCAACAGAATTTCTGTAGTTTTCTTTAAAAAAAAAAGTCTGGGACATAAACAAAAAACACCTCAGGAATATGCTTTTTTATGGGTCACTGAGACTCAAAATAACAATCCATAAAGAGCTCGGAGGAATACCATAAATCCACACAATGCTCTTGAGCACAGGCTTGGGCATTTTAATTTCACTCATAACACTTGAGTTTGCTGCCAAAAGTTCAATTTTCTCTCTTTTTTAAATTGAATTAAATGCCTATGAAAGAATCATACTTCCTAAAAAGAAAGCACAACTTTACAAGAGAAGAATAATTGTTCTCATCTCCAGTGAAATACAACTTCCATCTTGGTAAGATCAAATAAAGGAATATTCTACTTGTGAGTTGGCCAATAATGCAAATAGGAGGGAGTTACACAAAGATCTGGTCCTTCCTTCGTCCTACCTCCTCTCCCCAATAGTCTGGTTTTTGTCCATAAATTACTTTCACTTTATAGAAACAAAAAGTCTATAAAAAATGGGTGGAACAGAAGAGAGTAGAAAAAATCTGTAAAGACCCAAGACTTGAAGCATATTAACCAAGAGGTCAATTCTATATTCAGTGTCAGACCAGACATTTTGTCAAAAATTATGGACCGGCAGACAGCGTATTTGACCAAAATGGCTGTGGTGAGGATTCTTATGTGTGGAATCATGCTACATAAACAAGATTTCAAAACAGTTTTAGTGGTAGTTCAGTTTGATATGCTATGATATTCAGCCGAGCAGAGCTCCAAAAAACCCTCTCATCTGTTCGTGCCTTTGTAGGCTGAGGCCCTGCACGTTGTGCACAGCGGCCGATATCCCCTGTGGACCTGACAAATCCCGCTGGGAGAGAAATGAGATCCAGCCTATCACTTTTGCAGGCCACCTTTAGGTTCATAGTTGGAGGGAAATACCATGACCACATACTGTGTCAAATCGCAAATACCCACGTAGGCACTAACACATTATGGTTTTTTTGCAGGACCTGAGTCTTTTTTGTTTCCCGCTCCACATGTTGCTGGGCAGTATGCCAGTGCAGGGCCTGGAGCAGCTGCCTCTGGGAGTCTAGGCTCAGGACAGTGTCCTGCCCTTCCTGCAGGCAACCCCCAGCCCCAACCGCAGTCAGGACTGTGTATGATGATGCCGTGCTGCGTTGATGATCTCTGTGAATCTGCTTTTCTTCTGCGTGGTTCTCAGTTTGGCTCCTCCTTGTCAACGTCTATCACTTTCATTGATTACTCTCTATTTATTACCCTTATCCAGGCCCTCATTACCTCACAATTGAATTACTCTGCTACTCTCCTGGATGCTTTTCCTCTGTTCTCAAATTCCTACCACTTACTAATGCCAGCCTATATCTTCAATTGTAGCATTTCCCTTCTCTGAGCCAGCCTCGTGTAAAGCAAAGAGCCTGGGATTTGGAGCATCAGATGGGCTTTGAATCTAGGCTCCATCCTCAATTAGTCTAAACAAGTCACTCTATCCTTAAACCTATTTACTATTCTGTAAATATGTTAATCCCCATGTGGTTGTTGAATAGGTTAAATAAGATTATATCAATCATATTCTAGAAAGTATCTAGCATAGTACCCAGTTTATAGAAGATCTTAAATACATGTAAATTATCATCTGTTCTTTTTCACTATATTTACTGTTCTTTATCAACTCATTCCATAGTCCTTAATCTAGTCACCAAGACCTTCAATGCCCAGGTCTTGCTCTCAAGAAGTTTGCAGTGTAGTGATGACAAAGACATAAAAATAATACAATAAAACGTGAGAAGTACCAAGAGATTGAACGAATTATGAAAGTACTGTGAAAGCCTTGCTCTGTGGTGTCCCTTAAAGCTTCACAGAAGAGATTATCCAAGGATGAATAGGAATTTGGTGGAGAGATGGGGAAGGTTATATAGAAAAATGTAAAGGCTTAGGTATGTCTGGCGGAGAGAGGGAGATGAGGCTTTTAAGGAAGTTAAGGTCTGAACTGTGAAAATCTTTGAATGCCATTTTAAGGGTTTTGGACTTTATTTCTCACAGGCAATAGGCAGAAAATTTTAAGGAGAAGATGATATGAAACTAAGAGGTTCACAGTACCATGGAAAAAGTTGACCAAAGGGCCTGGATATCCGTCTCATATATCTTTTATTTTGAATATATCAGAAATATTAAAGGAATTGAGACTGACAGTAGCCAATCTCCCTTGACCACAGCCAAGCCATCTTGCCTGGAAAAAAATAGGCATTTCTAAGTAACAGCATGGAGCTCTTGAAAATAGCAGTTCCCAGTAACTATTTTCTAAGACTGATTCTACACAAGTTCACCCAAGTGATTAGAAAACTCTTTGCTCTTGCAGAGATGAGGTCTCTTTATAGAATGAGAGAAAGGCAATAATTTCTTACCTTGGTAACATCTTCTCCATTAAAACGGGAAGGAAATTCTAGAAATGCAAGGAAGTAAAAGTTCCTCTCATTCAGCCAAAAATCAGCTGAATGGGAGGGTTGAGAGGAGGCTATTAACAATTGCCGGGCACCTCCTAGGTGCCAGCATTATGCTAGATGCTTTATACATATTATCTCATTTAATCCTCGCAATAACCTGCCAGGTAGATGTTTTTATTCCCAGTTGAATTCAGGGTTTGCATCGGTCTAATCATTACTAGAGTCTCAAATACTTTTCTTTAAATCTTCTTTTTGGCCATAACCATCATCCCTTATGCTTTGTCCTTAATAGATGGTTACCAAGGACAGTTGAAATTAATTTCAAGTTTAATTTGGGTAAGCAAACTTCTACTGGGGTTATCCAATAGAAGACAAGAGAACCTTGTGTAGAACAAGGATGAAATAACTAGATCTTACTCTCAGACTTGATGGGGATCCTGATTTATTCATCATTTTAGCATTGATGAATTTTCTTTCGTGGGCCATCACTTATTCATTCCACAAATATAAGCTAAGTTCCTAGCACCATGCATCTGGCTGAGGTCAGACTTAACAAAGGGCCACGCCTACTCCTTCTCACTCAGTCCTGGCACTGTACCCCTTATCATTTCCTTCTGCCTCTTGAAATGCCCAAGTGTAACCTTGCCTTGAATTTCCAAGGCAAGATAAACCTTTTTTTTCTTCTAAGTTTAATGTAATGTGGGAATACCCAAATAAAACTCCAGATGCTAATCCTTTTAGTAAGATCTGATGAGGTTTTATTAAAGCTGGCAAAAGAAGTTTCAAAGAAATACTGTTGACACTAAACAGTGTTTACACATTAAACACTAAACAGTGTTTAACACTGAAGCTTACTATCATTGAAGTCTTGGCAAGTGAAATGGTTGGTGAGTCCTGCAATAGAAGAAAAGGCACTAAAGTGGGTAGGCACAGGGACAAAGTTCTCGGGTGTGGGCCTCAGGTGAACACTTGTCTTTGATCTGGAATAATCTCTACCCATCCTCAGCTCACGTAGTACCTGGAGACTTAGGGGTTAAATCTTATGGCTGGCAGCCCTGGGACCAACAGCTGCCAGCAATTACATTTGTCAGCATATCCTCTGCAAACCCCACTATCTCTCTGGTGCTCACTGCCAGCAGGCCTAATATTCCTGTGCATGTGGGTACATAAATCTGTTTGCAGGAAGCAGGAA
This sequence comes from Ceratotherium simum simum, assembly GCF_057802395.1. Classification (NCBI taxonomy): domain Eukaryota; kingdom Metazoa; phylum Chordata; class Mammalia; order Perissodactyla; family Rhinocerotidae; genus Ceratotherium; species Ceratotherium simum. The sequence continues at coordinate 40,609,960 of NC_141927.1, read as the reverse complement.
CTAAGCTAGGTGCTTGAGTAGGTGAAGTACTTAAGAGCCTCAGCAGAGAAATGCAGTGCCGCTCAGCTGTTTATTTGCTAATGACAAAATGCACTGCTGATTTGCAAGCCTGGAGGTCTCTAACCCTGCAGGTCTTGGCACTCTGGGCAGCCCTCATATGCCTCCACATGGCCTCCAGGCTACAGCAGTGTGAGTGCATTGTGCAGCTATCATCACAAGTAAGGGATTCAGGATCGTGTAATCAGAGGGGCCACAAGATGATCATTTACCATAAAATATCTCCTAGCCAGATGATAAAATTCTGCCATTAGGGATACATGCCTTGGGATAAGCATCACTCTTCCTGCAGCTTTCTTCCTCAGATGCAAACCTCTGGGAGTAGGAGTGCTTGGGGGACAGATGAATGGAAGAAATGACAAAGAAAAGGGACATACAGAGTGTGGGCGGGGGGAGGAAACATAAGCTTTGCTTCCTGCACAAGCACACTGCTGAGCCTAAAGGTTAGGGACCATGTCTGTCTACTCACCGCTGTTCTCCCACATCTTGCATAATACCTGGCACAAGGTAGACATTCGATAGGGATGTGTTGAATGATGTGAATTAGCAAGGCACAGAACCAGCCCTCTCCTCCCTATGAATTGGGACCCCCTAGAACAAGGATCCCCAGGTGCCAGTGTTCCAGGCAGAAGCTGACTATTGCACTACCCTGGGGCCAATGCTGTGGCTAGGTGGGCCTCCTGCTCTGAAGTTTCTGCTGTCAGGTGATGTCTACTCACAGCCTAGTTTGGCCATTGAGTGTCTTGTGGTTAAATTTTTTTAAAAAATGAAGCTTCATGCAAATTCATCTTCTATCCTTTCATCTTCTATCCTTGCTTATGTAGCAGCTCCACTGACTGACCTGTCAGCATCCTTGGCTTGCCCAAACCTAGAAACAAGCAGTATGTGCACATCCAAAGACTTCAAAGAACAGGGCAGACAGCTGCTTCTTCTTCTTTTTTTTCTGTGAGGAAGATCAGCCCTGAGCTAACATCCATGCTAATCCTCCTTTTTTGCTGAGGAAGACCGGCTCTGAGCTAACATCTATTGCCAATCCTCCTCCTTTTTTTTTACCCCCAAAGCCCCAGTAGATAGTTGTGTGTCATAGGTGCACATCCTTCTAGTTGCTGTATGTGGGACGCGGCCTCAGCATGGCCGGGGATCCAAACCCAGACCGCCAGAAGCGGAGCGCGCGCTTAACCGGTAAACCACGGGGCCGGCCTGGGCAGACAGCTTCTAATTCATTCTCCTGAGGCCTCTTTCCAGAAGTGGCAGCCAGGGTGAGACCAGGCTTGATGGCTGCCCTGTGGGACTGAAATTAATGCAAATGCCAGTGAACATGGTGGGACAATGGAGCCAAACTTTTTGGCTCTTCAAAGAGAAGTGGCCCCACCCTCTCCTACAGGCCACAGAGTCCTGGCAGACCTGTCACCTTGGAGGCAGGAGCAGCTGGAGGCATTTTTTATGGGATCCTTTTATGAGGGCACGGTGTACTTTGTCTCCCCACTTAAAGCCCACGCCTTTGAAAGTCAGATTCCTGGAGAAATGGTTTATAGCCCTGAGCATGGTGAAAACTATTTAGCTAACAAAGATGTATGGATAAAAGAGGGAAAGGTGCTCAGCTGCTGAATTAACACTTTACGTCCTCCAAGCAATCTAACTGCCAAGTGCCTGCTTATCTATGCTTGTAAGAGAAACGGGAGAGAAGAAAGGGAGGAGACTCCAAATCATCAGCATGGTCGATACATGTGAGACCTGTGAAATGTTCAGTTGAAAGATGTAGAGAGGGAATTTGCTTATGAATCAGTAAGCAGAATCATTCACAAAATAGAGAAAGCTGTTGCTATTAGAGTCAGATTTATTCTATCTGAGCAGGGAAGCCAGGAAACTTAACCAGCTTTTCTCATTTTACATAAATTCAGTAGAACTACATTAGGCTCTGTATTAGTTTGCTAGGGCTGCCATAACAAAGTACCACAGACTGGGTGGCTTAAATAATGGAAATTTATTTTCTCCCAGTTCTAGAGGCTAGAAGTCCAAGATCAAGGAGTCAGCATGTTTGGCATCTTCTGACTCCTCTCCTCCTTGGCTTACAGATGGCTTCCATCTCCCTGTGTCCTCCCAGGGTCTCTTCTGTGTTCTAATCTCTTCCTATAGGGACACTAGTCATATTGGATTAGGGTCCATCCATATGACCTCATTTTACCTTAATTACCCTTTAAAGGTGCCGTCTCTAAATATCGTCACAGTCTGAGGTGCTGGGGGTTAGGACTTTACCCTATGGACTGAGGGCTCGGGGGACACAGTTCAGCCCATATTGGGCTCTAAAAGGAGATGATATTCTCCAAGGAGGAGGGAGGAGACTGTTTCCCATCATTTGTAGTCCTACACATAAGCAGGAGGGCAGGAAGCCCTTAAACCTAAATTGTACATACAGATGAGCTTCCTGGACTTCTAAGACTTTCCTGTGCCTCTAAGATCTATGAGAGAGGATGATGGTGAAGGTGGCTTTATTTTCTCCTCTAATTAAAAGGTGAAAACCTAGTTATTATCTCTCCTGGGCTCCTGAGCTTCCATTGACTAGTGAGACAGCAGAGGAGCCTGGCAAAATCCAGACAGAGTCTGAAGCCAGCCTCTCTGCATTTGAATCACATCCCTACCACTTATTAGCTTAACCTCTTACTTGACTAACCCATTAATGAAAAACAATCCAGACAAGGGAAAGAATGGAACAATGAAAATTCTTAGTTCCTGGCAGTACCTAGCAGAAAGTTGAAAGTCTTGAAGAAGCCAGGATTTTGAAAACATAAGACTTTGTTGAAAGGAGCCAGCCAATTTGTGATGGAGATTGCAATAATTCTTAGATCAAGAGCTCATTACTTATTATGTAGGTCAAGGAGGCCATGTCAGCTCTGCTAAGTTAGTCTTTGAAGTCTGCAATTTGCAAATTAGAAAAAAGAAAATGTTTTAATTTAAGTGACTCCACCACTCCTGGGCCTGTGAGATGTGCCTGAATGTGCTCTTTGAACTAGCCACAAAAATGTGGTGGGCTCCACAGTCTACACCCATCACCCATATTCCCTCCTGTCAGACAAATAATGGCAATGAGGCTTAGAAAAAATGAAAAAGATATGGGATTAAACAAGTGGGCCAAAGACCTCCTATGGGCCAGGAGTTAGTCACATGCATCCTTTCTCCCGTCTCAGTGTCCGGAGGAGGAAACCAAGCCCAAGGTCATTGAGCTCGTAACAATTGGAGAGAGAACCTATGACTCCAATTCCAAGTCCAGTGCTCTTTCAATTTCGTCAGAGTTGACCCCAAACCCCTCTACCCTGTTACCCTACACTGCAGCTGGAATGCTCATTTATTCATATATCTGGTCACGTCCCCTCTTTGCTTGAAGATCTTCAACAGCTCCGAGGCTCTTAGAATAAACAGACAGCTTCTTATCCTGTGAGACCCTCCCCGCTGGCATCTCTCCACCTTACATGCATGCACCCCAGCCTTCTGTGGCACCCCTCCCCTCACCGGCATCCTTCCAGGCCTAGTCCTTGTCAAGCTCCTTCCCGCCACAAAAGCTCTGCACAAGCCGGCCCTCCTCCTGCCTCCATCTTTGCCTCCATCACTAGCACACCTCCTTCAGTTCTTAGTTCCATTGTTCCAGGTCCAGGGAAGACTTCTTGCTCTCTGGGATTAGACCACATCCTCTATTACACATTCTCATATGACCTAGCACTGTCCGTTTTTTAGCGCTTACTATAGCTCATACTTATTTGTGTGATTAGAACTTGTTTTCTTTGATTATCTATAAACTCCATGAGTGCAGAGACCTTGTCTGTTTTTGTTCATTAGGGGGGCCCTACCCCTGTAGTGCTGACACATAATAGGCCCTCAATAAATATTTTCTGCATGAATGAATGGATGGCTGATTGCATTTGCATGCATTTTCTCCTTTTTTATTTATTTTGCTGCTGGAACAGAGAAATTGTCTCAGGGGCTGTAGAAGGGCTTGAGAAAATAAAAATCCCCCATCGGAGTAATTGCTCCTTCCTGTGAACACCTGTAGAACTATCCGTCATTGTGTCATGCTGACTTATAATACAGTCAGGTAAGTAGCATGTTACCATCTTCCCCTACTTAACTGAGGGCACGGGCCATACTTTATTCTTTATTATACCCACTGCACCCAGCACAATGCAGGCACTCACACATTTGCTGAAGGAGGAAAAACAAAAAGAGCTAACTGAAAATGACAGTCAACATAGATGCTAGAAAGAGACGGCATGATATGGGAATAAGATCTCTCAGCTCAGTTGTAAAGAAATTTAGAGCACGGGTAGATGGATTAATGCCAGGAAAGACTGGGAAAATCTCTTCCTTTGATACTACAACAAAGGAAGAGAGAACAAATATAGAAATAAAAACAGATAAACATTTGTGCCAGGTGCCCATAGTTTGCCTTGTTTCAGCCTCTCCATGGCGAGGTCCTCAAGCAGGAGCAAGGGTGGATGAAAGAAAAGATGAAGGCTTGAGGAGAGCAGAGGTGGTCTGGAAAACTCCTGCGGTAAGAGAGCCAGAAAGTTCATAAGAAAATAAGGAAAGTTATAAAAGAAAGTGTCAGGAGCTGAGGATTTGTTTGCTATAAATGTGTATACGGCTTCTTGGGATTTCTCCAGCTGTGCTTCAGGGCCTAAATTCAGAGCTTGAGGAATGGGGTGAAGGCTCAGTGTTAATACAGCTAATCATGGAGTCCAAGATGGGGAAGAAGTCCTGTGACACCAGGAGGGGAGAGATTGTCCATGCAAAGTGGGAGGAGTACAGTCACTGGAAATCTTGGTGATGCCTGACAGCCAGGACCTGAGGACACAAAGTGGTGAGTGGGTCCATCTGGTCTCCCAGGGCTGGGAAAGGTAGGTGCTTGGGTACAGACCCGAATGTAAGTAGGGAAAAGGAGTCTAGCCAAGCTGCCTGAGCATGTTTATGGAGGGCCTGCTCATGTCATTTCCTCTTGGGAATTACATATTCACTGCCTCTAGTCATCACCATGTAGGAAGGTCAGCCAAGAGGTGGCAGGGCTCCAGCTACACAGGTAAATTTAGGGACAGTTCCTAAGAGGGTTAGAAGCTAGAAGGGTCACAGTCTTGGAGTGACAAGACTACTGGGCAGGCTGTCAACATGGTGACTAGTTACTAGAATTCAAACAGAAAGAAATCATGAGGCAAGTGTTAAAGTCATCTTAGGAAGGTGAAAGTAGGTCTAGAGAGCACGGTGGATAACTTTAATATGTCAAAGGCAGGTGGTGAGAACAAGTGAGGATGCATGGTGGTTCTGGAACCAGTGCTAGGAAGGTAGAATCATTGCTCCCACCCCTACACCTACCCCAGCCCCACCCCCACATACATATACACACACATGCACACACTCCTTTCCTCTTGACAGAGAAGAGGAGAACATGAGGTCCTCAAGGGAGAGAATACTGGCACAGCATTATTTAGAGAAAGGCAAGTTTCTTATAAGATGAGATGAAATAAGGATATAAAGAGATATACACTGAAATGGAAAACACCCAAAGCACAATCAAGAGACAACATAACTCAAGATGAGGCCATGCTAAGAAGAAGCACATTGGACCAAAGATCATCTTGGCCTATCCTAGTCTAGGTCCACATGCCTGGAGCTGGAGCTGGTAAGTTGGCGTTTGCCCACAAATTTACCTTGGGTCACTTGGCTTGTGCTTGTGCCGTCCTAGGCTCAAGGAGAAGGACTCACAGCTCCAGTGCTGAGCATGGTTAGATGATAGAGATCAGGGAGTCAAACTCGTGCAGTTACAAATGCTTTGCTGGTACAAGAATTAGCCTGCTCAGTCAAGGTGACTCAGATGGTCTGGCAGCTGCCCAAAGAAAAGACAGGTATTCTGGGAAGAAAAGCCTGGTGATAGGAAGTCCTAGCATATGCATTGCCACTCTTAAAGTCACAAAAGTTTGAGTTTGTTGAATTCTCTTGAATATAATAAAATTAATGGGGCCTCACCCATTAGAAGAGCTATAGAAGCATCCAGGGTGCTAGATTCTGGATGATGAATGCATTGAAGAAGCAAGCTGCCATGACCATGTTCCCACCTGCCGCTCCCTCCTCACTTAGGAGCCTAAGGCCTGTGCCTGCTCCTCCCTCCTTCCCACTAGCAGCCTTTCTGCATAGCCTCAGATGCATCTCCTAAGGACAAGACGGGAAAACATCTCCCCTTGTCAGGACCAGTAGTTGAGATGTTAGTCAGGGGGTATGTAGGATGTTTGGGGAGGAGGCCAAATGGGAAGAGGATAGGAAGAGATGAGTCTAGTTAAAAAGGGTGCCAAAAGGGTCTAGCCCAGTTGGCGTAGCAGTTAAGTGCGAGCGCTCTGCTTCGGCGGCCTGAGGTTCTCAGGTTCGGATCCCGGGCATGCACTGATGCACCACTTGTCAAGCCATGCTGTGGCAGCATCCCATATAAGGTAGAGGAAGATGGGCACGGATGTTAGCCCAGGGCCAATCTTCCTCAGCAAAAAGAGGAGGATTGGCATTGGATGTTAGTTCAGGGTCGGTCTTCCTCACACACACACAATAAAGGGATGCCAAAACCAGTTCAAGTGTGATAACAAAAACAGAGAATGATATGTTGAACACTCATATGCTTATGTCCAGCTTTATCCAATCTAAACATTATTCCGTATTTGCTTCCAATTTTTCTAAGAGAAATGACATGTTATAGATACACCTGAGCTCCTCTGCATATTCTTTCTAGGTCCATTCCCTCTGCTGCTTCCTCTTGGAGATAACAACCACCATCCTGAATTCTGTGTTCATCATACTCATGCATGTTTTCAACTCTTAATATATATTTATATCCATAAAGAGTGTACAGTATTGTTTTTTAGGGTTTTAAAACTTATTTAAATGTAACCATGGTTTATTAGTAATCATTCCACAATTTGCTTTTTTTCACACAATATTGTGTTTATGAATTTATTCATCTTGATAGTTGTAGCTCAAGTTTTTTCAGTTTATCTGCTTTATAGTATTCTATTGAATAAATATATTATAACTAATCCATTTTTCATATTGATGGACATTTGTTTCCATTTTGTTGCTTTTACAAATAATAATGTAATAAACATTTTGTACATGGTTCTTTGTTTACATGTGCAAGATTTTCTTAAGGATATAAACCTAAAAGGAGAATTTTTGGTTAGGAACGTTTTATTTATTTATTTATTTTTATTTTTTGCTGAGGAAGACGGGCCCTGAGCTAACATCTGTTGTCAATCTTCCTCTTTTTGCTTGCGGAAGATTGGCCCTAAGCTCACATCTGTTGCCAATCTCCCCCTATTTTGTATGTGGGACACCACCACAGCATGGCTTGATGAGTGGTGTAGGTCCTCACTCGGGATCTGAACCTGTGAACCCTGGGCTACTGAAGCGGAGCACATGAACTCAACCACTATGCCACCGGGCAGCCCTAGGAACGTTTTAAGCTTCACCATTAGTCTCAAGAGAGAAGGGTTTTGTCTGTTTTGTTTGCTGTAGGATCCCCTGTACCTAGAACAGTCCTTAGAAGCAAAAGCACTCATGATTATTTGTTGAGCAAATGAATGAAGAAAAATTTTATTTTTGTTTCCCTAAACCAAAAGAGGACTCCGTTGGCTTGTTTCTCTCTGGTCCATTAAGTCTCTTCTGCTCTGCCCCTCCCTCCCCACGTTTGGACATGGGAGTGGTGTACTGCTCGGCCGGGCCTCTAAAATCTCCTATACGGGATCATCTGTGTGCTTTCCCCTTCTGCTGCCTTGTTACAGTCAAGAACTTTGGAAGCTACTTGGAATATTTGTGGAGCCGTGTGAGTGAATCACGTGATTGAAAACAGCCTCCCACTGCTTTGAAACATGCATTTTGGATTGTACATGAATTAAAAGTAGACTTCTACTGTGTTAAGTCCCTGAGATTTGGAGGTTTATCTGTTATACCACTCAGAGTCCCCCTAACTAATGTAGGGACAGTGACTACCTTGTTTATGACGCTCTCCTTGGTGCCTGGCAGAGTCTGTGGCATGTGGCAGAGATTGAATAATACTTGTTGAAGGAAGGAAGAAAAAAAGGAAAGGAGGAAGGAAGAAAGGCAGGGAGGAAGGGAGTGAGGAAATTATGTTTCCAGAGCTCAGTAATCGTCTTGCATGGATCCAACTCTTTTGCCCCATACGTCTCCATTGTCTTCTTCCCATCTCCTCTACTTTTCTTTATGCTGAAAAATGCAGTAGGGAATCTTCCCTTGGGAATTTGCCAAATGTAGTCCAGGGAATGCATATTTTTGGTAAATTTAGTTTTAATAATATCTATGAGCTAATTAAATGAATCTGAAACTATTTCATAAGAAAAAGATTTTAAAAGGCCTATTCTCAAACAAGAATAATGATAATAAATTTTCCCCTTAATAAGGCCTAATAATGCAAGCAATTTTTAATCCTAGTACACCTGCAATTCTAGGCTCAAGGGACTTTTGAACTAAGTCATTTAGAAAATAAGAATATTATATACATTGCATATGGTAGGTGTATATGATATTATATACATTGCATATGGTAGGTGTATATGATATTATATACATTGCATATGGTAGGTGTATATGATATTATATACATTGCATATGGTAGGTGTATATGATATTATATACATTGCATATGGTAGGTGTATATGATATTATATACATTGCATATGGTAGGTGTATATGATATTATATACATTGCATATGGTAGGTGTATATGATATTATATACATTGCATATGGTAGGTGTATATGATATTATATACATTGCATATGGTAGGTGTATATGATATTATATACATTGCATATGGTAGGTGTATATGATATTATATACATTGCATATGGTAGGTGTATATGATATTATATACATTGCATATGGTAGGTGTATATGATATTATATACATTGCATATGGTAGGTGTATATGATATTATATACATTGCATATGGTAGGTGTATATGATATTATATATATTGTCAGCAGAAATAAAATTTGTCGTAGGAGCTTCTCTATCCTGTGTCCTTCTCCTTCCTGGGTACATGAAAGACTACACGTTCAGCCCCTTTGCAGGTAGGTGGTACAGTGTGAATAGTCCTAGCTAATGTGAGTAGAAGACATGTGTATGTCACTTCTGGGCTGTGACAGTACAAAGCCTCTGCATAACCTTCTTGATCTCTCTTCTCCTTACTTGTTGGATTTTGCGTGAGCAAGAACTAAACCTTTGTTGTGTTAATCCGCTGAGATTCAGGGGTTGCTATGTTGCCAAGGAACAGCTGAGCCTAGCCTAACTATACAACAGCTGAGGAGGGTTACTGAAGAGGCAGTGCAGACATAACTAACGACATAGCTACTTCCTAGGTGACTTGTAGACCTTTTCACTGATCTGCATCACTAGTCCTGGGGTGAAAGGACTAAGCTCTGTATTTCAGTCTCAAGATGGCAAGAAAAGGCAGAAGGTTCAGTGTAGTTAGTGCTCAGGATAAAGGGCGCTGACAAAGCAAAATCACACAATTAGGACCAGCGTGTTGAAATTCTAGACCCGACTGAATCCACACCCCATTCTGTGACCTGTGGCCACAGAGATTTAATCTTCTCAATGGTTCCTTTTCTTGTATTCAGATGACATCAATCATGGCTGGGAAGCCATTCCACCAAACAAAGGGAGCTACACAATTCAATACAGTTCAACTTCACTCTCCATGCTGCTGCATATGGCACTAGAACACATCGCTTCCCCAAATTATCTGCTCTCATACTAAAAATGCTGTTATACGGCTTATTAAAGATATACTTTACTGAAAGGTAATTCTATTATCTTGAAAATCTGTGTTTCTTGGTCTGATTTTTTTTCCTCCTTGAAGTTAAATACTGTGCTGTTGGTGCTCTTTGAGTTTTAATCTCATTTAAATGTGATCATTTATAGCAACTTTCTTATGGGATAACTTCTTGCCCTTTCATCTTTTTCAAATACAAGCAGACAAAAGATATTATTTCAATGCAAAATCTAAAACTCAGAAGCCACAAAAGAAACCTGCGGTGGCCTCTGCACAGTTTATTAGTTGCAGCTTTGGAAACAAAGAAAAACGTTGACATTTTTATACCCTAATTACTCAGGCCAGGCAGAATCTGGATGTCTGAATATCTCTATTACATCTAAAAATGTGTCTTGGAACCATTCCTCTCAGTAGAAGAGAAGCAAGCCAGATTTTTGACTAACTGTACAATTACAAGGTAAAGAGAAGGCTCCTGATGGAAAGATTGGACAGATTCCATATATGCAATCTAACTAGCACAGAAAAATGCATGGGTAAACGAAGATGCGGCTAAGCGGAGTCCATGTTCGCAAGGCAGTTGCTGTCATTTTCAAATTTCAACAGGCAGTAAACATTCCATTCCGACTCCAACATGCATATTGCATCTGTGCACTTTTTCCACTGTCAGTCTGGCTGCTTCATCAGCTGTTCCAAACCCCTTCCCTGGTGTCCTAGTTTCCATATTCTGAAACTAAGTGAATACTGGTATCTGTCTGGTACAGATATACCTGAATATCCCTCGCTAACGCCCTCCTCAGCTGCACAGATTCAAATGAACAAAGACAAAAATAAAATGAAACAGAAAGATAAAAATACAATAAGGGATTCACTGTGTGAAAATTCACAAAAAGAGGTTGAGTAGAAGCTTGTTTTGCTCCCAAATTCCCACCTTATCTCCTGGGCTGTTGGTGATGACCTTGGCTTGCTCTTCATTAAGAAAATATAAGATCTCAGACAAGGCTAAGATCTCTCATCTTGCTACCACCAAACCTACACGCCAGCCTGCTTCTGCACTCACCTCTCTTGTTAGCTTTTGATGAATTCTTGACGCTATGTCATCTCTCTTCTCAAAACTGTGTCTGCTCGGTTCTCCCTTTGACTCAGCATCACCGATAATTACTCCCCTGTACTGCCCTCACTGGCACACAAACATATTTTACTGTCTCTTTATGCATCCCTACATCTACTGCTCAATTCTCTTCTCTCTTTCTTGGCCAAATTTCTCAAAGAGTGGCGTATGCATACTGCTCTTCATTTACTTGTCAACCCACTGGAATTTGGCTTTACCCTCATCTTTCCATTGAAGTTTCTCTTGTCAAGGTCTCCATGTTGCCTCATCTCAGCAGCGTTAGACACAATTAACCCTTCAAGCTTCTGTGACACCAAAGCCTCTGCTTACTGCTCTAGTTACTCCTTCTGTGTTCCTTTGCAGGATCCAGGACTGATATTCAGCTGGTCTGTACCAGTTAGGCTATACCAGTTGCTAAAATACTTCATAACTGTTTTAGATAGCTACTGTCCCCAGCCCTCCTGCTCTCTTGGCCTCTCCTCTGGACCCTGCTGAACATTAGCTTAATCTAGCACAGCAGGGGCCTCCAGAACCCTGTTTTAGGATTGCCACTGGCATCTGACCTGATTGGCCAGTGTCTGTGCTGACGCTTGTGACCACTTGGATTCCTCTGCTGCCTGATCTCTAAATGTCTTGGAGGCCCAATGCTTTGTCCTGAACTTCTGCTCTTTCCCCTCTACGTTTTCTCCCTGAGTGATCTCACCTCTATCTGTTGATTTAAATTTCTCCAATCTGTTGATGATTCCTAAACTTTTATCTTCGTCCCCATCCTCTCCCCAGAGTTCAACTGTTTCCCCGACATTTCCTTTTGGATGAACTCAGAGACATCTCAGACTTTACAGGTCCCAACTGACCTGTTAATTCACCACCCTGGCCCCCAACTTATTGGTCTGTAGTCTTTTCCGTAGCCCAGTTGCTCAAGATTCCTCCTTCACCCTTGTTCAACTCGTCCATTTCTCTTCCATCTTCTGTCAGTTTTGCTCCACAATAGATCTCATGTCCATCTTCATATCATTTCTCTGCTGAACCACTGAATAGCCTCTAATCTGCGTTCTCTGCTTCCAGTCTGTTTTCCTCAGAGTGGTCAGAATGGTGTAAAAACGTATATCCTATTATAGTATTCCTCTGCCCCAAATTCTTCAACAATTTCCCACAGCAGTTGGAATAAACCAAAATACATAAGTAATAAGTAACTAAGTGTGCTACTTCCTGTTTTCTTTCTACTTTCTATATATGCTTAAAATTTATGTTTGTCTTTTTAGGTCTCATTGCATATATATTTGAAATATTAAAAATAGATCTCATCTTACAAAAATGATTAATCTCTTTTTGATTGATGCTGGATGATGATGATACCGAATGCTTATATAACACTATATTTAAGGCAAAATTTTAAATGTTACACATACACTACCTCATCTAAACCTCATAACAATTCTATAAAGCAAGAATTATTATTATCCCCACTTTACAGAAGACAAAGCCGAGGCATGGAGAAATTATAAATCTAGTAATCTTTTATTTCAATTCTTTATAATGATGCCTTAATTGATTTCTTAAAAACAAAATTGATTGGATTAAAAAAAATTATGTCATGCAGAAAAGTTGTCGGAAGTTCTGGTTCCAGGTATGATGGAGTAAGCACAAACCACCCTGTCTCTCACTGAATGCAACTACAAGACCTAGACAGAACTCATGGCTCGGATATTTGAAGACCCTTCAAAGGAAATATATATTAGCAGGCAGATGAAGGAAGAACATTAGAATTCAAAATAGCACTGAATGTTGGTGAGTTTCCTATTTCATTTTCCCCCTAGTATCTCCCAACCTGAACTTGCCACAGCTGGAAATGCGGAAGTGAACACTGTGATGCAGACAGGGAGGGATCAGGAGCAGCACTCTAGTCCTGGCTTGAGAAGAATAAAGGGGTCTACTAAATTTCAGAGGGTGATGGGGAATCATCCCTTTATTTTTTATTTTCTCCAGTCACTCAGATCCCAGCCACCAGATGGTCCTGTGGCAGCAGTGGCAGCAGTGACAGCAGTGGCAAAGGCAACCTGCTAGAGTCGAAACTCCAAAAATCAAAAGGAGCGGAACTTTTCTCTCTGTTCAGTGGAGTTGAAGCTCTGAGAGGCAGGACCAAATCCCAGTGCTTCCCATTCTCCCTCTGTCTCTCTCTTTCTCATCTCCTCCTGCCACTTGGCCCGAGATATGGTGCAGTTGTGGGAGTGGGAAGTTTCTGGCTCGAGGACAAACAAGAGGAGACTAGTGAACTGGAAAATACCAGGGAAGTAGTGAAGAGCACACCTAGGAAACAGAAAGTAAGGTCATCGTCATCCCAGTTCTCTGTGGCTTTGGGAATTAAGGCAAAAACCCAGCTGATTTTTGTGACTCAAGTGAGGTTAATTGAGGGATGGGAGCCAATAGCTTGCCCTTGTGATCACTCTGCAAAGCAGTCGCCCAGCCTGAAGGGATACAGCTTGTACTGCTGGCAAGAGCTACAGGAAAGTTTGACTACCCTCCAGTGATCTTTTAGGCTGGTTAGCTGTATTGGAGCTGAATGCTGCCCATGAAAATTCTGTATACCACCTACACTGACATCTCCATTTTAGCAGAGGCCATGAAAAACAGAATGATTGAGGTCTAAGTCATGGGCACTTCCCTCCACCCAAACAGCACCCAGCTGTGGCTGAGTCTGCATCATCATGCCAGGAACCAGACCAGGGAATGGCACCACAGCAGGGGCCGACAAAGGAGTGACCGTGCCCAGGCTTCCGGATTCCGTAGACTGCCTTCACCTTCACAGGAAGGTGGTCCCCCTACCCTCCAGCTCTTCTGCTGCTTCTGCAGAGGGTGCAGCTCAAAGGGGAAAAAAGGGAGGGATCATGAGAAGGATGGGGAAAGCAGGGCAGGCCAAGTTCTGCAACTCGCTATTTCCAACAGCAGCAGCAGTAGCTGCTCCTGAATAAAAAACCAGCCTGAGCAGAAGGGTGAAATATCTAAGCTTTTAGAAAAGTCTAAGATGTAAACCAGTATCAGATGAGACTGAGATACTTTATTTGATGAGATCAAGTAGATCCCTCCTCCTCCTATCCCTGTACCTAGGCAGTGAGATTATGAGAGCAAGTTTATTATCAATTATTCAGATAAATTAAAATTTTTCATGTTTGTAGAGTGCTGAGTCGAGACCTTCAATCACTCCCACAACAGAAGGAAGAAAGGGTAAGGAATAGATTATGGAAATAACAACAGGAGAGAGATACGAAAGAAACAACAATTCATAGAAAGTTCAAGGCTTTTCTTTCTCTTGGATCATTTTCTTTTTTTTTTTTTTCTAGCCTGCCAGAGTCCCCTTCAGCTCTCTGAGGCCAGCCTCCTGTTCAGGGTACCTGCCCAGGTCCCACTTCTGTCTCCTAAACCATGGGAACTTCTGGCTTTGCTCTGTGCCCAGTGCTGTCTCCCAAGCAACCGCACTGAGCACCCACGGATTAGCAAGTCTGCACGGGCTGCCGTCCAGTCTGTGCCTGGGCTGAGTGCTCCTGACCAAAGGCAGCCCTAAATGTCACTGACCTCTCAAATGACAGCCTTTGTATCGCATATGATGTTGGGAGGGCCCCAACTCCCTGAAACATCAGGTCTTGTTGAGATGGGGTTTGTTTTCTTCCTATTTGTGAATAATGTCAGCTGAAGGAAGTGAATGCATTTTGAAGTTTGGGGATAAGGATATGTGATTTCAGATGACTAGAGGAAAATAAAAAAAAAAAAACACAACTTTGAAATTTAATTGAGTTTCCGAGAAGCAGCTTTAGGAATATCTATATAGAGATTTTGCTATCAATACTTACCAGTATATAGATATCTATAGCTTCACTTATAGGATTATTGATTTCCTTCTATCTATAGTCACAGAGATCTGTAAATCTTACATATAGCTCAACACTAACATATTAATGTATGTCAATAGTTCTGGTTAGTGTGAATTATGCTTCCATGATGAAGCCCAATTGATGATTGTTTCACTGTTATGCCTATTTTTCACTGATAGGATGGAATTCTTTATGATTTCCTCAATTTTAAAGTTAGCTAAAGGAGGAAAGAGGGAAATGAAAGAGAATACATGGAAGCAACCAGTTGCGCAGGGGCATGAGGGTTAAGAACGGCAAGTGGCTCAGAAGGTGCCTATCCCTGGTCACCTAGATAGCTTCTTTGGCAAGGTAACAGCAGCCCCTTGTTGAAGGCTCCTGAATTCTACCTCCTCTGAGGTAGAATTGAGAGGGGCCCTTTCTTTGGCCCCTCTCAATCAGCCACAAAACACAGTAGGGCACATTCATTAGCCAGGGTTTCCTTCACAGCCTTGGCACACTTTGCAAGCATCAGCCAGGTGCCAGCCTCCACCAGTGGTGTCTGATCATGACTCATTTATTCACACTCCGTCCTATTTTCCTGTAACAGCATAGAATTTCTTTAAAAGAAATAAGTTAAATCGTAGTTGGCAGTCCTTATAAATAAACACACACACATACCACTTTTACAAAGCAAATAAAAAAAAGAGATAAAGTAATCTAGTTGGTCAAGATCCTTATGGTTAGAGAATATTTGGGGAAATAAAAAAAGGATATGGTTAATAATTTAATTGTTGGTAACAAGATAAAATTAAAATGACTCAACCAATGTCAGATTGCAAATACTGTGCTTGAATCAGGGGTAGACAAGTATTACTATTTTGCTCATTTGCTGATGAATTTGTTAAATTATGCATTTAAAAATATCACTTCCCAGACTATACGTACATGGTTAACCCAGCTTAGAATGTTCTCTTTCTTCGTACCCCTTATGTTAAACTCCTCTTCAAGGTCATGTCCCATCTCTTCACCAAACTTGCTGACAAATTTCCCCTCCACATCCTGGGTAAAATTTGCCACATCCAATTATACTTGCTTACCTAAATGCCTAACTTGCCCTCTAAATGCCTTCCCAGAGGAACTGTAAACTCCTTGAGGACATTCACCATTTCATTTCACTCTGACATTTCACTTATTTCCTTCATTGCACCTCTTGTCCAGGGCACAAATAAACTCAATCAATTGTTTAAATATTCAAGCTTGTGGCTACACAATGTATCTCTATGAGTAGGCAACTGAAAATAAAATGAAAATCCTAATTCAGTCAGAGGGCCCCTCGAATGGTGGAATTGGAGGGGTGTCAGTGAATTTATTGAATCTTACAGTCATACATTGAGCCACGTTGCAATGTTGCTCTCACCATGTTGGTAGTTGGAAGAGAGAGATGAGTGAAATGTGGTCTGTAAGCTCTGGGTGCTTATAGATGGTGGGGTGATCATCAGGTCCAATCCCTTTTGTAGATGAGGAAACAGAAGCTTAGAAAAGTGCAGTGACTTGCCCAGGTCATGCAGCCAAGAGCAGCAATCTGGCACTGTTCCCCAGCTTCAGCCCTCACACAGCATCTGCGCAATTTTTGTTGCCTATGAATAACATCTATTCAATTCTTACTATCTTTTTGCTTAAATAATTTAGAAAAGAATCTTTTGAATTATTATCAATAAATGGCAAACCAGCATCGTTTTCTGTGAGTAGCAGGTAAATACTAATGTTCTTTAAAATATATTACTTTTAAAATAAAAAAACTAGAGAGAGAAGTCAAGATGGCGGCGTAAGCAGACTCTGAACTCACCTCCTCCCACGGACACAGCCAATTTACAATTACTCTTGGAAAAATTACCCCTAAGACAGAACTGAAAACTGGATAAGAGGAACTCCTGCAACAAACGACAATCCTAATTGAGGTGGAAGAGACAGAAATTCCCTTCTGGAGAGAAAAAACGCCGCCTTCACAAGCTGCAGTGCTTCACGGCCACCCGGGAGCAGCCCACAGGTACGCAGCCTCCCTGGAGGAGCGGGGCCCTGAGCCGAGAGCGTGCCCGCTGTGGGCATTTTGCGGACCCAGCACAATCGAGTGGCATGATATCTGACTTTGCCTGCCACTAAACATTGGGGAGTACCCCCAGAAAAGCTGGTTCACAAAGAAATTAAAACCGGCTCTTAAAGGGCCCACACGCAAACTCACCCGTTTCAGAAAGCAACCGAAAATCACCAGAAAGAAAGGTGCACAGTGCTTTGGTGAAAAGAGACTCACCTGATAGGCTCTGAGTGCATGGCAGTGACAGGTGAGACCTCTCCAGGGACCGGGACATTGGCAACGGCCATTGTTGTGGCCTGGTGTGGGCATGCTGACACAGACGCCATTGGAGTTCTCCTTGGGGCCTGCTAGCCCAGGGTCTACGCCACCCACTAGAGCACTGATTTAATGCAGCTCAGCCAGGGCGGGCAGCCCACTCTAGAGACTGGCCCCACCCAACAACAAGCTCTCAGGCAACTTGTGGGCCTGCATAGATTGGTGACTGGATTCTCTGCAGCCTGGCAACTGAGCCCACTTCAGTGGGGCAGGGTGTGCACAAGGAACGGGTGGAGAGCGTGGGGCAGTGGTGGAGTGTGTGGGGCTTCTGCTGTGGAGAGACTGAGTCCACTTCAGGAGGTTGGGATGCGCACACGGGGCAGGACTGTGTTGACTGAGTGTGTGGATCTGTGGGCAGCAGGACTTGTGAGCTGCAGAAGACTTGTGCTTCTCAAAGACCCACATAGGGCGTTTGCCCCACCTTCCAAAGCCTGAAACAACTGGGTGCTCCCATGCCTGAGGCCAGACCCACCCAGCTGCAATCCTCACAGAGCTGACAAGAGACCTAAAGGCTGGAGGCTTATAGCATTTGTAAGCCCCTGAGCCTAACAACCTGCCACACTGGGGGCCTACTCACTTAAAAGAAATTCTGAAACACAAATGTGGTATTAGAACTTGCAGCCAACTGTGCTGGGGCTCCCCATACCTGATAAAGAGACTGAAGGGCCCACAACAACTACAAGCAGCTGAGCACTACAACAGCTGGCCACGAGCATAACTCAGCCTCCCTGGGCACCTAAAGGGAGAGCAAACACGCCACAACAGAAGGACACACGTAGCACACATAGGGGTCACCCCTGGCACATTGAGAACTGAGGGAAGCACACTGCAGGCCTCCTAAGGCATCACTTATATAAGATCATCTATCCAAGAGCAGGAGACGTAGCTGACCTACCTAATACACAGACACAAGCACAGGGAAAGAGGCAAAATGAGGAGGCAAAGGAATACATTCCAAGTAAGGGACCAGGACAAAACTCCAGAAAAGGAACTAAGTGAAACAGAAATGAGCAACCTACCCGACAGAGAGTTCAGACAAAGAGTGTTAAGGATGCTCACTGATCTAGGGAGAAGAATAGATGAACTCAGTGAGAATGTCCACAAAGAAATGGAAGATATAAAAAATAACCAATCAGAAATGAAGAATACAATACTGGAAATGAAAAATTCACTACAATGAGATATCACCTCACGCCCATCAGAATGGCTATAATTAACAAGACAGGAAACAGCAAGTGTTGGAGAGGATGTGGAGAGAAGGGAACTCTCATACACTGCTGGTGGGAATGCAAACTGGTGCAGCCACTATGGAAAAACAGTATGCAGATTCCTCAAAAATTTAAAGGTAGAACAACCATATCATCCAGCTGTTCCACTGCTGGCTATTTATCCAAATAACTTGAAAACACCAATGCGTAAAGATACATGCATCCCTGTGTTCATTGCAGCGTTATTCACAATAGCCAAGACTTGGAAGCAACCTAAGTGCCCATCAAAGGATGAATGGATAAAGAAGATGTGGTATATATACACAATGGAATGCTACTCAGCCATAAGAAACGATGAAATCCAGCCATTTGTGACAACATGGATGGACATTGAGGGTATTATGCTAAGTGAAATAAGTCAGAGGGAGAAGGTCAAATACCGTATGATCTCACTCATTAAGTAGTAGATAAAAACAAAAATAAACAAACACATAGAGACAGAGATTGGATTGGTGGTTACCAGAGGGGAAGGGGGTGGGAGGAGAGCAAAAGGGATAATTTGGCACATGTGTGTGGTGATGGGTTGTAATTAGTATTTGGGTGGTGAACATGATGTAATCTATGCAGAAAAAGAAGTATAGTGATGTACACCAGAAATTTATACAATGTTATAAACCAGTGTTACTGCAATAAACAAAAAATTAAAAAAAAATAAAACAAAAAAACTAAAAGTTGTGTTACCACCTAAAGTCCACATTTTTGGAAAACATTACATTACATCAAAATCTATATTGACCAATCAGAAGGATTAGTGTGTATTTCACACAGATATTACTATATACAAATGTGATGACCCACATATGAAAAATCAATCTTTTTGAAGAAGTCTTATCTATCTAATTTGATCTGTTATGCCCCAAATGCAAAAGAAAAGAAAATTCAGAACCATTTAAAACTAGTCAAGAAAAAAGTATATTAGCCCTGCAAAAGTGAAGGTGCTAATGGGTATGCAGCAAAAAACAAAACTAAGAAATCAATTAGAAGGCATGTGTGAGACAGCAAGTCTTCAAGAATTCAGAATTAGTTTAAAAAGGCAGAGAAAAACAGCACTAAGTCCTACCTGGCAGTTTATTTAAACTTTGCTAAAATCAGAGTTGACAATTCTATTGACTCTAAAACATATTCCCATTTCTCTGTGGATAAAACATTATAGTTTCTGAATACAGGAAAAACCCAGTCTTTATTAACCTGAATATTTTCTAAATTGGGCATTCTAGTTAGCTGATTTTAACTGTAGTTTACCAAGGGTTAACCAGGAAATATTTTAATTTTAACTGTCATTGTTAAAAACGACTTTTGAAAATATGACGGCATAATTTTCTGTCAGAGTTACTACAGAATACCAAATATAATGTCACGTTTCTTTGATTATTTTTGATATTGTGGTGGCTCAGGCTAAGTCTTGAATTTAAATGATTTCAGTTTCCTGAGCACCTGTCACGAGCTGGCCCTCTGCTTTCATTACGCAATCCCATTCAGCTCTTCCCATGTCACGGCCAGACAGTACTATTAACCCCTTGTGCAGGTGAAGGAACTGAGCTATCAAAAAACTAAATAACTTGCCTGGAGTGTAATAAGGATTCTCGGGCAACTCCGTCTGATTTCCAAGTTCATGCTCTTAATCCCAAGTGTAGCAGAATTGGGGTGCACAGAATCCTGGCCTGAGGTGCACAATCAGCATGACATTCCTTAGTCTTAAAATATATGAGGTTTTTTTTTTAACATTTTATAATCTGGCAATTTCCCTTAAGCCTTGGATACAATACAAAAGGAAATTCACATTAACTGAAAACTCAGGTAGCTGAACTCTAGTTAATTAAGCTTTAATAGCATGTAATTCCTAATAATTAAAGATGCTTTTGGTGTGCATCTTACCTAGATAAAGCAATATTGGACATGGGCATGCTTAAATTGCTTCTTTTGAAGCTAAGGTGGAAACATTCTAATAATACTGAAAGAATCTAACTGCTGACCAGCAATTCCATCTCCTGAACGTTATGAGGTCATCCCTAGCCAAGAAATGTTCAAATTAAAACTTTTAGAGCTATGCTTAAAATGTCAGGAATAAAATTCCTCCCTCCCACCACTATAATATTTCCTCATTATTCCTACATTTTCCCTAAACGTGTGGTAATTCTAAGAATTGAGAAAAAGAACCTGCTAGAATCAATGCCTTTGTGACTTTAGCTAGAATTATTCTATTACTAAAACAGTGAACATCTATGATTATTGCATCCTGATAGATACCAGGTGGAATTTCATTAAAATTATTATAGAGTTTTATTACTCAAGGTTTATTAGAAAATAAGATTATGCAATCCATCTCACTTGTGAGAAAATTTTACTTCTCACAAACCATAGTACTTCTGACTGTACCTAAATCACTCCATCTCCCTCTTTCCTGAATTAGAAAGCAGCTTGTTTTTCTTTCACAAACACATCACTATCTTTTTGTGTGTGTGTGAGGAAGATCAGCCCTGAGCTAACATCCATGCCAATCCTCCTCTTTTTGCTGAAGACAGGCCCTGAGCTAACATCTATTGCCAATCCTCCTCCTTTTTTTCCCTTTTTCTCCCCAAAGCCCCAGTAGATAGTTGTATGTCGTAGTTGCACATCCTTCTAGTTGCTGTATGTGGGACGCCGCCTCAGCATGGCTGGACATGCGGTAGGTCGGTGCGCGCCGGGATCCAAACCCGGGCCGCCAGTAGCGGAGCACATGCACTTAACCCGCTAAGCCACGGGGCCGGCCCCAACACATCACTATCTTAAAGAACAAAGGGACAACAGAGGAGCTCTCTCCCAAGCTCACACACAACCAGTTGATGCTTTCTTCCCGCGTGATTTCGCACCGTCCACCCAGTCCTGCAGGGGCTGACCCAGCCTTTGTGTCTGGCTTGTCCAGCTCCTTCCCTTCTACCCCTGAGTCAGTGGAGAGCCTGGTGCACAACCAGTGTTCTCTCCAGCCAGCCTCCAGCCTCAGGCACGCGTGTCCCCTCTTGTGCCTTGATTTCTTTTGTCTTTAGGTAGAAACAGTGACAGACTCTACCTGTCTGTCTTTGAAGATTAAACGAAAGAATGCACATAACATGAAGACATATAATAAACGCTTAATAAACGTTAGCTCTTATTACTAAGCTGGATAGGCACTCCTGGCAGGACACTGTTCCTATCCATTCAGACCTGGCTGGGTCTGCCCATTATATGTTTCTATAGCATCTTGACCTTCCTTGTAACACTCATCATACTTTTAATTACTTACTCAATGTCTGTCTCTCAGCTAGATTATACACACCTCAAGAACAAGTCTGTCTTTTTTATTATTATTTATAGCCCTAGTGTCTACCACAGAGCCTGAAAATGAGTATTTGTTAAATGAATGGAAGTTAATTGCTGAAGCTATAAGACTAATGGGTTCTTTGGACAGACATTCAATTATCATCTTTAAAAATTGGTCGATTTGCAGGAACTATGTATTGAGATTAATCAGTATTGTGCTACACATTATTTTGTGAAGTAATTCAGAGGAAAACATAATAATAACAACAGTAGTGGTATCCAAGTTTTCCATACCCTCTCGTGCTTTATAGTGTGTTCATACCTATTATTCCATCTCAGGCACTCACAGAATATGAGGTGGAAGAAACTCCAGTCATCTCATCCAAAGCTTCATTTGAGAGACAAGGAAGCTGAAGGCCATCCTTGTACCAACCGCATTCTCCAAAATGCCTCCCACAAATAGGGCACCAGAAAAGCCCTCGGACTGTGACTGTATGTTCTACGAGCTCAAAAGTCTAATTCATAATTTTCCTGAGTATCACTCAAATAGCTTGTGAAAGGATAGGAAATCCCACAAAAACGGGCAGGTAGAATGGGAAGGTGGAACGACAATTTGGTGGTTCAGACACAGAATCTTCCCTAGAGTGTCATGAGCCAGCAGCAGGGGTCACAGTCAAGGCTCAGGATGGGAGCTGTTGTCATGAACTGAAGTGAACCACAGCCCTGCTGAGCAAAGCAGGCAGGTGCTTTCCCCAAGAGACCCACAGCAGTCACCTCTGTACGACTCATTCCCCCACCGGAGCCAAGTGGGTAACTGCTGGGCTTGTCAAGTGCAGCCCTCTGTACGGTTTTCTGGCCAGCTTGGAGAAATGTTCCTGGCATCTGTCATTGCATTCTGTCTTTTCTGCTGACTACAGATATCTCCCTTTAGCTCTCCAACATGGAACACCTGGGAGTCTAAAGGAAAATCCTTCCATCAGTTAGGCATATGGGAAACGCTTTCTGCTAACGACATGGAAGAGAATGATCTTCCACATGACCCAAACTTCAATCAAGTTCATACATTCACGGCTCAGGCCCACATGCTGGGAATATAGGACAGACTGCCCAGTCCCCTGATTTTGGCTCCTCTGCAGCCTGCGTGTGGTGGATACCTGCCAGGGCCCTAGAAGACCTGAGGAGAGTGGGTGGCCCAGTGGGAACCTTAGTAATTGCAGAGTTGAAACGGGGGGAGCTAAGGTCAGGGACTTTTTTTGATAAAGTCAGACTCAGTCTTTAGTTCTCACTTCAGTCTTCCTTCTTGATAGCAAGTGGGGATGGACAAAGAGCTGACATGGAACACGGGCGATGTGCCTTGGTGTGGCGACGTGCAGACCATCTGGAGCTGGGCTCGCTGTGACTGTGGGAACAAGGGTGGGCTCTCTCCTGGGCATCTCAGCTTTCTCTCGAGGGGTGATCTGGACAGCCGAGCGTTCCAGGAAGTCTTCCCACCGTCCCCTACCACTGTCTGTGGAGTCCCCTCCCCCACATCCTTGTTATACTTCATAATTGTATAGAAATGTCTGAGTTTCCATCTTAGCCAGCCTACGCTTCTGATGGAGACTTTTCACATGCCCTGAATTAATGTCAAGCTAACATAGGATAAGTTGCTTTAAATGGTCTAAACTCAGCAGAAGAACAGCCACCCAGCATCCTAATTATTTACTTTCAGTGGCTTGAATGTGAATGTCATTAAATCTTTACAACAGTTCTAGTGAATGCCATTCATTTTCCTTTGTAGATTCAAAGAATTACACAAGAGAGCTTTTCAATTTCATATGAGAGATAAATCTTATACATGTTGTGGGATCTACTGGCCTATAAAAACCGAGTGAAGTAGTTTCTATAAGGGCTTACCTTGCTTGGAATAACTCAAGAACAAAGCTTCATTCTTCCTGTAGGGGAAGGGAAAGGAAAGGGAACAGGAGGGTTGGAAGAGGGGACCAGCCAAGTAGCCAGTCAATCAGACTCCACAGAAGTGCGTGGGCAGAAACTGTACCGATGCAAAATTCAACAAATTGTGTACCTATTATGTGCAAGCCTGAGCAGATGTGGATCCCACCTTCTAGTAAAGGAGGTAAGATTTGTACATAAATATTTGAAACTGAATGGCAAGTAACAGGGTCCTCTGTCATTATGATGACAGCTATAATTTAGTGAGAACTTTATCTACTATGTGCAGGACCTGTGCTAAGTGCTTAATATCCATTGTAAAAAGGATGCTAACAACAACAGAGGGGTACAAAGAAAGTGAGGCTCAGAGAAGTTGAGTAATTTGCCCAAGATCACTCAGCTAGCTGGACTTCAACTCCAGAACCAACTCCAAACAAGGGTTGCTAGATAAAATACAGGACACCAGTTAAATGTGAATTTCAGATAAGCAATAATTATACTAAAAAGTATAAGTCAGTCCCAAATATTGCTGTTTTTATTTGCTAAATCTGGCACCCCTACTCCAAATCACATCTTATAAAGCTTTTCTTAAGCAGTATGGAATTCGAGACTAGGAGAGATTCCTTCTGGTTAGGAACGTCACAAAATAGGCATTGCCTACACACGCATACTTCATTTTATTGCGCTTTGCAGATACCGCGTTTTTTACAAATTGAAGGTTTGTGGCCACTCTATGTGGAGCAAGTCTATCGGAACCATTTTTCCAACAGCATTTGCTCACTTCGTGTCTCTGTGTCACATTTTGGTAATTCTCACAGTAGTTCAAACGTTTTCATTATTATTATACTTATGGTGATCTGTGATCAGTGATCTTTATTGTAATTGTTTTGGGGTGCCATGAACCACTCTCGTAAAAGATGGTACACTTAATCCATTAATGTTGTTTGTGTTCTGACTGCTTCATACACCAGCCATTCCCTGTCTCTCTCCCTATCCTTGGGCCTCCCTATTCCCTGAGACACAACAATATTGAAATTAGGCCAGTTAATAACTGTACAGTGGCCTGTAAGTGTTCAGGTGAAAGGAAGAGTTGCACACCTCTCACTTTAAATCAAAAGCTAGAAATGTTTAAGCTTAGTGAGGAAGGCGTGTCGAACCTGAGATAGGCCATAAACTAGGCCTCTTGTGCCAAACAGTTAGCCAAGTTGTGAATGCAGAGGAAGTTACTGAAGGGAATGAAAAGTGCTACTCCAGGGAACACATGAATGATAAGAAAGTGAAACAGCCTTATTGCTGATGTGGAGAAACTTTTAGTGGTCTAGATAGAAGATCAAATCAGCCACAACATTCCCTTAAGCAAAAGTCTAATCCAAAGCAAGGCCCTAACTCTCTTCAATTCTGTAAAGGCTGAGAAAGGTGAGGAAGCCATAGAAGAGTTTGACGCTGGCAGAGGCTGGTTCATGAGGTTTAAGGAAGGAAACTGTCTCCATAACATAAAAGGGCGACGTGAAGCAGCAAGTGCTGATGTGGACGCTGTACAAGTTATCCAGAAGATCTAGCTAACATAGTTAATGAAGGTGGCTACTCTAAACAATATATTTTCAATGTAGACAAAAGAGCCTTATAGTGGAAGAAGATGCCATCTAGGACTGTTCCACCTGCGGCATAGGCCAGACAAGCCTGCAAAGGAAGGAAATTAATGCTACAAATTTTTTGGCCAGTCTTCATGATTAAAAGGCCTAAGAGGTCTTAATAATCATTCTGTCTGGAAAGGAAAGAGGCAGATAAGCCAATCTATACATTGCTGTTGTGAACAATATGTCAATATTGGTAGAGTGTCACAAATTTCTAAACCTCATGTTTCTTCAGGGTCACAGTCTGCTTGCTACTTACCTGGGTCATCTGCTTTGATTTGCAGTCGGAACAGCAGAATCCTCCCCATCCTACAGCAAGACTGCAGTCCTTGCACAAAGAGCCTCATTCAAAGAAGCATCCCAAGCCCAACCCACCCCTCCCTGTCTCCCTGTACACTCTGACCAGGAAATAGCTTCAGATTCACTGACTTTGATCAAGCTTACAGGACCCATTCCCTGTGTTTCTGCTGTCTCTTAGCAATGCCTCCAAGAGGGGCCTTATTCAGTTGCCATCACTGCCTGCCACTTGGGAAAAGAAGTCTTCCAGGGTGAGGAGAAATCTCCCAGGTCCAGCGGGGTGCTATCTCTCTCTAACGCACAACGTGGCAGTCTATGTCCCGATTTTCTGGTCCTGATTTCAAATTCTCCAGTGTTGTATTAAATGATGCATACTTTTTATGCTGAAATATGTTTTTTCATGATATTTTATTCTTTTCAATAAATGTAGTTTACTATTTTTAATTTATTTTTTATACTTTTGAATAAAGGTACAAACTTACAAGCCAAAGTCTTAACGTTCAGTTTGGAAACCATCCACTCGATGTTATGTATGATCACATGGTTGTTATGTTCCTTTGTAATGCATGATGAAATTCACACATGAACTCAGGAGAAACCCAAACTCACCCCTTCTTTACATTTGATCAACCCACCAAGCTTTTCCTTCCTTCACGCAGATGGCCCCAAAGCCCATCTCAATTAAGAATCTTCCCCTGACTAAACAGAACAGAGGTGGGGAGTTTTCTCCTCTAATTATGATGTGCAGATAGTAACATGCACAACCCTCCTGTGCAGCCATCACCCCCCGTGGGCCTACACCGATTGTTACACAAATACAAACCCTCATCCTCAGACTGCTGATGTTGCTTGCGTATGTCTAAAAATGCCTCTTTGCATATGGGTTTGTCTGCCTCAAACTTCAAGCTAATAGAAAGTAGGAAAAGAATCTTCTGCCTCTGTTTGTGCTTTATAAAGCACCTACAGAAACATTTAATAAATTCTTTTAATAATGCTTAAGGTAACTTACAGGTAGTCAACAGTAAAATTCCTGCAATTACTTCTAATTGTATTTATGTAATGCTTTTTTCTCAAAGTGCTTCAGAGGTTACAAGAAACAAGACAACACAATCAACGACCCTAGGCAACCAGCCGTAAGTGGTTCACACAACAGCAAAGAGGTGGTACAAGGGCAGTTTGCAGAGAACTATGAGAAAAAGCTCACTTACTAAGACAGATTGAGGATGAGAAAGGACAGAATTTTGCCATTAGATTTGTCAAATGGCATGAAAAGTAAAAGGATTTATTTGCTTTGAAAATATTTACTTTATAGGTTGTTTAAAGCATGGAGTAAAGCTGGTTCTTTAGGATAATAGTCATCACTACTGGGGGGACATTATTCACAAAGATTATTCACAAAGTAGATCTAGAAAACTAGGTCAACAAGCTCAGCCAAAGGGAAATATTACTGTAATCCCTTGGCCACAGGCCCACCCAAGAACTCCTTCAACACTACTCTCAGCCACGAGAGAAATACATTTTAATAAAAACACCACTAGGCTAAATTTATGACCCCAAAGATACTTTGAAATTTTACTCTACTTTGGATTGACTCCAACAATGCCTACCACCCCTTGCTTGACAAGTCACCAGCCTGGATGGCCGCCCAGTTTAATGCCTTACAAACGTGAAATGGAGGGAGTAGAAGATGTGAGGAAAGAACTGAAGGAATTAGTAAAAGAGAGGTCACTTAGAGTGGCTTTGCAATCGGCGATCTAGAAGTTAAGAAATATTTATGGAGCACCTATTATGTGCAATGCACTTTGTGATGACCAAAAAAAAAAGTAAGTTTTTCTATTTAAATCCTAAACATTATGCACAGCAACAAGTTAAACTTGTTGAGGTTACAGGTACTGAAAGGATCTGCTCTATCGACTGTCACTGGAGTGCAGTTTCATTTGGAGAAATCTCAAATCCTTGAGGAACTGGAATTTTCTCCCCTTCACCTGTCTTCACCCTTCATGAATTCATCACACCTCCCCAGGTCAGAACTAAAGGACTTTGGGAAAAAATTAGAGCTCTCCTGTCATTCAGAGGGAGTTAAGTTGTGTGCTTCAAGGGTTATTCGGCAAGATGAGGAAGTGGGAGGCAGGGATATTAAATTCTGTAATCTGCAGAGTAACTCTAGGGAAGTTACTTCATAAATGCACCCACTCTTCCCTTAATTTCTGTGTTTCTCTCCTGCTTAAAACTCTCCAAAGTCTCCCCATTGTACATATAATAAAATTCAAACTCCTTATCTGAGACAATGAGGCCTACATGATCTGGCCCTGCCCATGGCTCTGACTTTTCCAATAATTTATGCTCAATGATCCTGCAAGTACCTGGGACTCTTGTGCTACCCCTGCTAGACACTTCCCCTCCCTGATCTTCCTGTGCCTAGCTCCTGCCCGTTAACAAGTCTCAGCCCCAAGGTCACCCTCTCTGTGAGGCCTTCTCTCATCACATGAACTGAACTATTCCTTCTAGCACCCTCACCTCCTCCCTCCCTCTGTTTTGTTTTCTTCCAAGCACTTGTTACCATCTGAAGTCGTGTGTTCATGTCTTGTTTCCTTGTTTATCATTTCCTACTCCTACCAGAACATATGAGCAAGGACTTTGCTTGTCCTGCTCACTGCTGCATCCCCAGTGCCTAGGACAGTGCCTGACACATAGCTGGCGGTCAAGAAATATTTATGGAATGAATGAATCCAGAAGTTATTTGCCCAGCAACTTTATTCATCCAGAGTGTGACCATAGTCAAAGAAAGCAAAAGCATCATCTCTGAATACACAAAATTAGAAGAAAAAAATATCCATGTTAAAACTCCTGAGATTTTCTGCTAGATGAGCCACTGAACCCCGCACACAGAGCCTCTTTACTTTGCATAATTAACAAACTTGCTTTACAATGTAAACAAATTTGTTGTCTAGTCTCCTGGCTTGTGGTGGATTAAAAGCAGCCTGTTAGAGGTAGGCACACTACCAGCACTGAGAAGGGATGGGGGCAGGGAGGAAAAGAGAAGATTACTAAAGGGCAAAAAGGGCTCAGAAAGCAGACTATTTGGGGGCATTAAATGTAGAAGCAAATAGTCTTACAGATCTAAGCTGCCAGCAAACAATGCTGCTATTATAGCGGTTACTTGAGTTGTTAAGAAAATTAAATTATGTTGTATAAATTGTCTAAAGAAACAGGGAAATAGTAAATTTTAAGTGCTCCTTAGAAAAGATTTTATCCAAAATGTTATTTTTTATTGTTATTTTAAAGGGCAAGCAAAATTTGGTTTTCTAGGAGAATTAATTTCTGTGGAACATGTTAAAGAAACACTTTCTTTCTTTCCTTCCTTCCTCCCTCCCTTCTATTCTTCTATCTCCTCCTCCATTCCCTCCCTCCCTCCCCACAATGAGAACTGCTCTGTCTCTTTTAGCTTGGGCAGCTAGAAAGCACGTAGCCAAATTTGACTTTCAAACACACCAGCTCTGCAGGCCTTTATGGCTGTCCTTTGGGGTTCTTTTCCTGGCCTTGACCTGTCTTTCCTTCATCTTGACCCTTACTTATATTTTTCTAGAACTGGTTCTTTATTACTATTTACCTTTACCATCATTTTTATTTATTATTTGCGCTATAGTTGTAGGGCACTTGAAATCCTTTATGGAAAAAGATTGAGTGTACATAAACAAGCTCTCCTGAGCTCTCTGGTTATGGCATGGGATAAATAGCGTGACATTGTAATTGTTACTTCATCATACATTCGGACTGAGAACTCAGTGAAGAGTAACCAAGCTCCCTGCAGATAAAATGGGATTTTCAAATGGTGAAACATTGCAAGTGCTCCAATAATGCCCTGGAGCTTTTTAGCCCATAATCTGCTCGACCTGGTCATTGAAAGGTTAATACAAAATCACACATCCTGAAAATTGAAAGTTAAATTCCACAAAGTTAAAATTGACTAAATATAATCACAGGAAATATGCATAACACAAAGGGCAGCCAAAAAAGAGTCACAGCTGCTGATTCCTTTAGAACGAAGGAAAGTGAACTTCCTAAAAATGCAGCCCTTCAGTAGCCCAGGGTGTTCACAACATGGAGCCGTCACTCTTTCTTTGGCCCACCTTCTGTTTTTCATTGATATGGTTCAGTTCAAGGAATCAGTGTAACCTAATTCAAGTAACGAGGCTGATCTTCACTTTTTTGTTGTTGTTCTGAGTTCTCAAATACCGGCTTGAGTCCCAGTGAGTTGGTGTCAAGTTGAAGAGATTACACGCAGGACAGAGATGGTAATCTGCTTACGATAGCACCCCACTTTCACCTAAGGACTTATATTCTTGTGAATCTTGTAGCATCTTATAGTCTCTAAAAATCTACAAGGAAAAAAGTCTTTGAAAGAGAAAATTTACTATATCATAACCAGTAGCAGATTCTGGAAGCAAATCCATGGATAAAATTTGATTCTAATATATTGCTTAGTTCAGAGATTTTTTTAAAAAGTCTCCCCAAATGCTATAAAAACTGGCTTACCTAAAATCTGAAAGTGCTCACATAGGACATTTGTACAAAGCAATCACTTAATAAATTTTAGTTGAAATTCTCTGAAAGTGTTTTTGGTCATTTATTGCATTGGCTATCCATATTTGCTCCCCTCCTCCCCATGTCCCATTAATCTCTAGGAACTGTCCCTTTCCCAGATTTACATGGTTTTAATCATCTCCAGGCTCTCAACAGAACTGACAGTACCATGTGAGCCGCACCTACCCCGCCCCCACCATAGTAGCTTGGATGGGCACCTAACTCACACTGGACCAAGCAGCCTCTTCTAGGGGATCAGGGAGCAGGCCTAAGGGGTTCCAGTCTTAGTCTGGATTGTCCCTAAAGAGAGGAGATATAAATCTGGAAGTTGTGGTGGCTATATTCCTCCTTGTGGAGTAGGGAGTAGAGGAAGTAGATGTGTAGAAAGAGAAAGAATGATTCAGAGAAGAGTGCAGAGAAGGGCAGAGGACAACAGAGAGAAGAGATGAAAAGAGAGACCTGAACGCTCTGGAGCCCTCGTTCCAGTTGGTCCTGAGGCCCATCTAGATCTCTGCCCTTGAGTTCTACGAGACCTGACACTTGCAAACACGTGTTCTCCTTCTAATGAATCCCCCTCATTTGGGATTAAGTAGCCCCCGAGCATTTCTGTTACACATAACCAAGAATTCTAACTAAATCTACAAGTGATAGAAGACTTTTGTACAAGGGCACAGAACTTCACAGTTAAACTGAGGCAATCTGTTGGAACTGATTCAAACTAGCTGAGTGAGGACAAGTGTCTTCATCATTCTAGGTCTAAATTCCAGAGTGGAATTGATTTTCAACATTCTCTTTGCTGAATAATTGATTCATGAGACGAAAAATACAGAACAACCCCTTTCAGCAAATTTATTTCCTTTTAATATGGGAGAATAACAAAACACAGCTCCTTTTCATATAGTTATAAAAAACTCAATTTAGTCTTTTTTTTTTTTTTTTGTGAGGAAGATCAGCCCTGAGCTAACATCCAATGCCAATCCTCCTCTTTTTGCCAAGGAAGATTGGCCCTGGGCTAACATCTGTGCCCACCTTCCTCTACTTTATATGGGACACCACCACAGCATGGCTTGATGAGCGGGACGTCAGTGTGCGCCCTGGGATCCGAACCTGCGAACCCCGGGCTGCGGAAGTGAAGCGCGTGCACTTAACGGCTACGCCACTGGGCCGGCCCCTCAATTTAGTCATTTTGTCCAAATCTCTCAGACCAAACCTAATACTTGACTAATGCTGCCAATATTTTGTAAAAAAAACCTAACACTCAAGATTAGAAAATTGGGTATATATTCGTGTAAAATGTTTTAAAATGTATTTTAGTTCCTATTTATCCTCTCGATACTGGAGAGGCATCTAATTTTACCAAAAAAGGAGTTTCCCAACAGTAGTGACTTCTAAATAAAATGGACTTTTAGAGATTTGTCATCAAAAGCTGTAGTTTTGATTGAGTTTTCACAAATACAGGCTCAAATGGATTGCTGAGAATTTAGAATCATGGAGATAGAAGTGAGGAAACCACAGTCTAGTCTTTTCACGGATAAAAAATTAAGACCCAGGATGAAGAGACTTGCCCTGACTTAGCTAACTTGAATCAAAGAAAGGGCTAGAACCCCTACGTCCTGCTCCCACTCCAATTGCTTCCCTACATGTCACAGGGACACACAACTGTGAATGGTCCATAGGCTCTCTGCCCTCTTCTTCCAATCCAGATGCTGAGGGTATGTAGTTCCGTGAGGGTGGCACC
Organism: Ceratotherium simum simum; assembly: GCF_057802395.1. Taxonomy (NCBI): domain Eukaryota; kingdom Metazoa; phylum Chordata; class Mammalia; order Perissodactyla; family Rhinocerotidae; genus Ceratotherium; species Ceratotherium simum. The sequence continues at coordinate 40,577,996 of NC_141927.1, read as the reverse complement.
TGCACAATGATCTGCAGGCCTTGTGTGTGTGAATGTCAAAGGAAAGGGTAAGGAGAGAACAAGAGTGAGAGAACGTTGTCATGGGAACGCTGAGGCAAATCACAAGATGAAAAAGTATTGAAACCCCTTCTGCTCTCTCAGGCTTTATTTATTCAAGTAATAAATCAAGACGTCCATGTCAAAACCAATGCAGTGTAAAATAGACTAAAGATAAGCTTTTCAATCCAATCAATACTGTCTTCTTTTTTTTTTTTTATAATTTTATTTATTTATTTATTTTTCCCCCAAAGCCCCAATAGATAGTTGTATGTCATAGCTGGACATCCTTCTAGTTGCTGTATGTGGGACACGGCCTCAGCATGGCCAGAGAAGCCATGCGTCGGTGCGCGCCCAGGATCCGAATCCCGGCCGGCAGCAGCGGAGCGCGTGCACTTAACCACTAAGCCACGGGGCCGGCCCCAATACTGTCTTCTAAATACCAACATCTTGTAAAGGACACCACTGCACATTTATCTATACCACTGTTAAAATTACTATGTGGGCTTTGTGCAAGCTCTCTCTCTGTTCTAGTTTCTTTTTAAAAATTCTAATTTGCTCACCAAGAAGGATTAATACAAAGACAGAATGATCTAGAATGCCACTTTACATGAGCAGAACAGTTTCTAAACTTATGACAGGCTAGAAAAGTCAAAAAGGCTTGGGTAATTAAGCGTTTACTCCAGATGAGATAAATGACCTCTTCCTGGGGGTTAGGTATACCCAAGGGTCAGTATTCAATTCTAGAAGGGAATTTCATCAACTAGAAGCTGGTCAGAGAAGGAAATATCAACCATTAGGGGACAGAAAGCTTGTGATTCTGGCCCTAAAATTCTGTGATGGGGATTTGTGTTATTGCTCAAAGAGGGCATTGACTCTGTGCTAGTCACGTATATAACCATTCTAGTCCCCCACTGCATCCCAGATCTCCCTGAGAGACACAAGCCCACTGTATGTCATTTGACAAAATAATTAATCTTTAGGCACAAGCTGAAGTAGATGAAATTAAATTGTTTTAATACTTTAATTTCATTAAACAGTTTCTTTCTCTTTCTGGATTCATAGATTCATACTTATTAAAGAATGTCAGAACTGGAAACACCTCAGAGAACAAATGAGATAACCTAGCTTTGTTCAACGAGCTGTTAGGTGCCACTTAGCTAATTAGTTGGCAGAAGCAGAGCTTCATTTTCATCTTGTGAATCACAATGCCAGTAACCTTTACCCTAAATGAAAACTTTCTTTCAAAAATTTAATGTACTTTACAGACTTATAATTCAGACTTTGTTTATATTTTCAGGCAAAATAATCCAAGACACAGAGAGCTAAAACTATTTTCTCTAGTCTGTTAGACAGGGCTTACCTATAAGAAAATAGACCTACACTGCATTTCCATTCACCGCCTTAAGGAATAATGTACCCATCCTTGTCTCCCTCCTACACTGGCCTCTCGTGGACTCCTTGTCTCCTTGCTCATTCTCCCCCTGTCTTCTAAACCCTGAACACTCCTAGAAGCCGGTAATGAAAACTCAAAAAGTTGATTGTTTTTGAGGTGAGAGAGGAAGAGAAAAAGAAAGACCAAAATGGAGAGGCAAAATTTCTGAGATATTTAAAGCTACAGGTGAAAATTTTGCAGGATTTGTAAAAATGGCACTTTAAAATATATTCACTACCAATTTTCTAATGTCATTTACATACCAAAAGTCATTGTTATTTCAAAACATAAAATATGGAAGATACAAAGCCTTAGTAAAAAAAAAATTGGAGATTTCCCAAAATGATTGTAGAGAAAGATTTTTTCCTCACTTTTGAAATTGTCTGTTTTCTATGTCTTCATATGGGCTTTGTATCTTTAGCCCCAAACTCAAGTCACACATTGACAGTTCCTTGCCTTCTCACAAAGAGGCAGCAGAACATGGGGTCCAAGAAATTGTCAGGGCAGGCTCTGGCCCCAGACCGTGGAACATCTTCTGATTCACAGTGATGGACTCACCACAGAAATATTACAGCCCTCAGTTGGCATTGCCCGGAGCTGGAACTCCACGTCCTCCAAACCCAGGCCTTTACTGCTTCTCGAAAGACATGCTTGTTCACACCAGGCCGGGTTACAAGACCTGATATTCCTGAGAGTCCTTCTCCCATCACCTCCACCAGAGAAAGTAGGAGTGCAGCATAGACCACCAGGTCCCAGAAAATGGTGGATTGCCTTCCAAGGAAATCTCACCCTCTTGGAAGACAGTGAGAGAAGGCTGAAAGAACTCTGGCCTCAGAGTGGACGACTTGAGCTCTGTCCTGAGCTGCCATGTCCTACTCTTGGGTACCAGCAAGATGCTGACCATCCTCAGGTATCTGTGTCCTCATCTGTGAAGTGGGGACAATAATAATGTATATCCTCACAGAGTTTTGAGGTTTGACTAAGAGGAAATAGTGCCTTGGAAGCCCTCTGTAGGCCACAGAGAGCTACAGTTGTTTTACTAAAGCCCAGTCATAGTAGAAATGAAGAAGCAGTGGTTTGATTTGCTGCATTCCCTCCTTATGATACATGGAAGGATGTAAGTCAACAATTTTCACACTAGAGCCCATTTGTTTCAACAGTGAGAGAATAAATTTAGCCATTTGGAACACTGTAAAGAAGAAAATTGAGGGGCTGGCCTGGTGGTGCAGCAGTTAAGTGTGCGTGATCTGCTTCCGTGCCCGGGGTTTGCAGGTTCAGATCCTGGGCGTGTATTGACGCCCCGCTTATCAAGCCATGCTGTGGCGGCATCCCATATAATGTAGAGGAAGACAGGCACGGATGTTAGGTCAGGGCCAATCTTCCTCGGCAAAAAACAGGAGGATTGGCATCAGATGTTAGCTCAGGGCTGATCCTCCTCGCAAAAAAAAAATTGAAAATAAAAAAAAAAGGAGGAAGATCCAGATTTTTCTGCTTGGAAAGTTGATACAAGGACCTCAATCCTATGATGTAAATATAGGAATACATTTTGCTTCCATTTAACCAACATTTCACTTTAATAAATACAATTGATCACATTATTTTTTGTTTTTTTTTTTTTTGAGGAAGATTGTCCCTGAGCTAACATCTGCTGCCAATCCTCCTCTTTTTAAAAGCCCCAGTAGATAGTTGTATGTCATAGTTGTACATCTTTCTAGTTGCTCTATGTGGGATGCCACCTCAGCATGGCTTGAGGAGCGGGGCGTTATGTCCGCACCCGGGATCCGAACCTGTGAACCCCAGGCTGCTGAAGCGGAGCACACGAACTTAACAGCTATGCCACCTCGCCAGCCTCGATCACATTTTTCATGAACATATCAAGTGAAAGTTCCCACTATGGATAATCAAGGCCCGCCCCCCTCCATTCATAGTTGAACAGAACTATTTTTTTTTTTTTTTTTTTTTTTTTTTTTTTTTTTTTTAAAGATTTTATTTATTTTATTTTTTCCCCCCAAAGCCGCAGTGGATAGTTGTATGTCGTAGCTGCACATCCTTCTAGGTGCTGTATGGACTCGCCTCAGGATGAACGGAGAAGTGGTGCCTTGATGCGCACCCGGGATCCGAACCCGGGCCACCAGCATCGCAGCGCGCGCACTTAACCACCAAGCCACAGGGCCGGCCCGGAACTATTTTTAATCAGCCTTCTGCCGCTTTGCTGTGACTCATACATCTAAATTCCCAAAACCTGAGAGGACTGGGTAATTCTCATACAGTAATCTGTCTAATCCAGAGGACACCTTAATCCGCTCAGGGCTGGGCAGATGGAAAAACCATCTCTGTTGATTTTGCTTCTTTCTCTAACACCCAAAACCTGGCAGGGGTCCCCTGGTTAATAACGGCCATAAGGCATTTAGAGGACTTGAGGTTCTGAGGGCGCTAATTTCCCAACTCCCCTCCTCCCCGGGGCAACAGGAATCACAGCACCTGACCAGCAAGGTTAAGGATAAGTTTTGCAGCCCTGCTTCCTCACCAGACCCTGGGGCCCACCCTACGCTGACACTGCTGACTCCATGGCCCCCTGGTCCTCCCTGGTGGTTCGCTGATTTTGCCTCTCCTCTGCTCTCTCTTCAGACAGGGCTCCCGAGGGTCCCTTTCACTGGCCCAGGACTTTAGAACACAAATCTCCACAGCAACTATGGGGCAGGTGGGGTCGTCAGTGTTTTCCAGACAGGAAAACTGAGGACCTAGGTGGCTTGCTCAAGGTTAGGACTTGCACCTGGGTTTCTAAGTTTTTTACTCAGGAATCTTTGAATCCTCGTTCCAGATGGGGCAGACGTCTGGGCACCCGTTAGCTAAAGGGGTGAAATGAGGCCAATGTGGCAGAAGTCTACCCACCTGGACCAACTCCCACAGTGCCCCTCCCTAGAGAAGCAGGCGAAGCTCTGAGGCTGTGGTGCATGGCCGGAAGGCTGGAGGGGGGAGATGGGAAAGATGGAGTTTTCAAGTCAACAAGACGAGCACTAAAGTACACAAACAACTGCTGTGTGAGCCCTCACAGAGACTGGGCTCTGACGCATGCACGGGATGTCATTCCTCCTAAACCCCTGTAGGAAATGAGGGATAGGAGAGGGAGGGGGAAATGTCAACTATCTCTTAAGGAAGCAGCTAGCATCTCTTCTTCCAAGAGTTTCCCTCCAAAGAGAACTTGGGCTCATCCTTTCTCCCTGATTCTTAACTGTGGCACTGCAGGCTCCCTGCGAAGAGGAGAAAGGGCAAGGAGAATGGTGTGGGGAAGCACATGGGAGAGAGCCACAGAATCTAGAGGAAGCAGCCTCACTTCCAAGCCCACCGAAGGCCCCTGTTCCGATGTTGTGCATTTCACCCATTTCTCTGGTGACTTCCCTGAGAGTCTCCTCCAAGTCAACCTGCCACATACTCCAACAAGAGTCCCCCCTCCTCTACCTCATCCCGCCAACCTCAACACACACACTCTTCCTCACCCTCACCCCCACCACCTATATACGTGCAAGGTATAGCAAGATGTCCATGCTATTGGGAAAAGCATAATTTTTTATTTTGTCTACCCATTTTGGGACCAGTACACCTGAGCTGAGTGGAGAGGGCAGGCTGGGTTCAGGCATCAGCATGATGAGAAGGCTGAGTCAGAGATGCAGAGAACAAGATGCTAATAACAAAGAGTAAGCATGGCCACAATGGAAGGTGGAGCCTGTGAGGGTTGGACGAGACCCTGGAGGCCACACAGGAGACCACCATACCTTTCCCCTCCTAATGGGAAATGGAGGCTAGGAGGCTGATTCCCAGGGCTACACAACTACTTGCAGGGGAGGATGGAGGTGGAAGTGGGCCCTAGAAGGTCAAGCGTGCAAGGATGTGGCTGAGCTCCAAGGCTGCGCTCCAGTTCTGGAAACCTCCACAAAATACACTAAAGCCTCCCCAAGGTCCCCAGTGCCCATTTGGAGAACAGGTTTTGCTTCTGCCCTTTTCTTTCTGGAAGGAGGAGCAGGATTTTTGCCTAGCCACCCCTCAATTCCCTCATCTGAAACGGGGGATGTGAGCCTCTATTTTTCAGGGTGGTGATGAGGATAAACGGGGCATAAGAGAACACTTAGCACCCCAGCTGGCACAGCACAGGGCTCAGTAAACGTCTGTGTACCTCCTTGTCCTTCCCTCTGGTCTTTCCCCATAAATATGCACTTCCTTGCCTGACTTTTCTTTTCCTATCTTTGGCAGAAATCTTGGGAAACAATTATTCATTCTCTCTTTCCAAACAAAATGTCGCTAGTGGCTGGGAAGGTGGAGAGCACAGAGGAAAGGCAGGCCCAGGCCCCCAGGACTGTGGCCGGTGGGTTCCTCGGCTACAGAGAGGTGTAGCCCATCCACAGTGGAGGGGAGCCCCAGTGTGAGGAGGTGGGAGCCCTGGGGGGCCCATCCGCCCCCTCTCTCCTTGTGTCTTCTGGTGGGAACAGCTGAGTTCTGGGGGACTCAGCCACACACACTTTCTTACCTTGAGAGGCAGAGCAGCAGGTGGGACCAGGAAGCTCGCGCTGGTCTGAATGGGCGGACAGTATCTGTAGAGCCTTGTGGTACCTGTGCCCTCTTCACAGCTCTTCGGGAGCACCTGGCGGGTGACAGCACCTCTCTTCACAGCCCTTTCACCCCTGTCAGCAGCATGGGCCAGGGGGGCCTGTGGAACTGAGCATCTCAAGGCCTCCCAAGACTGCGGGTCCACGCTCCACAGGTCCTGGGGGGCAGTAATGTCCCACCAGTGCTTCCAGCCCATGGAGGGATTGCTGCTTCCATGGCTCATGGCGGGAGTGGGGCTAGGAAGCCTGCATGACAGGGGCTGCAGCCGTCCGAGTTTCCCGGACGCAGGAGGCAGGGAACGCCTGCAACGTGGGAATCCGCAAACTCCACCCCTCCTTACATCCAGACTCTGGGGTTCTTCCTCTCCCTCCGTCTCCTCCTTCAGAGCAGAGCAACTGAAAGCAGCTGGTTCCTCTGTCCCACGGCCCTCCTTCTGCAGCAGGCGCGAGGGAGGGGCAGCCAAGCCCTGTGTGCGCCTAAGGTCCCGGCCTGCCAAGAAGCCTGTCCTGGGACTTGGGAAAATGTGTCCCTCCTCTGGGCCCCCTGGGGCTGCTGTCCAGGCTGCAGTGGCTGGAGACAGGGCGGGGAGAGCTCGGGCAGCGGGGGCCCGCAGCTGGATGAAGAGGAAGGAAGTTTTCATTTGCTGTTGCACAGGCAGTTCAGCCATTTCCTCCAACGGGGCAGGGCTGGTCCTGGCTAGGGTCAAGTTTCAGACCTCAGTGCCCAAGGGTGTGAACGCCAGCAGCTGTGGGCAGCCGGGACTTGGCCCCATGGTTCTTTTCCACCGACAGCCTGAGGAAGCAAAGGCACACCTTCAGCACCCAGGGCAAGTCTTCAAGGAGCAGGGATCAGGGGATGGTCTTGATCAAGACCATGAGACTTCACAGAATCACAGAAACAGACGGACTGGTGGAGACCATTCTAGGAGTGAGTGGTGGGAGAGGATAGTCAAGATTTGGCCTCCCTCACCTTGGTGTGTCTGATGGAATTCCTTTTTCTTAACTGTCCTCCTCCCCATATTTGAAATGAAAACATCAAAGTTATTCATTTCATTGTTTTATCCTAAACTTTGTGTTAGCTCCCCCTGCTATTTGGTGTCTGACCTGTGGGACACCACGTGGTTTCTCGAGGAGCCTCAAGGACGCTTGCTTCACGGTGAAATCTGAATCTACCTTAATAACACACTGATAACACACCATCGGAAACAACTTTAATGTTTTAATGAAATCCACTTCAAATCCTGTGGTTATTTGGGAGTTCTCTGGCGGTAGACCCACATCAAAATGCTTGGCATCACACACAGAAAAATAAATAAAAATAAAGAGACAAAGATGAAAAAGAGAAAATAAGAAAAAAAAAGAAGAACAAAAGATGAAATAAAAAAAATCTCTAGGTAACAAATCAGGATGGTTTTTTTGTTTATTTTTAAAAATAGTTTAACCTTCTTAACTTGTGAGAACAATAGCAAGTCACCTGAAAATGCACTGAGAAACGCACATTCAGAGTGTCACTCCAGGCCCAATACCTCTCACAACGGAAGGGAACCTCTTGAGTCCTGCAGACCTCGTTCCCGGCGAGAGAAGGGAGCAGGGGATGGGAAAGGTCTTTTCTTTATCAATTTGAACTTGACTGAAAAGAAACCAGGGAATCATCCTCTGAGACAAGCACATGGCCTGGCCAGCTGGCTGCTGTGCAACACACAGCCTGAGCTGTCTCTCTCCCTCGCACTGGCCATTACCTCACCGGCAGCACCCCTGGAGGAACCGAGGGCCACGGCCCCTGCTGACCAGTGCTGGCCAGGGCGAGGCTTTGAAAATTCTCAGGAGGGGTGGTTGGGGCCGTGTGTTGGTTTTCCTTTTTAACATCTTCACACAGCTTTTTCACCCAAGTTTATGGTGGCTCTGCCCACATTTCCAGACAGCTGACAAATGACTCAGTCTACATCTCCTCAGAAATGTGTCCAGAGCTGTCCGGGCCAGGCCTGGGCCACTCCACTCCCTTTATAACAAATACCATTACAGAGAACAATTCGGAAAAACAATATTATGTCCAAGTCTTAGACTCATCCATTGAAATAATGATATGTTGATTACACTAATTTTCAACAAAAATCCTGTGTGAGTGACATCCAGTCCTCTTTATGTAATTTTCTCACTCTCCTATAAAAGAACTTGCTTGAACATTGTAATCACTCAACAAATAGCGGTTTGTTAGCTGATTGACTGCTAATAGGACGAGGAGCTACGGCTTCACACAGAACAGGGATTCGGGTGAGCAGGGACCATCTTTTCCTTTAGCTTCCAGAGGTGCCGAGCGTTACCCCAGGTGCTCTGTGTACCTTACAGTATTCAAGGCACAACACAGCCCTGAGAGGCGGGCGGCACTGTCTCCACTGTGCAGTTGAGCAGCGTGAGGCTCAGGGAAGTGAAATAACTGCCCCAGGACTTTTACCACAACTTCCCCAGATAAGCAGGGCTTTAAAGATCTCTTGAATGAGAGATTTCAACTCCAACCTCCAATGAAATGATGCACCAAAAGTCCTGTGGTGGTGGTGTGTTCAGGACACTTCTCTCTTCTAACGTTCTATTTGCAAGCCTACCACAGAGGTGATTCATGCTAAATATTTCATTCACGCTAAATATTTCATTTCTAGGTTGTGCAGACTGGAGTAGGAGAAGAGTAAAGAAATGGTGGAGGCCACTGGAGAGTGGACAGGAGGATTGACTGCACTAACTTAGAGGACTCATGTAAGACACCTCCTTAGGACTCTCTTGAGTATTTGGGGGGCATCTTTAGTGGGCTGGGATTCTGTATGGGAAGTATAGGGAAGTGCCAGAGAAACATTGAGTTTCTGCTGTGATGTAAATAACACAGTGATTGAGAGCATGTGTTTTGGTGCCAGACGCATTTCTCTGAGTCCACTGTGTGGCTATGTGACCTTGAGTAGGTTACTTAACCTCTCTGATAATCAGTTTCCTCTTCTCTAAGATGAGGTAGCAATACCTACTTCATAGGGTTGTTGAGAGGATTAAGTGGAAATGTATGTAAAAGGCTCACTTAGCATAGTAGCTGGCACATAATGGTTTCTCAATAAATGTTAGCAATTCTTAGAATTTATACCCACACACTGTTGAGGCCTAGAGAAAATTGGTTGACCCAGTGGAACAATTTCAGCTGTTACATGAAATATATCTTTTTCTTTTTTTTAACTTGCAATGGGTAATCACATACATGTCTTGATGCTTCCTCTCTGACGGGTAAGCATTGAGAGCTGAGGACCTGATTAGGACAAAGGAGGCACCAGCAGTGAAGCTGGGGTCTGGAGATGGGTGTTTGAGTCCTGGCGTGATCATTCATTAGCTATGACTCACAGCAAGTTTCTGAACCTCAGTGGACTCACTTGAGTGAAATAAATTTCTGCCTTTCCTGCTTTCAGAATTGTTTTGAAGGGCAAATGGGATAACCTATGTAAGAGTACTTTGTAAACACAAAATTAATATATATTAAGTCTGTAATTCAGGATGAGTGTTGTTATAATATTATCATTAGTAATAACTCTAAACTAAATTATTGTCTCTTATTTCTCTGAAGACGCAAGATTTCTTTGAAAGTCTGCAAGGATTCTAAGTTGACTTCATATTTCTCCAACATTGACCTTCAAGATTCATAAGGTGTGAATGCAAACAACAGATAATTTAAACTGTACTCTATTTCTGCTAATGATTTCTTCTCATCAATTCTAGAGAGAAAAAGAACATTCTAGAATCTTAACAAGGGTGGAGAGGGGAGTGGGCACCAGGGAGGGATGTCAGAGCACTCACTGCTCTCACTTAAACCTATGACAACCTTAGCAAGTAGGCAGCACAACTCCCCTTTCAGAAATGCAGAAAGAGAGAATGGGGGAGATGAAGTAACTTGCTTAAAGCAACTTGCTTAGGGAGGGCAGTAGCTGAGACTTGCACCCCAGTCTGGCTCTTCCCACTCCTCTCTGTGACTGGTGGACATAAACCACATGGCTTGTCCAGCTGTCTGCACTTCCCATCTCCAAAGCCTGGATTCCCGGGAAAAGTCCACCCACCCACGTGTGTCACCTTTGCTGACCAGGGAGCCTTACCCTCTCTGAAGCTGTTTCCCTAGCATTTTTAACAGCTTAAACGATTCAAGATTGTACAAAAAATGGTAGCTTATCAAGATCTGTTGTCTGAGTTGAAGAAAACAAATTCTCCCAAGGTGGTGATTCCAGAGAATATGTGTTAGAGGCCTGTGTCCCAGGAAATTCCAAGAGTTCCTGGAAGTATTTCATTCAAAGTTTTACATCAAAGGAGTCACAACCTGCCTCTCAACACTCATTCATTCTCTTGGCAGATAGAGTCCACAGCAATCTGTCCTTGGCAATTAAACTGGGAGCTTTATGGAGTCATTGTGCCCAATGTGGTTGTGACCCATTGGACATTCACAGCCTGATAGGAAGAAAATAAGGTAGTAACTATAGCCCTCTTCTGCTGTAAGGATGTGTTTGGAAAATGCATTCTTGAGTCAAGAAAGAATGAGAGATGAGGCAGAGGTGGGGATGGGAAATAGCATTGAGGGAAAGCTTGGCAGACCTGAAACCTGAATGGCTGGGGAGGAAAGAAGAGGCTAAGAGAGGGTATGTCAAGGGCATGAACATGGGGACTGAACCGAAAGATATGACCTAGGAGAGTCAGAGCAATGCCAAGAATAAGCACTGAGCATTCCCACTCATGCCATATCAAATAAGGCTTCAAGATTTTCCAGGGTATTCTGTGTACTTATTAGAAATACACCTTCACCATTGTTGCTCAGTTTCCTCCATTACTATAAGGAGATTTGCACAATAGTGAGCTTGAGGATGGTGATGGTGAGAGCTACCATTTACTGAATGCCTGTCTGCTATATGCCTGACACTGCAGTGGGCATTTTATATACATTACTTCTAATCCCTAGAACAAGGTAAATATTAGAATCTCTGTCTCAAAGACATGGACACTGAAGTCTGTAGAAGTTAAACTATTTTCCCAACTCTACCTAGCAATTAAGTGGATGCTGACCCAGGTCTTTCAGGCTCCAAAGTCCATGCTCTTTCCATGATGCCACACTGCTTCCTAATGCATGTATTTAGGGGTCAACTTTATCTTCTATTTTATAGACAAGGACTGGAGATTTAGAGATGTAAAAAAAGAAAACCTTTCTCACGTCCTCTCCAACTACAGGGAGCGCATGGTCTCCTCAACTTCTCCACCTCTTAACTTTCTCCACTCACACCCCTGTGACCACTTTTTGCCTCTCCCCAAAAAGCACACCCAGTTCATTTCTTCAGGGGATGACCCGTGTCAGATACTCTCCCTCGTGATGATGATTTATGGACGAACCAGATGGGAACTCTTGGGAAGTATTCTAATTAGAAAGAATCTTTCATTTTCATCCTGTTTCTATTTCGTTTACTGCCTGCTGCACCGACCCCATACGCACATGGTATTTCAAGTTGATGTGTGCCTACCCTGGCATCTGATCACACAGGCTAACTGCTTTTTTCTTTAATGGTTTTTAACATTGTGAAATTTTGGGTTGTACATTTTTGTTTGTCCATCACCATATACATGTCTCCCTTCACCCCTTGTGCCCACCCCCCACCCCCATTGCCCCTGGTGACCACAATACAGTTTTCTCTGTCCATGTGTTGGTTTATATTCCACAAATGAGTGAGATCATATGGTGTTTGTCTTTCTCCTTCTGGTTTACTTCACTTAACATAATACCCTCCAGGCCCATCCATGTTGTTGCAAATGGGACGATTTTGTCTTTTTTTATGGCTGAGTAGTATTCCATTGTACATATATATATACCACATTTTCTTGATCCAATCGTCAGTCGAGGGACACAGGTTGCTTCCACTTCTTGGCTATGGTGAATAATGCTGCAATGAACATATGGGTGCATAAGCCTCTTTGGATTGTTGATTTCAGGTTCGTTGGATAGATTCCCAGTAGTGGGATGGCTGGGTCATAGGGCATCTCTATTTTTAATTCTTTGAGGAATCTCCATACTGTTTTCCATAGAGGCTGCACCAGTTTGCATTCCCACCAGCTGTGTATGAGGGTTCCTGTTTCTCCACATCCTCTCCAACATTTGTTGTTTTTTGTCTTGGTGACTATAGCCATTCTAACGGGCGTGAGGTGATATCTTAGTGTGGTTTGGATTTGCATTTCCCTGATGATTAGTGATGTTGAACATCTTTTCATGTGCCTGTTGGCCATCTGTATATCTTCTTTGGAGAAGTATCTGTTCATTTCCTCTGCCCATTTTTTGATCGGGTTGTTTGTTTTTTTGTTGTTCAGTTGTGTGAGTTCTTTATATATTATGGAGATCAACCCCTTGTCAGATGTATGTTTTGCAAATATTCTCTCCCAGCTGGTTGGTTGTCTGTTCATCTTGATTCTGGTTTCATTTGTCTTATAAAAGCTCTTTAATCTGATAAAGTCCCACTTGTTTATTTTTTCTTTAGTTTCCCTAATCTGGGTAGGCATGTCATCCGAAAAGCTTCCTTTATGACCAATGTCAAATAGTGTGTTGTCTATATTTTCTTCTATGAGTTTTATAGTTTCAGGTCTCACCTTCAGGTCTTTGATCCATTTTGAGTTAATTTTTGTGAATGGTGATACCAGATGGTCCACTTTCATTCTTTTGCATGTGGCTGTCCAGTTTTCCCAACACCATTTATTGAAGAGACTTTCCTTTCTCCATTGTATGTTCTTAGTTCCTTTGTCGAAAATTAGCTGTCTGTGTATGTGCGGTTTTATTTCTGGGCTTTCAATTCTGTTCCATTGATCTGTGTGTCTGTTTTTGTACCAGTACCATGCTGTTTTGATTACTATTGCTTTGTAGTATGTTTTGAAGTCAGGGATTGTGATGCCTCCTGCTTTGTTCTTTTTTCTTAGGATTGCTTTAGCTATTTGGGGTCTTTTGTTGTCCCATATGAATTTTAGTATTGTATTTTCTATTTCTGTGAAGAATGTCATTGGGATTCTGATTGGATTGCATTGAATCTGTAGATTGCTTTAGGTAATATAGACATTTTAACTATGTTTATTCTTCCAATCCACATGCATGGGATATCTTTCCATTTCTTTATGTTATCATGGATTTCTTTCAATAATGTCTTGTAGTTCTCATTGTATAGGTCTTTCACCTCCTTGGTAAGATTTATTCCTAGGTATTTTATTCTTTTTGATGCAATTGTAAATGGTATTATCTTTTTGAGCTCTCTTTCTGTTAGTTCATTATTAGCATACAGAAATGCAACTGATTTTTGTAGATTGATTTTGTACCCTGCAACTTTGCTGTAGTTGTTGATTATTTCTAATAGTTTTCCAACAGATTCTTTGGGGTTTTCTACATATAAAATCATGTCATCTGCAAATAGTGAGAGTTTCACTTCTTCGTTACCTATTTGGATTCCTTTTATCCCTTTTTCTTGCCTAATTGCTCTGGCCAAAACCTCCAGTACTATGTTGAACAGGAGTGGTGAGAGTGGGCAGCCCTGCCTCATTCCTGTTCTCAGAGGAATGGCTTTCAGTCTTTCCCCGTTGAGTATGATGTTGGCTGTGGGTTTGTCATAAATAGCCTTTATTATGTTGAGGTACTTTCCTTCTATTCCCATCAGGCTAACTGCTTTTGAAGTAAATGGAAAAAGTTCTTGAACAGACCAGAGCACCGGCCATGAGGAATTTATATGTTCTGTTCTGTGTCATGCCCAGATGGCCATCCTCTTGTTCATGGTTTTGGAAGCCCTTTTTGCTATGGAAGCGCCAGGCAGTTAGAGGTGGGGGTCCTTGCAGCCAGGCAGGGATCAGGCTCCACTGTACAGAGGGTGTGGGGTGGGGCAGAATAGGATGGGCGTGGTTGAGGTGTGAGGAGTGAGGTTTGAGGTGTTTGTGCTCTGAGGCCCAGGCCAGAACCCACAAGCTGTACCTCCTTCCCTTAATCTCTAATTGCTCCAGATTGTTCCTCACTGAAGCAATCCTCACAGTGTTGTGAGTTTACTGGAAGCAGCCTTCAAAAAATCTTGATTAGATGAACAGGAATTACTTCTACGTGCATGTTTTATAAGTAATCAGAGACAATGGCCCATTTATATTGAAGATGGAAATGGATGCAATTTTGTCTAGTGCCCCCATGTACCAAGCACTCCCCATTTGTTATCCAATTTAGTCCTTAAGAGGCCATAAAGAGGAAGAAACTGAGGCCCAGAGAGATGAAGCAACTTGCCCAAGGTCACTAACAAAGAGGTGAAGCCCGTTGTTGTTGTACCTCCAAACAGGGGCTCTGAAGTGCTGCTGGCCCATTCGAGCACATCTCAGAGCCATCCCTGTCCTCAGTCCCAGCCTACCCCTATCAAGTCCTTTCAGGGCTTCCTCCAACCATTCAACCCATTTTTCTAACTGCTGCTACGTCGGTCTTCTAAGACCCCCAGTCTGTCATGACTTTGGCCTGCGGTTGCCAGTGTCTCCAACATAAAGATTAACTCAACTCCACAGCCAGTGTTTGGCCTGTACCTTCCCTGCTTTTCCAGACTTTTCTCCTACTGCTCCCCTATGTTCTCCCCTCATACAGGATGTGCTCCCCCTCAGACAGGATGTTCTCCCCCTCAGACCAGCTGTGCTCCCCCTCAGACAGGCTGTGCTCCCCCTCAGAGAGGATGTTCTCCCCCTAGGACAGGATGTATTCTCCCTCAGATAAGCTGTGCTCCCCCTCAGACAGGCTGTGCTCCCCCTCAGACAGGCTGTGCTCCCCTCAGACAGGATGTTCTCCCCCTCAGACAGGATGTACTCTCCCTCAGACAGGATGTGCTCTCCCTCAGACAGGATGTGTTCTCCCTCAGACAAGCTGTGCTCCCTGTCAGACAGGATGTGCTCCCCCTCAGATAGGATGTGCTCCCCAGGCCTACCATGCAAAGCCTCCACTCAAACTCTTGCTCAAGCCCTTTCCCTGCTCTCTCTTCCTCATCTTTGCAAATGCTCCTGCCATCTGGGATCCTGTCTAGATTCCATCTTCTCTCTGACATCTTTGCCAGACACTGCAGCCATCAGTAATCCTCCTCTTTCTAGCACTTTCTTCCAATAACACTTATTCTGATGCCAATCACATATTGTTCCCTATGGTGAAAGCAAGAAAGAGAAAAAACAGGAAAGAAAGAAGTTAGTTTTCAAAAAGCTTTAGAAAATTTCTTTTTTCTGACTCCTGACTCAGGCTCAAAAGCCATCCAAAATATTTTAATGTTGTAACTCCTCTCCCATAAGCAAAACATTCGGCTCAATTGTAAACTCAGATCAGAACTACGTGTTGTGGGCCGGCCCCGTGGCTTAGTGGTTACGTGTGCGCGCACCGCTGCTGGTGGCCCGGGTTCGGATCCCGGGCGCGCACCGACGCACTGCTTCTCCGGCCATGCTGAGGCCGCGTCCCACATACAGCAACTAGAAGGATGTGCAGCTATGACATACAACTACCTACTGGGGCTTTGGGGGAATAAATAAATAAATAAATAAAATTAAAAAAAAAAAAAAAGAACTACATGTCGCTAATTTTTTATATTTACCAGACAACAAAATTCACCGAAACACTGTCAAAATATGATTAATTCAGTAGTGAGTTTGCAAAGCTATGTGTCTGACGTACCGACTTGCACAATAAGACACTGTTTAAATAGAAGTGAAGGAGGTTTCATCAGGTCTTAAAAACAATCATTAAACACGTGTTGACCATGCCCCCACTTTTTACCCTGCAGTAGCATTCTCCTCCAGTAACGCCCCTGCATGAAGGCTTCCAAGGGAAAACACAGTGATCCTCAGTCCTTCCTGGCAAGTTTGATCTTTTGTTCTACTAATACCTGCAAGGACAGAATGATCCAGAAGTCAAGAACCAGTCAACTGGATCAGTGTTAAACACAATCTCTATCCCAAGAATGGGGTGATGAAGGGACAAACCTAGAATCTAATAAGGCTAGATAATATTTGGGACCCCTTCTTGTCCAAAATGGATTCCTTGCTTTGCTTTTAGGATTTCTGGGCTTCTGCTATACTTCTTCACAAGTGCTTCAGGCTGAAGGAATACCACCCACTGGATACAGGCCTAGGCTTTGGTTTGGAGAAAAGTCATGAAAAGAAAAGAGTCCTAGACCAGATTGCAGTTCTAGCCCCACATCTGACCAATAGCACAGATGTGAAAATTCAACTTCTGTACGTAAACTATAAACATACCTGCCCTAACTCAGAGTGTTACTGAACAATTACCATGTTAGGACTACAGAGGAGAATTTGGATCTGACGCTTTCTTTTAAGATAAGACAAATCAATTGAACAAATGCTGTGTCTAAATCAGTGACATATGTCACTGCCATGAAGCGACACAAGTTCACTATTTCCACAAGTGTTGTTGAGCATCTGCTCTGTGCTGGGCACTGTGAGTCCTGTGTTACAGGGACTACAGAGGTAATTGTGCACCAGTCGGTGCCCAGAAGCACCTTAGATCCAGTGAGGCACTAACTATGTGGATAACTCTGAATCTAGACACAAGTACGTGAATGCCCTTAGACATAAGGAAGCCAAAGTGCTGCAGTGCTCAGAAGAGGGGACATCATATCAGACTGGGGAGAGTCAATAGAAGACTGCCATTATGGATTGAATGTTTGTGTTCCCAAGATCCATATGTTGAAATCTAGTCCCAATGTAATGGTGTGTGGAGGTGGGATCTTTGGGAGGTAATCATGTTGTGAGGGTGGAGCCCCTGTGGTGATATTAGTGTCCTTATAAGACGAGGCTAGAGGGCAGTTCACTCTCTTTCTGTCATGTGAGGACACACCAAGAAGTCAGCAGTTTGCAACCAGGAAGAGGCCCTCATCAGACACCAAATTAGCCAGTACCTTGAGCCTGTATTTCCCAGCCTCCAGAACTGTGAGAAATAAGTTTCTGATGTTGATAAGCCATTCATTTTATGATATTTTGTGATAGCAGCCCAAGCTAAGACAGAAATTGGTACCAAGAAATGGGGTGCTGCTATGACAAATATCTAAAAATGTGGAAGCAGCTTTGAAACTGGGTAATTGGTAGAGGTTGAAAGGGTTTTAGGTGTATATTAGAAGAAGCTGAGATTATCATAAAGAGACTTTTAAAGGCAATTCTGGTGAGAGCTCAGAAAGAAAAGAAGAGCTGTAGGGAAAGCTCCCATATTCTTAGAGAATACATAAAGAATCATATACAGAATGTTGGTAAAAATATGGATGGTAAACACCATTCTCATGAGGTCTCAGATGGGAATAAGGAACATGTTATTGGACAACTGAGAAAAGGCAATTTTTGTTATAAAGTGGCAAAGAACTTGGCTGAATTGTGTTCGAGTTCTAGTATTTTGTGGAAGGTAGAACTTGCCAGTGATGAAATTGGATATTTAGCTGAGGAGATATCTAAACAAAGTGTTGGAGGAGCAGTGTGGTTCCTTTCGACTGCTTATCCAGTCACACGTTGCATAAGGACAGTTCAGTCAATGAGGGACCGCATATACAACAGTGGTCTCATAAGATTAGCATCATGTAGCCTGGGTGTGTAGTAGGCTGTACCATCTAGGTTTGTGTAAGCACTGTAGCGAAGGAAGAAATT
The DNA here is from genome assembly GCF_057802395.1 of Ceratotherium simum simum. NCBI lineage: Eukaryota > Metazoa > Chordata > Mammalia > Perissodactyla > Rhinocerotidae > Ceratotherium > Ceratotherium simum. Next base: position 40,560,254 of record NC_141927.1, on the reverse strand, counting down.
TTCTTCTACCCTTCTAGGTTCTTCTTGCTAGTCTAAGAATTAAATTGACATGAGATAGATTAACAGGAGAAAAACAAACAAGTTTAATAACATATATAGGTGGGAGAAACCCAGGAAAACTGAGTAACTTGCCAAAATGGCTGAAGCGTTCATCTTAAATACCATCCTCAGCTAAAGAAAAAAGATGTTAAGGGTGGCGAGAGTCAGGGACTTCAAGGGAAGGAAGGCAATTCACAGGTAGGTGAACAGGAGCAAACGTTTGGAAAACAAGTGTTTGTTTGGCCACACAGAAACAGAAGAAGACAGAGGCTAACAAACAGCCTTTTCCAGATTCCTACCTGTCCACCACCTAGTTCACGTTATGCTAAGGTGATAGCTCACTTCCTGAGATAGGTTTTTTATCTGAATTCCTTTAGGCAGTTAAGGGGAAGGTAATAACAAAAACTTTCCAAGTCTTTTGTTTCTTAAAAATAATCAGCCTAGGGACCGGCCCAGTGGCACAGCGGTTAAGTGCGTGCACTCTGCTTGGGCGGCCTGGGGTTCACAGGTTCGGATCCCAGGTGCGCACTGATGCACTGCTTGTCAAGCCATACTGTGGTGGCGTCCCATATAAAGTAGAGGAAGATGGGCACTGATGTTAGCCCAGGGCTAGTCTTCCTCAGGAAAAAAGGGGAGGATTGGCATCGGATGTTAGCTCAGGGCTAGGCCTCCTCAAAAAAATAATAATAATAATAATAATAATAATCAGCCTAAAATAATCCTCATGTTAAAGAGAACATTGTGGCGTGGCAAATTTTGTTCCCCTTTAGTACACTCTGTGATAGTCACACAACGACTAGATCGCCTCACAATGCATTTCTCAGAATGTATCCCAGTCAAGTGACACGTGACTGTAGTAAAATGTGAGAAGAGAGAGATGGCTTGAAGATGGAATTATTAAGCAAAAAGGAACTGGAACTTAAAAATGTGCAAAGTTCTCATATCGCAAAAAATGAGAAAGCACGTTTGGAAGAGAACACTTAGGGTGCGGCCAAGTGACTGTGTGATAAGGAGGTTAGCATGGGTGTGAACCGCCATGTAAGAAGCACTGTAAATGTCTGACTTTTGAAGATCAAGCTGAGATAAGAGTAGGGGAGAGAGGGCAACTTAGCAAACATTTACTGTCTTACGGACCGGACGAGTCTCTGCAGCAGACGGTTTCACAGCGCATCTCACAGCGTGTCCTGACAGAGGTATCTGCTTACTTCATTGTTCAAAGCCTGTTTCCCCCAAGGGCAGGGCAGGCGGTGTGTGGTTTTATTCTCCCCTCTACACCTAGTCCCAGCACAGAGCTTAGCACACAGTAGGCGCCCAATAGATATTTGTTAAATTAAAAAAAGGTGTATAAATAGGCAAGTTCTTGCCTTTAATAAGCTCGTAATCTAAAAGGGAAGGCAGAAAAACATGCAGCTTGAATACAAGACAGAATGTAATAAATATTGAATAGAGGTACAAGGAGAGAGAGGCTAATTCTGATGGAGCTGTCAGGGATGGGTCACAGAAGAAATGTCATCTGAGGTGGGCCTCACAGGTTAGCATTTCAACAGGTAAATATGGGGAGCACATTCAAGGCTGAGGAAACTAGAGGAAAGGCACAGAAAAGGGAAATTATCTGGCAAGTTTAGGGCACGGTATGCGGCTGAGTGCCAGGGCGCGTGTACAGCATGTGCGGTGCACAGCGGGAAATCAGGCTGGAAGAGTTGGTTCCAGATCGCAAGGACCTTGAAAACCAAGTTAAGGAGGTCTCCTAAGGGTTTTGAGGAGGAGGTGACTTTGAGTCTATGAAAGAGAGTTTGCTAGTGTATTCAGTTCAGTCTTTCCGGCCAGCACGCCTTCCTCAGGCACCCCCAGCTTTAGGCAGTAAACAGAGCCTCTGAGGGGAACGCGACCAGGCGGCAGCCCGAGTAAGCGGCGGAGTCGCCAGACGTCAAGGCCGTTCTCGGCAGCACGCAGGCTGCGTTCCCGCCGGGAAGCAAACAGAACGGCGTGTGAGCCAGCGCGTCCTCTCCGCGGGGAGGGCAGGGCCCGCGCGCGGCGCCGCGCGAGCGCGCAGACGCACAGACGCGGCCCGCGGCGCCGCCCCCTCCGCCGGCGAGCAGGCAGCACCCTCGGCCTCGGCTGCGTGGGAGGGAGGCGCTGCGCGCGCACGCTCTGCGCCTGCCGAAGGAACCCTTGCCATAGCAGAAGGGCCTTCTTATCTCCACAGGCCGAGTCAGGTAAAGGAAGAGTGAAGGGTGGAGGGCAGACAGCAACACTTAAAAGGACAACTGTTTGAAAACAGAGTGCTTTTCATTAGGTCTCTGCAGCTGTTTAAATAACGGAAAATGACTTCATTCCCATTAACACACACATGCATTAGGACCTGTTGTTCAACTCAGCCTCACTTATCTCCCCCTACTACTCTGGACGGCTTTACGCGCGAGAGAGGAAAAGGTCCTTCCATATGATGCAACTTGAAAGATGCCAGGAAGTCCTGCTTGACCTAAAAGGCATGCACGTCAGAGTTACATCGACTCAAAAGTTCTACCGTTACAGATTGATTTCTCTGGCTTAATCATTGCCTTGGGGGTGAGGGTGGATTCCCCTTTAAATACTAATTACTCTGAGAGGAGCAAGCCCCCCATCCCCCTAATATCTTGGTGCAAGTGGTTTTCTTAGGCTGCTTCCTTTAGTCGCTTTCTACTTTTAAAATATGGTAAATGATGTAAAGAAAATTTAAGAGACGTTTCATCCTTTCCAGCTCCTTGTTATTACAAGTATTTGCTTCTAAAAGAAATATACTCGCATGTGTACACGTGACTGTGCTTTTTGTTTGTTTTGCATTTAGCAACAGGCAAAAACAGTTAACAGTCTTTAAAAAACTCAGCCAAGCAGAAAATTGGGAACAGCAGCAGCTGTGAGAAGAAACGTGTGCACAGAGTACAGATGAGTTTCCCTCCCGCTAGACCCTCCATCCTTCTCGGTCACCAGAGGCCCATCGAGAGGCAGCTGCTCCGGTGCTGGCGGCGACGATGCTGGAGAAAGACGGAGGGAGAGGCAGTTACATGAATGGTTTTAGAAGCTCCTCAATGCTTTGAGTCTTTCTACTCCTAGGTACTCACCCAGCCGCTGGATGGGCAGGCCGTGGCTCTGAAGAGACGACGCCCTGGCCCTGCCGCTTCCTGACGGGCCGTATCGGGCAAGTCACTCGGGCTTTGTGATCCTGATTTTCTCACCTATAAAGTGATGATAATAATGTCTCCCTTGCAGAATAGAAGCAAGGACTAAATGTAAGAAAGCAATTTATAGAATGGATATTGCTATGTACAGGTGAGTTATTTTTCCAAATAGATGGCTCCACTCAAGATTACAAAATATCCCTGACAAACAAGTCCTCCTGGATGATTCCAACAAGAGTCTGAAAATATGAATAGGAATTAGCCAGACAAAGAAGACGGAGACCATTTGTGATCAGAGAGGACTTGTGTTTTCAGTGAGCAACACGCACACAAAGAAACATGAGGCATGCAGTTGGCAGGGCAGGCTGGGGCGTGCGGACAGGGGAGAGATGAGCCCTGGGTGGTTTGGCTCAGCAGTACAAACGTCAGGCTTGAGGCAGGCAGTGGCAGGAGCTCAATCCTGCAAGGCATCATATGCCTTGTTAGGGAGCTTGGATTTTATACCCGAGAACAGTTTTATCCATTGTGTTCAGTGAAATTTTAACAAATGTATATTTTTAAGTCTCTATAGTCAAGCAAGTTCAGGATTAAATAGTTAATCCTTTTTCTTTACTGCAGGACTTCTCAGAGCCTTTAATATGCTCTATGACTCTTCAATAAGGGAATGTACTCGCAATATTTCTTCACATTTGACCACAGGACCTTTTCCTGACCTCTACTCTCTCTTGAACTCCCACTGCTCAAGGATTTCCATTTTCCGGCTCCACACATTGGGAAATGCTGCCACCGCACAGAGCCATTTGTCAGGTTCACTACATGGCTGTGCTTGTAAAAGGTACTGTGGCTTTGCCAGCTTTTTCTGATCTCTGTCTGTGCACCAAGACACCCCTCCAAACCTCCTCTTCACCTGCGCCTGGCTTCCTCCCCCAGTGAATGAACTCACTTCCAACTCTACAGAAAGGATGGAACCCAAGCTGGAGGCCGCCTCCTGCTGCACTCTTGAACACATCTATGTCTACAGACTCTGCACTAGCTGGTCTCAGAGAGGTTCTTCCTTCCCAAAGTGGATGCCAACATTTTAGTCTACGAAGAGGAAAGAATCATCAGAGAGGAAAGGCTACCTGTTCGAGGTTGGAGAGTTAGTTAGAGGCAGAGCTCTGGCTGGAACATACATCTCCTGATGCCCTTTCTGCAGACCATGCTGCCATCCAAACGCCCCCCAGGAGGTAGTCCCGGTCCCAAAGGCCCAAGTACATGACAGATGCATGTTGTTAGTACAGTTTTTATACTAGCACAAAATTACTTGTCATACTGTGAATATCTGCAGGTAGTAATCTGTCAAACTTCTTTTACTAGAACTATTTTGTTTCCTTCTTTTTCACTGCACTGTTTGTTCAAGAGAAATCACTCCAGTCCTAGGACTACCCAGGGATTGGTATAATGCTTTCCGTCCAAACAATCCAAACTAAAACTAATTTATTCAACTGCCTTTCACAGGAGCACCATCTTTTTTTTTCTTTTTTCCAGCATTTTCTCTGGGTTCCCACTGTGCTGAGGATTCTCAGTCGGTGAAAATAGAGGGGGACCATGCATGCAGAGCCCGGGAAGTGGGGGGCTCCCTCATGTCAGCAGACAGCGAGCTCTACTCTCCTCACCAGATCCCCACAGGCGTTCCCCCCATGGAACCAGACTCATCCACTTAAAATTTTGGATTTAGAGACAACATACGAACAAAATAGCCATTTCAAGCCCTTTGCTAGAGGCGGGGCTCTTGGCGTCAATTCAGTTCAACATCTTTCTTTCTCCACTCTTCCTTTCTCTTGGTGTTTAGAGTAGAGCTGTTCTGGGCTTTTTTCTTCTTCCAGGTACTTTTGGGTAGAATTAGTTTTTGTTTATTTGTTTTGAATACATCTTTAAAATCCGTCTGACTGTTTTTGAAGTTTTCAAAGCTCGTCGCTGCTTTAACCACTGTTTCCAGGCGCTGTTTCAGTGCAGCCGCTTTGAAGGAACGGGGCCTTGAACTTCAGAGCTGGCACACACATGTCCTGAGCAAGAGCGCTTGTTCTCCACGTTCAGAGCAATCTGATTTGGAAGGAACGAGAGGTTGCTTGTGTTTAAAAATAGCCAGCTGAATATGGGAGGCTTTTTCCAATTACTGTGCAAAAATACTTTCAGGACTGATTAGCCCCCGAACCACAAACTACAAATGTTTTACAGCTTGTGAGCATAAATATATTCTGAGATAATCTGGGACATTCATTCAAAAATTATAACTTGAACATGACAAAACCCAAGGCTGAACTATTTGGTCAAGTCAAATAGTTAATTCTTAACGAAGAATATAATTACTATATATAATTTAGTGTAACCATAATTTATAGGGTCCACTTACCTTTTCAAAGAATATCTATATCTGCTGAATCATTTAATCATCCCAGCAGCTTTGTCTCCAATTTCTTTCTAATTTAATCCATCTCATACTGCTGCTAGGGATATTTGCCCATAACACATCTGTGAAGCTATGACAGATAAAGGAATTTATGGCATTTGTAAAAATGATTAGAATGGTGGAGTATGGGATTGAACCTAGGCAAGAAGGGAGGCATTTCTGAGGATCCTGGTAGATAGTGAGAAGGTGGGGTCAATGAAGTGGAAGTCATGATAAGATTGAAGGACTTTTCTAGTAGGGATATTTGAACAATTAAACTAGAAGGATATGGATGGTCTGGGAGCTTGATATTGGCATTCAAGATTTTAGAGGTGGTGCAATGGTCCAGGGTACAACTATTGGAGTGGGTGACTGAAGTGGAGGGGAAGAAAAGATCATTTGAGACAAGGAGGTGAAGAAACCGAGATGCCAGGGAATTGAAATGGCCTTTCCTGGGAATGTCAAAGTTACAAAGAGTGACAGAATGTGGAGTGGGGAGGAAGACTGGGAACCAGTGAATGAAAAGGAGTGGCTGGGAGATGGAAGAAACAAGAGAGGTAGGATGCCCGAGTCCCATGAACGTCAAAGGGCCAAGGTTTTGCAGGAAAAAGGGGAACAATGTTCTGGAGGTGGCAGAGGGAAGCAAGGAGGACATTCACCTTACCTCTGGGCCCCTGGTTATGTGGAATGCGCAAGAAAAAAACAGCCTTTGATGGCCGTGGGAGAAGGTCTTCAGAGAACCTCCATATTTCAGAAGAGTCTTATGATATGGAAACGTTTCAGGAGGGAATAGAAGGCGCGCTGGATCAAACCAGGGCACATAGGAGAAGTGTAGGGTGAGAGCTCGGGTGGCGGGGGACGGGGCTGCTCTGTCCTCTGGAACCGTTGAGGTGGAGGGACATGTGCACCTGCTGGCCTCATAGAGGAGTGGGTTCAGCTCCCACACGGGGCCGAGTTCCGCCCTCAGTGTCCAGGGCAGCGGCTCTCCCTCTGCATCTGCGTCCTCACAGATTCTCCCACCTCTGAACTCTGCCCCCAGTGCTCCTCCTCGTGAGATGCCCTATTTTAGTCTCATCTGTCTTGAATGCCTGACACAAATGCCACACTTGTTGCAAAAACCTGCAAGACATTTCCACTCAGAAACAACCCCCACTGCCTCTGCATTTATGTAAGTGGAACCAGATATGGAATTCGAAATGGAATGTTTTAAAACAATTTTTTCCCCTCCTCAGCAGAAAACGTTTTTTCTGTGCATTCTTGAGGGAGGGTGATATATCTTCAAGTAGGCCCCTGTGTTGCTCAGGCCCGCACACTTCCCTTCCAGAAAGGGAAACAAGTTTTGTGTTGCCCAGGGTCAGGGTTCCAGTGTGATGGGCCACCGAGCCCCCGCTAGGAAGGAGCAGAGAATGAGGCTTTGGTGAAGGAGGGCTAAGCAGGGGGTGACGGAAGCTGGGGAGGAGCCGAGGAGCCTGGGAAAGGGACAAGGTGGGGTGCCAGCTCACAGAGTTCAGATCCGTGTATCCATCCTGGGGGCCGGGGGAGCCCGCTCTTGGGGGGCTCGGATGAGGGGTGGGGCAGGGACTGTGCAGAACCAGAGCCTAGACCAGGCCTGACTCGAGCTCCCTCCTGAGGGGCCGCCTCACCCCGTCGTACCGTCCGCTACCCAGGGAGCTGCGGTCGCTGGCTCCACCATGTTCCACAGCCCCCAGCAAGGGGACTGGGGCATGTGTGGTAGGTGCTCAGGAGAGGTTTACTGAGTTAATAAAACGTCCTGTGAGGGAGGTGGGATAGGTGTCATCCTCTGTACTTTACTCCTGGAGATTCTGAACCATAGCAAGGTTAGGATGATATCCACATGTTTACTTAAACAGTAGCTGCCCCAGAGCGGGAGCAAGAACTCAGGCTCCTCGGGACTGGCATCATTGCTCTCGGCTGTCTCAGCTATACAGCTCCCCGAATGAACAGAACTAGGGTATGTCAGAAAAGAAAGGCAGAATTTATGATTCTGTGTTAAAATTATCCCTTTTATACAGAGATAATTTCCTGTGAAACTTATCCCTTTTGTTTGCATAAATAAAAGGCCACCTAGAGACAATTTCCTGATGTGAAGACTCCAGTAACAGCAGTGTAGAGGCTGGAGTGACTGTGGACAGGATATGGGATGTGATATGCAAGGTTAGAGTAGTTGTAGAGGTAGGCTGGGATTATGAGTAATCCTCCCTGACTTTTCTTCAATAATTGGTGTACTCTCTTTATGTTATATTTTCAATAGAAATGCTTAAGAACATCTCAACTTTCAGTAAGGCAACAACAAATAGCATTTGTTGAATTGCTGTTAAAAAGAATCTCTATAGATAAAAAATATTCTCTTGTCTCAGCTCCTGGAAGACAGGAAGAATGTTCTGTAGGTCAGAGCAGCATCAGAGGCCCTCCCACACTGAAGGCATTCACTTGTGATGCAAAGGCCCTGGGTACTGGGGACTCTATGGGTTGAATGCCACTGTCGCAGGTGCCTTTTGTGACCTCATTCACTGAAATGCCATTGAGTGGGAAGCAGAAGAGATGACTAAGGAGCTGGGGAAGGGGAGAGAGGTGAAGTTGCATGTGATATTTGCTTCTCATCATGATCAAATACTACCCATCGCCAGTCTCTCCCTTCCCAACTCTCATCAGCTGTCACCCTGACACCTCCAGCTGGCAGGTCCTGAGCAAATTCTGACTAAGGCAGATGCTATCTCAGGATATTCAGATCCAGCAGTGCAGCAACTCGAATTAGACTTGCTGCCAAAGGCTGCAAGGCCTGCGGGGCCCAAGGCATCCTCATGCCCCCCAGGTCAGAGCTTTCCCCTGAGTCCTGCATGTAGAAGGTTAATAAAAGTTAAGCCTGAACAAATTATTTCTGCTCTTAGAAGGTGGTACAGTGGTTACCTTTAGGGTGTGTAGGTAGTGCCTGGATAGGAGCAGGAAGGAATTTCTGGGGTGCTAGTCAGGGTCTCTTCTGTGATCCGGGTGTTACCTGGGTGTGTCTAGTTTGTGAAAATCCATTAAGGTATTGTACACTTAGGTACACTTGTCTATATGTACAATTCAATAAAAAGTCAAAAGGAAGGAAGAAAAGAAGAGAATGGGGGTGAAGAGAGAGGGGAGGGAAGAAGGAGGGAAGAAAGGGAAGGCTGATTGTAAAGCCAGATTGAGGAGCTTGAACTTGATTGAATAGGCAATTGTGTTCCACTCTAGATCCTTCTGTCTGGGTGTGACATGACAATAGCATTATTATAGGAAGATGAATTTGACTGTGGAGAGCAGTTTAAGTGGGATGAGGCAGAGGCAAGAAAATGAGGAAAGAGCTAGAGTGGCCTCAGTCTGGGTGATGGGGACTTAGATTAGATTGTTATCAACAGTGGTGATGTATAAGAGAGTAGGGGGACCATTTGCAACAAAAAGAGCCAGTTTCAAGGTAAGCTATTACATAAATGAACCAATATGCAGCACGTGCTGTAGGTGGCTTTACATAAGCTAACATTTAATACTGTGTTGCACAGTATTAAAACTCGCTTTCTTTATTATTATTATTTTGTGTGTGTGTGTGTGTATGAGGAAGATCGGCCCTGAGCTAACATCTGCCAATCCTCCTCTTTTTTTGCTGAGGAAGACTGGCCCTGGGTTAACATCCATGCCCATCTTCCTCTACTTTATGTGGGACGCCACCACAGCATGGCTTGACCAGCCATGCGTAGGTGCATGCCCAGGATCCAAACTGGCGAACCCCGGGCCGCCGCAGGAGAGCCCGAGCACTTAACTGCTTGCGCCACCAGGCTGGCCCCTAAAACTCGCTTTCTTTAAATAGCAATCGTAATTCTTGCCACTATCAGTTGGGCAGGGCCTAGAACAGCCCACGTAGATGTGCTCAGTTCCATGGCTGAGCTCCAGAGCTCTGGGCCTGACCAGCCTTTGCTCCCAGACATGCGCCATTCATCAGGAGGCACCGAGTGAGGGCCTACCAGTGACGCTAGCACAGACGAACCAAATGATGGGCAGCAGGAACCTCATCTTTTTGTTTTGTTTTTGTGAGGAAGATCAGCCCTGAGCTAACGTCTGATGACAATCCTCCTCTTTTTGCTGAGGAAGACTGGCCCTGAGCTAACATCTGTACCCATCTTCCTCTACCTTATATGGGATGCTGCCACAGCATGGCTTCAGAAGCAGTGCATCCGTGGGCACCAGGGATCCCAACCGGCGAACCCCAGGCCGCCACAGCGGAGCGCGCGCACTTAACCACTTGCACCATGGGGCCAGCCCCTGGTTTGGTTTGGTTTTTAATACTTCATGATAATGTTGGTGTCAAATGATTTGCCTACCTGACAAAACTACTAAAATTTTTAAGGCCTGTTCAAAAGATTAATTTAATGGCTGAACATTTGAGATTGAAGAGAATACTGCGTTCCAAAGTTTATAATGAAGATTTTAAAGATTGAATTTAACAGATCAAAGCTTGTCCTTCAGAAAAATAATATGAAGAACATATTAGCACAAGGTCCTTAGCAGAATTTAGATTTATGCAAATCTTCAATTTTCCATAATCCAAAATTACCAAACTCAGAATGACACAAATTTGATGAAATGTAATGCAAACTAACATTTTAGTGCATCTTTCTAGAATTCAACAGAATGTTGACATCTAAATTCACTTTATGCACCTCATTTAATTTCTGCGTGATGAACCAGCAGGCAGAAATAGATGAATCACTGACATATTGACTTTTTTTCCAACTCCCAGGAGGAAAACAAAGGTTCCCAGTCAGAGGCGAGGGAGGCGCTCATCTGGTTCATTAGTTTGCATAAATCCGTGATTATGTGCGCAAGCAATTTGTCTGACTGCACTAACTGTAGTGTCATTTAGCTCTACTGTGTGGCCAATCATTGAAACATAATCTAATTTTATTAAGTTCCGCCCAAGCCTTGTAGAGTCTTAGTTACAAGCCGGCTCTCTGCTCATTAGCCTTGACCTCTGTGGTTTGTTTATTTGGACTTTTTTGGGCCTCCTGCCCCCACGTTGACACCCCTTTGTTTCATAGCCCACACTGTCATTGTGCCCTCTTGACCCGGAGAGAGGCAGATGAATAGGAGTATTGATGCCAGTGTTACAGCTTCTGCAAACAGGCAAGATGCCTGGGTGCTTAGTCACTTGGCTCTGATTTCCTGGGAGACAAAGAAGGGAGGAGGAGAAAGAGGGGACTCAAACAGGTATTCAGGGCCTTCATGGACTCATCACGGAGCGCTGTTTTATGTAGTGTGATTAAACGGCACACCGCACGTAGCAAGTCCTATATGAGCAACGTTTCTTGTTGTTGTCTCCTGTTGGTATCTTGAGCACCTCACTTCAGTCTTGTGCTCCACCTTGAGACTTCGTCCAAAGGTGCTGTATCCCCCTTCAACTCCCTACCAACTGAGCAGCCTTCTACCCGCTTCAAAAATGGCAGGAAAAGAGTCAGATGAAATGATCAGCAAGATGTGTGGTGCTACGTGAGGACGTTCAAAAGAAGGCAACACTTCAGCCTGCAAAGTCGACCAAGTAGCATTGTGTTCAAAAGCTGTAAACTCTTGAGTGGCATGCAGAAGATGAACACGGGTCCCTAAATCTAGAAGTATTCAGACGATAAATGGATTTTGAAGTTTAATGATTAAGCATTTAGGACAAATAAAATGAATTTTTACTTCGCACAGTTGGTAATAAACTTATAAAAGGTTGTGCAGGATATATAATTGCTTTATAAAAAAGTCAAACCTATTTGTTAACAATTGCCCTCAAAATAGCCATTATGAAATTATACAAACTACCTAAAAACTTGGGGAATTATTATACCATAATTTTAAAAAGGAAAAAAGCAGAATTAAAATTAAATGTGTATCACAAATACAGTAATATAAAAATATGGAAGCTTGGGACAAAAGAGGAATTTATAAAAATGAAAATAATTGTCCTTAAGATTTTGGGCAGTGTTTTGTTTTAATGAAAAAGTTATTTAATATAATATTGCTTTAAATTAGTATTTATCTGTTATATAGTTTTCTGTTCTTTTACTTCAACTTTTTGGTGTTTTTATATTTTAGGTACATCTCATAAACAGTATATAGCTGGAATTTTTTCCCTCCCTCTCTCTTTGGTTTACTTTGTTTTTAACTTGTAAGATGGCAACATTTATATTCACGGTGATTATTGACGTATTTAGACTTGGTTACACCATCTCACTTATTACTTTTGTTTGTCTTATTTTTTCTGTGCCTCTTTTTTCTCTTTTTCTTGCTTTTTAAAAAAATTTAATGGGGCTGGCTCAGTGGCATAGTGGTTAAGTTCATACGCTCCTCTTTGGCATCCCAGGATTCGTGGGTTCAGTTCCTGGGCACGGACCTACATCCCTTGTCACCCATGCTGTGGCGGCATCCCACATATAAAATAGAGGAAGTTGGGCACAGATGTTAGCTCAGGGACAATCTTCCCCACCAAAAAAAAAAAAAAAAATTTAACAAGACTCTTCTTCATTTGTTTTTCTTATCCTCTTTTCTTCTTCTGATTTGGAAGCTAAATAGTCTATGACTATTTTTTCAATTATCTTTCTTGAGTAAACAAAGCCTAATTGTACTCAATATCTTAATATTCTCCCCAAAATACAAGAAATTGGAATGCTTTATTTCACAATTAGACATAATTTTTATTATAGCTACATGTTTTTAAATTTATTTGTTTACCATTCCTTCTTATATCTCCAACCTTCCTTCTGGAATCATTTTCCCTCATCTCGAAGTAAATCCTTTAGTAAAGGTGCTAGTGGTGACTCTCTCAGACTTGGATTATCTAAGATGGTTGTTATTTCCCTCTCATGATTAAAACAGCTTTTCTAAGTTTCCATTTAGCTATCGATGATATTATTCCACAGCTTCTGGCCTCTTTTATTGTGTTGAGAAGTCTGCTGTAAGTTTGTCATATCTTTGTGGGTGATCTGCATTTTCTCTTTGGCTGCTTATAAGATCTTCTCTTTGCTTAGATATTTTGCAGTTTCACTATGGTGTATCTAAGTGTAGTTTTATTTTTATTTATTTAAATTTTCTCTCATCAGAAACCTGTTTTTGTTTTTCCATTATCACTTTTCCTCCATTCTTTCTATTTTCTGCCTCTGATTATACCATACATGTGCTGGGCTTCTCATTCTATCCTCCATATCCCTTTATCTCTTTCCCATATTTTCTATGTTTAGGCTCATATATTCTCTCTTCAGCTGCTATTAATCCACTATTTAATCTATCCATTGAGTTTTTAATTTCAACAATTATATTTTTCACTTAAAAAAGTTCTATTGGGGGCCAGCCCAGTGGGGTAGCAGTTAAGTGCTCACGCTCTGCTTCAGCAGCCCAGGGTTCGCAGGTTTGGATCCCGGGTACGCACTGAAGCACCGCTTGTCAAGCCATGCTGTGGTGGCATCCCATATGAAGTAGGGGAAGATGGGCATGGATGTTAGCCCAGGGCCAATCTTCGTCAGCAAAAAAGAGGAGGATTGGCATCGGATGTTAGCTCAGAGATGATCTTCCTCACAAAATAAAAAACTTCTATTAGATTATTTTGTAAATTTAATTGTCATTTTCTTTATTGATCAAATTTATGAGCCCATCTTTTATTTCTATAAATACTTCATATTTAATTATTATGTATTGTTTATCGAATAATTTAAAAATATGAAATCTTTGGGGTTCTAAATCTATTTATTTCCTTTTTCTGTGATGTGATGACTTGTTTATTTGTGTTTTTAGTGGTCTTTTGGAACTCGTATTTACTTCATCTTATAATTTTATTTATTTTTTCCCCCAAAGCCCCAGTAGATAGTTGTATGTCATAGCTGCACTTCCTTCTAGTTGCTGTATGTGGGACGCGGCCTTGAGGCCGGACAAGCGGTGCGTCGGTGCGCGCCCGGGATCCGAACCCTGGCCGCCAGCAGCGGAGCGTGCGCACTTAACCGCTAAGCCACGGGCCGGCCCATACTTGATCTTAAATCATAGAAACCATGCAGATTTTTCCAGAGAGAATTTGTGCCTATTTTTGCTCCTACTGAAACTGGCACTGTTAGTCCCCTCTGAAGACCCCTGTTCATGTCAGAACAGCAGGTTTACCTGACCCTGCTGTACTGGCCTGAGGGCTGGGCTTCTGATGGCAGAACAGCTTTCAGCCTTTGCTCTCAGGGAAACAATACATTTCTCATTTGCTTCCTGCTCCCAGCTCCGACTCTGCGTTCAGCTCACTCTGTGGTTGGGAGGGTGGGCTGGGGAGTCCTTGAAGAGTTCCTTTACTTCTTGTGAGTCCAGCAGTGCATTAAAGCTGTGATTTATCTCAAAAGAGATGTCTTTCTTAACTCAAACTCCTTTAGCACCTAGCACTGTGTTTATTTAATGAATGGATAAGTTATAAAAATGTTATAAAAATAACAACAACATTCATTGAGCATAACCTTGTGCCACTTTTAGAAAGCAGTATCCTGTTTAATCTTCCTGATGACCTTACAAGGTCAATATATTTATTATTACTTGTACATTTTACAAATAGTATGGCAGCTGTGACCCTAACCCAAGTCTGTTTTGCTCCAAAATCTATGTACGTAATTGCTGTGTGTGTTGTTTCAGCATAAATGAATGAATAAACATTAAAAATCATTCATTTGTTCAATTAGTGAATGTTTATCGAGATTCAAACACTGTTCTTAGGTACTGGGGATAGAGCGGTGAAGAAAATAAAAAGAAAGCCTTAGTTGTGTGGAGCTTACGTTATCAAGGATGGAGAGAGATCCCACAAACATGTAAGTAAATATATAAGAAGGAATTTATATATAAATTTATAACATATATCTATAATAAGGAATTTGTATGTATAAATTTGTAATTAAGGAAGGTTAAGATTGCCAAGGGCTTGGCAAAGTTATTACTATTTTACTTTAAGTGACAGAGAAAGTCTCACTAGACGATATTTGAGCAGAATGAATGAATAAGTTTAAATTTTAGCTGTCTTGGTACAACATGAGACAAACTACGTATAATTTAAACATAAAACAAAATAAGATTTTCTTTAACAAAGGTCATTTTCACTAATAAAGATGAATTTTTGAATGTTAATCCATTGCATTTATACTATGATTTCTATTTAAGATAATCAGGTTTCATCTTATTTTTATCTCATCCTAAATCTAGTAGGTTAGAGAATAATGACTATTAACACGAGTTTGCATTCTGATTCATTTCTTCTAAGCTGTGTGATCTTGAGTAAGTTACTTTACGTCTGTGGTCTCAGTTTCTTCATCTTTCAAGTGGGAATAAAATACAGTGTCTTCCTTATACAATTATTGTGAGGATTAAACAAATCAATACATGTAATACACTGTCAACAGTGCCTGTAATAAACACTAGGTATTATTCTCATTTTATAGCTGTGAAAATCCAGATGCAGTTGGTTACTATAAAGCAAGATTGTAAAATCTAAATTCCCTGGTTCCAGAGGGGAAGAAGCCTAACTGCCTACACATGCTTGAATTTTATTTTTGAATCATTTCAACATTCACTTACTAGCATTTACCATGTTCATGCACTGTGCTTTCCTTAGAGCAGGTTAAGTTGCTACCAACGGAAGTCCAGGGTTAAAGTCAACAGAGATATCTGGTTCTGCAAATTTCTTTGTGAAAAGATCGATGGGCAAAACCTTTCTAATTGCATGTTTCCTCCAACTTGGGATTCAAATTGCAACTTCTACCTAGCCACGGAATGACATACAATTCTTAGCATGAATCCAGTGTATTTCATTGGTTTACTGGAAGTACTAGAAATTATTTTCACTAGTTGATGGTCTTTATTTTTGTTTATAATACATAGTAGAATAAATATGAAAGGAAAGCCAAAATAGGAGCCATTCTTTTCCCAGAAGAATCACAAATTGCTCAGGGTTTGGGTGTCAGCTCTGCTTTGTAAACTATCACATTCCCCGCACTGTCCAGTACCGCTGGACAGTCATATGGCTACTGAGCACTTGAAATGTGGCTAGTGCAAACCGAGATGTTCTTTAAGTATGAAATATACACAAGATTTCAAAGACTTGGTGTGAAAAAAAGGTAAAATATTTCATTATTAATTTTTATATTGATTACATATCATGAAGTTAATGTTTGGGATATTTTGGCTTAAATAAAATATATTGTTAAAATTAATTTCACTTGGGGGCCAGCCCAGTGGTGTAGTGGTTAAGTTTGCTCGCTCTGCTTCAGCGGCCCAGGGTTCGAAAGTTCAGATTCTGGGTAAGGACCTAAGAACCGCTCATCAAGCCATGCTGTGGTGGCGACCCACATAAAGTAAAGGAAGATGGGCACCGATGCTAGCTCAGGGCCAATCTTCCTCAGCAAAAAGAGGAAGATGGGCACGGATGTTAGCTCAGGGTCAATCTTCCTCACCAAAAAAAAAAAAAATTAATTAATTTCACTTGTTTCTTTTTACCTTTTTAAATGCAGCTACTAGAACATTTTAAATGACAGGTGTGGCTCATATGGTATTTCTGCTGGACAGCACTGGTCTATGCAGCCACAGTGAATCCTTTCTGACACAGCCCTAGTCCTCCTAGTTAAGATGCTTCCTCCATTACTGTCCTTCACTGAGGGGGTCTGAAGACCAGGAAAATGGTATTTTCAGTTCCTGAATGATAGCTCTGCCAGTTCAAACTTAAAAATTGGTTCACAGCCAAAAAGATGACCTTACTGCACGTTGACTACATTTGCAATGCTCGTGAACAAAGTGCTGATTATCTCAAGACCCAAAATAAGGTTTTTCAGAATTTGCTCATACTTTTCATCTCATTTAACTTGGATTGGGGGCAGAGGGTTTAATGGGGAGACAAAGGGAGCAGATAGAAGGAGAACAGACAGGGATACCTCATCCATTTAAACTCACTAGGAAACTAAATTTTTTTTTTTAATCATCAGATTATCTTGGACTGCTTGGACAAATGATACGCATAATTTAGGTGAAGGTGAATGATATAGTGAAAGATTCTCCAAGATACTTATTTGGATACTCACATTCTCACCATGATTCACCAAATCCAGCAATTATAAAACCCTTCTCTTGGGACCGTAACTGACAGGGATCTATGTATATGACTGAAAGTCAAATTCACTTCTTGCAATTCACACCAACCAGTCAGAGCCAGGGTCACACATGGGTGAGCGGGGCTGGCCTCTCTTGCTCAAGCTAGTGTCGAGGGAAGACAGAGGGTGAAGAAGACACTGGAGAGGATTTTCCACCGACAACCCAGGAAAGGATTTTCCCTGCGTGCAGGAAGAAGAGGCCATAGTTTCTTACATTTAATTATGGGTTCAAGTCCTTTATCCACAATTCGAAAAAAATCTCTGAAAATCAAGAGATTTGTCAGAATTCATTTGAAGGCAAAACCTGACCTGAACTGATGTGGGAGTTTTCAGTCTGTCTTCATCTCACTTAGTGTGATGTTCATACATTGAGCTGCAGACATGCCTGGCATGTTTGGTTATGAGCTGCTGCCCGCCCCCCCGCCCCTGGGCTGTTATATCATATGCACATGTCCGATACAGATTATCTTCAGGAAGTCTGAAACACTTGAACTTTTGAAACACATCTCACCCCATGAATTTAGATAAGGGACTGGGAGCCTATGTGTGGGATACCACAGCTCAGCAGGCAAAGGAGTAACAGAGCTCTCCACCCCTCAGTTTTTCTCCTGACTCAGCCACTTACCCAAAAGTTACTTTTCCCCTCTGTGCTTTAGGTCCTCACTCAGGCAAACCTGCCCTAACTCGGAGGCAACTCAGTGGAGGATTTAACGGTTGCAGATATGCTTTGGATACACTGTGACAGTGTGCCTGCTGTCTCTTTATGATGTGGGCCAGTCTTTGCAAATCTACATGAAATTACAGTAAGTAAGTTTGTCCTCTCTAAACTTACTAAAACAGAAAAAGGATATATAGGATCTTTTTAGTGTAACTATAAAGAGAAAAAGAATCCCGTAAGTTATAAGAAGAGAGTAATGTGTGAAGATGTTGTACTCATGTTAAGATTATAAATTATTTTGAGAAACTGTGCAACATTCTAGTCTACTGAAAGAGTGTGAGTATTCTCAAAGTTCCTATTAAGAATTATGGTTTTAATTGATTTTCATGAAAGATTTTAAGGATTTGGGTAGGAATTGGCAACTAAAATATAATTAGATCTGATTTATCTTGATTAGGACGTTAAAAAAAATCCGACACTGTTTCTTTAACAACACTTCTAATTATCTGGCTTTGGTGAAGGCATTTATGGTTTCTTTCTTGGAAACATTTCCTTAGTGACGATTCATATAACACTCCAGATGGATATTGCATATTTGTTACTGCTTACTGCCCTTTGGACCTAAATTTCATTTTGCATGATGACAGAACTTGAGAAAACTAATCAAAAAGATGTATACTTTTCTTGTCTTAAAAAAACAACTTTCCATTTCTCTCTCCCTGGGAGTGAGTTAAATATGTAACTCTATATATAGCTTACAATATGCAGTGATTCTAGTTAAATATCTGTCAAATTACTATTTGTTTGCTTTGAGTACTATTGCTCTAGTATAAATTCAGAACTCTAGTATAGTCAGCCTACATAATTCATAAGACACACTGTACCTTTCAGACTGTGCACCACACAGAATTTCTACATGCCAGTCTATTTGCAACCTCCTCATCCCTCCTGCCTGCGTGGGGCCATCTTAGTCACGATTTGAAAGTCCGGACAAGGTTAAAATCCAGACAGGGCCCCTCTGCAATACCAGGTCCGATAAGGAAATCGACACCTGGGGACTGCGCGTCATAGCAGGCCGTATCCCACCACCTGGTATGCTGAGAACCAGCCCTGTATTTCTTTTTGGAAAGTTCCTCTATCTTATGGCAGGTTTGTCTCGTTGAGCCACCACCTGGCACCTCAGTCATGTGCTGCCTCTCCTGTCTCTCCTACGGTTCCTACTCCAGCGCAGATCAGGGAGTGGCTGCAAGAAAAGGCTCATCCGACCATTTCCTCCCAAGACTTACACCTTCAGACGTGTTTCTGGGTAATGAGATTTTAAAAAAATTTTTGTGTTTTGCCATTAAACTCAATTCTTGCAGCTTTGTGTTCTTTTGGGAATGAATCCAGAGGAGTGCTGGTGTGATTGGGTCACCTATCCTGACCTCACAGATGACAGAGAAAAGGCCCTGCGTGCATAAATGGGTTATTTTCCTAGGGTGTATGAGACCCAAGCGCTTTTATGGTTATGGTGGTGTTTTGGGTTTTGTTCTTGTTTCCTTCTTTCTTACTTTCATTTCTGCCTGAGTTTTATAAGAATATATGAAAGTTCTGCCCTAACTCAGGCTGAGGGCATTGGCAGGCAGCCCGTACACTGGCCTGTCTGTGCTTTGTTGTGGGTTTTCATGTGCCCCACCAGCACTGCGTTCGATCAGCTTGAACAATTGCGTTTTCAGACTTCTGAGCACGATAGCTGTTGCCCCGGGATTGCAGTGACCCGAGAACTAAGCCCAACTCTGCTTATCTGAGGGGCTCACTCAGTCTGGCAACAGGAATTCTCCACAATTCCTCCTCAGTGGAAATCTATGGTACAGTCTCCTTTATCCCTTCGTTTATTTTCTGGATCACAAACTTGTCTCTCAAGTCCAAATAATAATTTCTGGAGGACATCATTTTTTTTTGCAATGTTTATTTGGGATATTGTTTATGTTACATAAAATTCACCATTTTAAAGTGGTTTTTAGTATATCCAGTGGTTTTCAGTATATCCACAATGTTGTGCAACTGTCACCATTATATAATTCCAGAACATTTTTGTCATTCCCAAAAGAACCTCCATCTCTGTTAGCAATCACTCGTCATTCTCCCTCATCTTCTAGCAACCACTAATGTACTTTCTCTCTGTGTTGATTTATCTATTCTGAACACTTTATATAAATGGAAGCATACAATATGTGGCCTTTTGTGTCTGGCTTTTTTTACCTAACATAATGTTTTCAAGGTTCATTCATGTTGTAGTGTAAATCAGTACTTCAGTCTTTTACATGACTGAATAATATTCCATTGTTTGGATATACCATATTTTGTTTATCTATTTATCATTTGATGGACATTTGGGTTGTTTCCACTTTGGACTATTCTGAAATATTGTTGCTATGAACATTTGTATTCAAGTTTTAGTGTGATTATATGTTTTTAATTCTCTTGGATATATACCTAGGAGTGGAATTGCTGAGTCATATGGTAAGTCTATGTTTGTGAACAAATGCAAAACTGTTTTCTACAGCAGCTGCACCATTTTACAATCCCAGCAGAGATGTATGAGGGTTCCGATTTCTCCACAGCCTCATCAACACTTATCATTACCTTTTTTTTTGATTATAGCCATCCTAGTGGGTGTGACGTGATCTCATTGTGGTTTTGATTTACATTTCCCTAGTGACTAATGATGTTACTCATCTTTTTATGTGCTTGTTGGCCATTTATATATCTTTTTTGGAAAAATGTCTATTCAAATGTTTTGTCTATTTTAAAATTGGATTGTCTTTTTATTATTGAGTTGAAGAATTATTTATGTATTCTAAAATACTCAATACATGATTTGCAAATATTTTCTCCTGTTCTTTTCACTTCTTGAATGTGTATTTTGATCCACAAAAGTTTTAATTTTGATGAGATTCAATTTATCTGTTTTTTTTTGGTTGCTTGTGCTTGTAGGACCCTTTAAAAAAATTAAATCTATGTGGAACCCTGCTATATAAAACAGACAAAAAAGAAAGTTGCTCTTGTGATGCAGAAGCAGGGATCCCATATCTCTGACCACAGCAGGAAACCTGCCACGGCTCCAGGCCTCCATGGCATCTGATGAGAGTATGAAAGCCTTAGGGCTGATCTCTGAATGTCAGTGTTTCACTCATCGCTTTTCCTGGTGCTCTACGTAAAGCAAGACTTAGTCTACCGTCTTACAGGATTGGGAAAAAAAATAAGTCAATGAATGTGGGAAAGTATTTTGTGAACTTAAAGGGGAAGAAAAAGTGGAAGTCAGAGATCATAGAGAATCGGAGTAAAAAGAATATTAAAGATTATCTAGTCTAATGCCATATTACATAGATACAGAAACTGAGGTCTTGAAGAGCAATTTTCAAAGTGTTGTCTCTTGGAGATTGCTTCCTCAAGACTCTTTCAGAAAGTATGTGAGGTTAAAACTATTTTTATAATAATTCTAAGACATTATTTGCCCTTTTCATCTTATTTTCTCACAAGTATATAGTAGAGTGTTCCATGATGTCATTATTCTAACAGCTAATGGAATGTGTGCTTGTGTATTCTTGTGTTCCCAAGAGCTTTTGTTTACATGGATTATAACTTGCAATATTTACTATATCAGAAATTAAAACTGAGAAATTCTTAAAATATTTATTTAAAAATTACAGTAAGCCGGGCCGGCCTGGTGACTTAGCGGTTAAGTGCGCGCGCTCCACTACTGGCGGCCCCGGTTCGAATCCCAGGTGCGCACCAATGCATCGCTTCTCCGGCCATGCTGAGGCCGCATCCCACATGCAGCAACTAGAAGGATGTGCAACTATGACATACAACTATCCACTGGGGCTTTGGGGAAGAAAAAAAGGAGGAGGATTGGCAATAGATGTTAGCTCAGAGCCGGTCTTCCTCAGCAAAAAGAGGAGGATTAGCATGGATGTTAGCTCAGGGCTGATCTCCCTCACAAAAAGAAAAAAAAAATTACACTAAGCCTATTACATGTTAACATAGATAACATTTCATGAAGAATAACAATGTTTTCTAAAACAATAAAAATTGTAGTGAGAAGTGGCATTATTTTTCATGTTTACAAATTTCTTTAGTAATATGAAATTTGGCTTAATATAATTAAAATCTGGCTTAATATAAAATAGCTGAATTTTCATATCAGCTTCTGCATTCAATTTGTTATGACACATTGTTCTGGTTAAAGCATATTTAAAAATCCAGCCTCATTCACACATGGATAGTCTTTTCAGATAATTGTGGATATTCTTCTTTGATACTATATCAAAACTGAACACATGAGACTTTCTTAAAGGTTAGTAGCAGCGTGAATTCTGAAACCATATCAGTGAACTTTTCATAGCTCTTTACAACAAAATCTATTAGTCCATCTTGCACTTTGAATAGATTTTTTTATCCATGCATGATTTTGTATCATCATACATTAGTTTTTTGGAAAATATTCATTCAGTACATTACACAAATCTTCCAAATATTGACACATTTCATTAAGTAACACTTAAGAATCTCACTAGTTAACATCCAAAAAGTTTTTACATATTGGAAACCATCAAACTCATGATGGTGGATACTAGTTTTGTAAAATGCTAATTTTCACTTGAAAACTCAAATATTATCATTGGCAGCAATTACTGTCAATTATTTTTCTTGAAGTGATTGGCTTGACGCACTTGGCTTATTTTTGAGAAAATATTTGCAAAATACTCAAGTCTGACCATAATTCATATGTCATTTGTTTCATGTAAAAATGGTATTCCATTAAAAAGTGGTATGGTCACCTTGCAACTTACGTAATCATACAAGTGCTTTTCCTTGAGAATCATCCACGTGCATCTTTGATAAGCAGCAGAAGAGCTTTATCAGTATTTCTCCTTTCATCCCACCGAATATTAAGGATATGTGTGTGTTCAAGGGATTAGGTTTGATAAAATTAATAATTTTTATTGCTTTTCAAGGACATTCTTAAGTAAAACTGGCATTTTTTTCACTGCAGGTGCATGATGATGAAGAATACAGTGATGACTAATATAGTTTGATGCCCTGTCTTCATTTGACAAGCCAGCAGTTTTACCCATTATTGCTTTTGCACCATTAGTGCAATTATCCATAGCAAAAAAGGCAAATAATCTCTTAGTACTCTTATGAAAATAGTTTTTGACCTTTCGGATCTGCTGAAAGAATCTTGCCCCCTTTCCCCCGGGCGTCTACAAACTGCACTTCGGGAGCCATTGGACTGAAAATCTATACATTTGATTCCTTCAGAGGCTCTAGACAGTTTACTCTTTGGAAGCAAAAGGTCAGCTTTGCCTGTTCTTTCCACAGCCAAAACCATAGCACAGTGTTTAAACTCTTTCACAGTGTTTAAAACAAGAAATATTTGATGGTCCATTCTGAGTCACTGATCAAACTCAAGTGTATGGTTCAGTTCTGGATGCTACACATTTACAGGGATCTTGACAATGCAGAAACTGTGAAACGCAAGAAATGACTAAAGACGCCAGGAATGTTTGTCTCAGGTAAGAAAAGAATGATACAACTATTTTCAACCAGTGCATGAGTTGTCATCTGTAGGAGACACTGAACCCAGTCTGTGTGGCTTCAGAGGGTTGATGGGTGATGTTACAAGGAGGTAGATTCTTACTCAAGGCCAGAATTGCCAAACAAGTCAAGCTATTAAAAAACAAAGCAGGCTACTCCATGAGGTCCCCAGTTCCTGTCATTACAAAGCTTTAGCCAAGCCTGAGTGAGCACCAAACAAGGATGTGGCGGGGTGGGGACCAAAGGCCTGCACTCCCAGTGCAATGTACTACATGAGCGGTGAGGGGACTTCCAGCAAGCAGTTCTCAACAAGGCTGTTGAGGTAAAAATGTATAAGGGTTAGTCACACTCTTAGGTTCCATCTCTGAAGGTGAAATAAATGCCTAAGTAAAGGCATTTATGCAACTATTGAAATAAAGTGGGGGCCTTTTTTTCTGTTCAATTACGCATTATGCTTGATTTTCTCCCACATTTCTCTACCTCTCTCACTCCCTGAAACCACCTGTCACATCCAAAAATGGGAACTTTCAAGTTCAGTGAAGGCTAACAATTTGTGATGGAAGTGTCATAATACTGAGGGCAGGCGGAATGGCACATAAGATCAGGCTTATTCCCTTTGACAAATACACCTGATGATTCTCTGTAAGCATACAGTTAATATATGTTGAATAAAGACTAATTCAAGGGGCTGGTCCCGTGGTGTAGTGGTTAAGTGCGCGCGCTCCGCTGCTGGTGGCCTGGGTTCGGATCCCGGGTGCACACCGACACACCACTTGTCAGGCCATGCTATGGCGGCATCCCACATAATGTGGAGGAAGATGGGCACGGATGTTAGCTCAGGGCCGGTCTTCCTCAGCAAAAAGAGGAGGATTGGCATGGGTGTTAGCTCAGGGCTGATCTTCCTCCCCGCCCACCCCTCGAAAAAAAAGACTAACTCAGGCAGATAGAAAGAACTTTATAGAAAATACTTCACAGAGAAATGTGGATTCCTGGTGCCATTTTAAGGAGAAAGAGAATAACACTTGACAACGAAGCAAGGAAAGATTAAGCATAAGAAAAGAGGAAGAAGAAAAATCAAATAAAAAGGCATCAAGAAGGCATTAGTCCAGGTGGAAAGTGGGACAGAGATATGGTAAAAAAAAAAGGACAAAAGAGGGGCTGGCCCCGTGGCCTACTGGTTATGTGTGCACACTCTGCTTTGGCGGCCCAGGCCCAGTTCCCAGGTGTGGACCTACACCACTTGTCGGCAGCCATGCTTTGGTGGCGACCCACATACAAAATAGAGGAAGACTGGCACAGATGTTAGCTCAGGGTGAATCTTCCTCAAGCAAAAAGGTGAAGATTGGCAGCAGACGTTAGCTCAGGGCGAATCTTCCTCAGCAAAAAAAAAAAAAAAAAAGGACAAAAAGGCTAAAGAAAATGGATGGAATAATGAATGAAAAGAGGAACTTAGCTTCTCTCTACTGAAGAGATATAGACGATCTACCACTCACACTCAATAAGATTCAAAATTTTCTTTACTTAAAGTCAACCAAAACCCCAATATAATAATTGATTCAAGAAAGATTGGGTGAAAGGTTCTTGGAGAATAGGATATTCACATGGACTGAAAGAATCACCCTACAAATTATTAATTACAAAGGAAAAATGTGCCTTTTTGGTGGATACTTGTGATAGTCACCACCTTAATCAAGTTATCAAACTAGCATCACTAATAATGCAGGATCCCAACATCGTGTGCCTCTTGATGTAATGCAATAAGAAGCACACATTACCTCCATAGTATGATTAAAATTGTTTAACCTGAATCTGATCATGAGGAAATAATTATAAGAAATCCTTATTATGGAGCATTTTGAAAACAAACAAACTGACTGGAACTCTTCAAGAAAGTTAATGTCATGGAAAACAGAATAAATAAAACGTGAACCACGGGGCTGGCCCGGTGGTATAGTGGTTGAGTTGAGCACACTCTGCTTCAGCAGCCCAAGGTTTGCAGGTTCAGATCCTGGGCGTGGACCTATGCACCACTCATTAAACCATGTTGTGGCAGCATCCCACATACAAAATAGAGGAAGATGGGCACAGATGTTAGCTCAGGGACAATCTTCCTCAGCAAAAAGAGGAGGCTTGGCAACAGATGTTAGCTCAGGGCCAATTTCCTTCACCACAAAACACACAAAAAACAACAACAAAACTGAACCAAAGAGACATACCAAATAAATGTAAGGCATGAACTTTGATTGAATTATGATTTTTTTAAAGGACAAATATAAAAGACACTTTTGAGACACTGGAGAAATTTGAATATGGCTCAACTATTAGATGGATTAATGTTAATTTTCCCAGCTGTGATAATGGTATTGTGGCTAGGTAGGAGAATGTCCTTATGGTGAATTATTTAGGGATGAAATGTCAGGATGCCTGCAACTAACAAATTGTTCAGCAAAAAAGTAATTAATGAAAAATATATAGGGAGAGAAATAAAGTAAATATGGCAAAATATTAACCCCTGGTGAATCTAGGTGAAGATTATATGGGTGTTCTCATTCAGCAAAAAAAAAAAAAAAATAGTAATAATTAAAAGTAATAGGGAGAGAAAGTAAACTATGGCAAAATATATTCATTGTGGCAAAATATTAACCCCTAATGAATCTAGGTGAAGATTACATGGGTGTTTATTGTATTATTCTTTTAACTTTCCTGTAGGTTTGAAATATTTTTCTTTCTGTGAGGAAGATCGGCCCTGAGCTAACATCTGCCAATCCTCCTCTTTTTGCTGAGGAAGACTGGCCCTGGGCTAACATCCGCGCCCATCTTCCTCCACTTTACATGAGACGCCGCCACGGCATGGCCTGACAAGCAGTGCGTCAGCGTGCACCCGGGGTTCCGAACCGGCAAACCCTGGGCCGCCGCAGCAGGGCTCGCGCACTTAACCGCTTGCGCCACCGGGCCGGTCCCTTGAAATTTTTTAAATAAAAACTTAAGGAAAAAGTTTATCACCCCACAACTGAGAGACCAGAGGGTAAAGTGGTGCAAACATCTTTGGCTTATTACTTCCGTACACAGTGCCTGACAGTTTCTTTTTAAGAAAATCAATAGGTCCGTTTAAGAGAAAGAAGTCAAAGTGGTTGTTGACATAGGTGCTCACTGGCCCCTGAGCAGAGACAAGAACAGATCTTTCTAGAGGCGTGAGGGGACTTTTAACTATTTACACTCAGAAGATTAAAGAGAAATAAGATGAATGGTAGCTAGGTGAAATTTTTTATTTGCAATATCTTAAATATATAGAAAGGCAAAAACATAATGTAACCAACAGCCATGACTCGCTTCCCAGCTTTACAAAGCTTGAGGTTTGGTCAGATTCACTGCAGTTTTGTTGTTTTTTGTGAGAAAGACATCTCAGATACAGTTAGAGCCACTTGCCTATCCTCTCCTATTGTCATTTCTTAGTTTAGTTTTACATGTCATATAAAATTTATCATAATACCCATATCATTCTGAAATTTGCTTTCCTCACTTATAATGATTTGGGAGAGGTATTCGTGTTGGTATCTATAGTTCCTGTTTTTTAATTGTCACTATTATATATAATATATATATTCTGTAATATATAATATAACCCAATTAATCTACGCATTGTCTGATTGATGAACATTTAGGTTGTTCATCAGCCTAGCTTTTTTCATTATTACAAACAATGTTGCAATAAACATCTTTGTCCGTATCTCCTCGTGCTTATTTGTGAAAGTTTCTCTACAAGTGGAAACTAAATTTGGTGGCTGTACTAAACTTACACCATCACTAGCAGTATAGGAGAGTGTCTTTTCTTATGTTTTCTTGTCAATGGCACTCTGACTTGCATGTGTATGAGAGCCAATTGTAAATATTTCAGAAATTTGCAAACCAGTTAACATAGCCATTATTAAAAATTAAATTATATAAACTTACAATTAAACTGTATTAAAAATAGAAAAGAAAAACTCAAAATTCATCACCTTCTGATTATTTTACAGCAGTTTACCATTATCTACGCTCTTGGGATTACTTACGTCTATTGTACTATATGAAGAATGGTGTACTACTTCACACATCTCTTCACAACTCCGTGTTCAATGACGTCATGTTGGGAGCATTGTTAGCCAAGGAAATTGGCAAACACTAACTATGGCCTTATTTATTGTTCTTTTTTCCTCCCCAAAGCCCCAGTGCATGGTTGTATATCCTAGTTGTAAGTCCTTCTAGTTCTTCTATGTGAGCTGCCACCACTGCATGGCCACTGACAGATGGGCGGTGTGGTTCCAAGGCCAGGAAATGAACCCAGGCCACTGAAGTAGTGAGAACGCCAAACTTTAACCACTGGCCATCAGGGCTGGCTCTTGATTTATTGGTTTGTTGATTGCCTAGACTTAGGAAAATAATGGTGGAAATGATAATAATGTAGATTAAACTTAAATGTGTGTTATTCCTGTAGTTGTTATACTATGAATAGCACAAAAATTGAGAAAATATTTTTCCAGTGTTTGAAAAATATTATCTAATTCAGCAAAGAATTAGCTCACATCATTGACAAGTAAGTGAAGTTCTCACATACATCATTTTCTTTTTTTCGTTGCTGAGGAAGATTCACCCTGAGCTAACATCTGTTGCCAATCTTCCTCTATTTTGTATGTGAGCCACTGTCACAGCATGGCCGCTGAAAGATGAGTGGTGTAGGTCCACACCCAGGAACTGAACCTGGGTGGAGGGAGCGGAGCACGCCAAACCTAACCACTAGGCCACCGAGGCTGGCCTGTGTATGTCTGTATTGTTTCCCTTTTGCCTTACTCGTTAACATAAGCTAAATAGCAACCAACATTCACATCCAAACTACACTCATTCACTGGTTGTAACTCTAGTTTGTCTATGGATTTGGGAATTTAGCAAAAATCAACAAAAAGCCTTCTGTGAGAATCAACTGGCTACATGGAATTTATAAAAAAGAGAATTGTATATTTTATTATTTCTGAATTGTGTGCTACATATCTTTTATATTAGTAAAATTTAAAATAAATATAAGCGTATATTTGCACACACATACCTACACATATCTTTTTTCAGAGCTGGTTGTTTAATGTTTACTGGCACACTGTTGCTTGTGATGGTATTATCAGACATTAATTTTGCCAATTAAAAAGTTTGGTGGACATAAATTTGATGGCTAGAAAACGCTATGTGTTTTTTGTTTTAATCTGCATTTCCATGATTACCATATTAGTTTCCTGTGGCTGCTGTAACAAAGTATCACAAACTGTGTGGCTTAAAACAACAAAAATTCATTCTCTCACAGTTCTGGAGGCTAGAAGTCTAAGATCAAGGTGTCAGCAGGGCCACGCTCCCTCTGAGACTCTGGGGAGAATCCTTCCTTGCCTCTTCCTGGCTTCTGGTGGTGGCCGTTGATCCTTGGTGGTCCTGGGCTTGCAGCTGTGTCTCTCCATCTCTGCCTCTGTGATCACATGGTGTTCTCTCCCTGTGTCTTCACACGGTCTTCTTTTGAGGACACCAACCTACCAATCGTATTGGATTAAGGGCTTGCCCCACTCCAGTATGATCTCATTCTAACTAATTGCATCTGCAATGATCTTATTTCTAAGGTCACATACTAGGGGTTAGGATTTCAATATATCTTTTTTGGGGGACACAATTCAACTCATAACAATTACTAATGAAGAATAGATTTTAGTAAGATTCCTTATAAGATCTTACTTAATGAAATCTATCTTTGATCTCAATTAGAAAAAAGCAAAGGAAACATTGCCTACCATCCCTTTCCCTCCTGTCTTTCACAGTGAGATAAGATTTTTAGAGTATTGAGGTGATCACTGCATAATAATTATTTGGATTCATAATTCTTTCTGATGGCAAAAGTGTTTCCAGTGTGGGTATGAGAATACAGGTAGTGTGCAGGCTTTGTGACCAGACAGATCTCAGTTCAAATTCCAGATCTTATTAATTTTGTGACCTTGGGAATATTACTTCAACCTCTTTAAACTTCAGTTTTCTCCCCTGTAAAATGAGGATACTAATATCTATTTAATAGCATTGTTGTGAGGATTTTAT
The DNA here is from genome assembly GCF_057802395.1 of Ceratotherium simum simum. NCBI lineage: Eukaryota > Metazoa > Chordata > Mammalia > Perissodactyla > Rhinocerotidae > Ceratotherium > Ceratotherium simum. The sequence goes on along the minus strand of NC_141927.1, from coordinate 40,531,124 downwards.
GAGACAATAGACTATACCTGACATGAAGTAAGGGCTCATTGAAAGTAGTCATTATTACTATTGGTTTTTGTTGTGATTGTTTTGTTATTTTATAAATCCCAGACCAACAGTCATGACTGTTTTAAATATTTGTTTTTCACATGTTGGATTGCGTCTGCAGCACGTTAGTTACCCTGGAAGCCAATACTTAGATGGCGATTCACATGCAGGACATTTCCTTGGATTACTCTCAGAATCACACCATGGGACGTGAATGCAGTAGGACCAGACAGAGGGAGAGGCTGGAGTGCCATGCATTCCCAGCCAAAGTTTCACAGATTGTGTGGGGGACTCTGGAGCTATAGGGGCCCCGGACTGGAGCAAGGGTGCTGGACCTTTATATCCCCACGTCAATTGGTCGCTGGGTATGGGCTGCCCCTGGACAGGGATGTGACCTTGGACAAGGCTGTCCCCTTCAGTGCTGGCAATCCAGAGGAGGGGGTCAGGTGAGAGCTGCCAGCCACCATCACTTTCAGCAATAGGGGGCGGAGGGCGGTGGGGATAGGGGTGCATGAGTGATGAATTCTTCAGTCCCAAAAGTAAAAGGGTGAGGCAGGCAGGGGGGTGGTCGTGGCAATCTGGGTAGTACACCACAGTGCTTCCTACAGTGTCCAACGGAATTGGGATTTTACCCACTGTCCCCAAAAGAAGCAGTCTTCTTAAATAAACAATTTTCACAATCACATCTCTGAATCTTTCTTCATAAACCCAAAGTGGTGAATTCTCAATCCTGTCTCCACTCTTGTTTACTTTAGGTGAAAAAAGCTTTTATGGAAGATGAACGTTGCATTCAAGGCAGGTAGGTTTATCTCAGTAGTCGTCAATATGCCAAACTCGCACCAATTTTAGCTCAGAGTAGAGAGCATAGGCCTGAACCTTCTCCTCTACTTGGAGGCTGTAGGATGTGGTGTGATGTGCCTGGATGTAAGAAGCAATTGCTGATCAACTCAGCAATTCTACTCCCTTCTACCCCATAATTCCACTGATCCTTGACCTATATCATCCTCATCTGGAAAGTTTCAGCTCCCAAGTTTGCCATGATCACTTTAGTTTATACCCTACACCCTAAAAAATCAAAAATGATACAAAAGACCAGGGAGGAAACCATCCTTGTCCTGATCCAGCATCTGCCTCTGCCTGGCCATCTCACTGCCAGCACCACAGGTCAGCTCACCACCTGGCATCCATCCGGCCATTTTTCTTTCTTGATGCTGACACATGGCTGCCTCCTTCCTTAGCATGACCTTCTTCTTTCTTGACCTCTGGCCAGCTCATGGCTGGCGATTCCACAGGACCTCAGCCTTAGCTAGGATCTTGGTTTCCAGTGTTATCTTGTTTTGACTATTGTTAACCCAGTGTTTTTAGTTGCTGCCGTATTCTCCTGGATCTTAGTTAATTTTATCTCTTCTGACCTTAGCAACCATTGAAGAAGCCTCTATGTAACTGTCCTGACCCCATTGCTACTCATGTTTTAGGCTGTGCCTCTGTGTCCAAGTTTAGTCAGAGATATCACAGCTCTCCTAGCAGAATAAGCTGTCAGGTTGGAACACAGAAGGCAGGATGGGGCGGTGGAAAGAGCAGTGGACTAGGAATCAGAGGCCTAGGACTGGTCATTGAACACTGGAATGCACACAGGGGGACTAATGCACACCGAAAAGTGTCTTGACTAAGTCAGAGCTATTTAGTGGAAGAGCTTGTATGAAAATCTGATCCTTGATGCTAAGGCTCTTGGTGACTACTCATAAACAGTATGACCTGCAGCAAATCAATCTTTTCATGTCTCTGAGCCTCAATTTCCTCATTTCCCCTAAGTAGATAGTAATACCTTCCCTATATATGTCGTAAGTTATGAGAATCAAGTAGGATCATATCTGTAGAAAGGATTTATAAAGTCTTAAATGCTATATAAATGCAGTGTAATATGAAGTCTCTCAATTGCCTTCTTGACAGGCTACAGGTATTTAGTTATGTACCTAATTTTTCTTGTGCTTATTTTTTGAGATATAATATCTACATGTTGAAAGTTAAAGGAAGAGACAAACAAATACATGTAACATCCTAAGGTTAGATTTAATTTACCCACTGGGGCCAACGACAAGAATAACAAGCACTTGACGAATAAGTTATCTAGGATTTTGAAGAACAGTAAACTTTGCTGCATTTTTCATGACTACTATATTTTTTTTCTCATAAATCTACAAGGTGAGTTCAATGAAATTACACATATACAATTTATTTTTGTATATTTGTTTTGGTCTCAAATTATTTGTAGAACTAGGAAGGAAAAGGCAGGTAACCAGATCTGAGGTTTGTCTCGATCTTCTGAACGTTTAAAACAACCACATGGAACAGAGGAAAGAGCGCCAGATCTGGATTAAGAGGTTGACTTGAGCAGGCTTGGATTTATGTCTTGGGTAAGCCTCCCATCCTCTCTTAGTTCATTACCACCTCGGAAAAGGAAAATGATAGCATTCCCGTCTCACTGGGTTGTTATGATGTCAAGTAAGAGAACGTACCTGAAAGAGTTTTGTGAACTCTAAAGCAGAGTTCCAACTTCTACTCGAGCCAGCAGATAGGTTTAGTTTTGTGGCCCACACAGTGCTTTAACATTTTTTAGCTGCTTGCTAACCTTTTTAAAAAGGAGATTTCATATGAAAACCTGGATTTCTGTCTCCTCTTGGCAGCCGTGGATTGACATTCTCGGGAGCACAACCATCAAGACACCCACCTGCCATGGAGACCAGGTGACAGCTGCCGCTGACGACGGGCTGCCTCTTGTTTTTATCACACTGGAATTTTTCTTGCAATAAAGTGAGGAGGGAAGTGAAGCATTTCTTAGTTTCATGTCTTTATCGCAAGTCAGAAAATGAAAGCTAAACTGAGAGAATCATAGGGCTCAAGAAAAACAAAAGGAAGTATGTTTCTTTGCAGAAGGTAATAATATGCTTACATGTTTAGGATGCAAATAAAGTATATTTGTGTTCAAAGCATATCTCAAGATGCCTTGATAAAACAAATCCAGCCTGATTATTGTGATTCCTACTCTAAGGTGTACTACAATGTTAGCAAGCATTACGTCAGCGTCCATTTGTCTATTACTTATCTCTCCTCCTCTCTTCCATTTAGCAGAATATGAATTGTTTTTATGGTCATTAAATTCCTCTGCGAACTTGAAGCACTCTATCATAAAATTTTGCAGTGTTATCTAATAAGTTTCAAGTGTCTCCAGTCTAAGTATGAATTGCTTATTTTAGTCTCCACACATTTCCAGCCGTAGATTCCAGTTCATATCAGGAAATATGAATTCAAGGAATAGAAGGACAGACCATAGCTAGTATGTCCACCATCTGCTGCAGGAAATCACTCCTGCAAGATGTAAAAATTGACTCATAGCATGAGATCAGTTATAAAGTCCAGAAGGCAGCCAGTTTGCATTTCTTCCCGGAAGGCACGCACCGCTATTGGCTATTATTACCTTCCTTGCAGGTCATCCATTCTAACTTTATTTAATGGCGTTTAAACACACACCCAAACACCCAGGCAAGAAATTCAGAGTTACCTTTGGGTTGTCCTTCTGCTTCTTCGTCCATATTAATTTAGCCACTATGTTTCGTGAATTCTACTCTAAAATATATCTGGAATCTGTGTTATTTTCTCCTCCTCACTGTCAAATATCATTGCAATAATTTTTTAACGTCTCTTTTTCCTGCCTTTCCTCCACCCTATTGCATTCTTGATGTTGTATATGTATTTATATATCATTCATATATATATATACACACACACACACAAATGGTATAACCACCTCTCTTGTCCCTGTGGTTTTCTATTTTCTGATGACATTCAAAGTTCTTACCGTGACACCTTCAAGAGCTGGGCCCTTGTGTATCCCTTCAACCTCAACTTTGATCATTTTAGACACTATTGAGACCCCACTCATTAGTTCATGAAATTCACAAATATTTATTAAACATCTATAATATTCTGAGTGTTATTCTAGGTTCTGAGGATACAGCAGTGAGCAAAACAGATAAAACCTCTACCCTTCTGGAGTTTATATTCTGGGGATGGGTTGTAGGTGACAGATAATAAACCAAGTAAGTATGTAGAATATGGAGTATGTTTGATAGTTATATGTGATATGAGAAAAAAAGGAGAGGATAGGAGCTTGCCTGGTGGCATAGTGGTTAAGTTTGGCTCGCCTGGTGGCGTAGTGGTTAAGTTCGTGCACTCCGCTTCAGTAGCCCAGGGTTCACAGGTTCGGATCCCGAGCGTGGACCTATGCACTGCTTATCAAGCCACGCTGTGGCAGGCGTCCCACATATAAAGTGGAGGAAGATGGGCACGGATGTTAGCCCAGGGCCAATCTTCCTCAGTAAAAAGAGGAGGATTGGCAACAGATGTTAGCTCAGGGCTAATCTTCCTCACACACACACACACACACACACACACACACACACAGAGGATAGGGTGGAAGAGGAGAGATTGCAATTTTATGTAGGGGTATTAGGAAGATTCACCAAGAAGGAGAATAAAAACTGAGGGGGTAGAGCAAGTGTGCGTGGGGGAGGCTCCCGTGGGTGGAGAAGAGTGGGCAAGAAGGGGGAATGGAGGAGAGGTAAGTAGGATGAGGGAAGGGGAGGTGTCAGATCATTCAGGGCCTTGGTTGACTATAGCGAGGACTTTACTCAGAGTGAAATGGGGCTCACTGGGGGGTTTCGAGCTGGAGAACTACACGATCTGTCTAATGTACAAACAGATTACTCTGTCCACTATGCCGAAAATAAATTGAAGTGGGGCAACCCTTCGGGAGATGGTTGATAGCTTGGACCAGAGTGGAAGCAATAGACCCAGTGAGACATGATCAGGTTCTGGATCCTTTCAGAGGAGCCAAAAGGATGTTCGGACACTTTGGAGATGATATAGTGAGGATTCAATAGTGACTCCCAGGCATTTGACTTGAGCAACTAAAGGATGCGGTTGCCATTGAACTAAGAAGAGGAAGAGCATGCAAGGAGCCAATGGAGGCAGGGCGTGGAGGAAGAAGCAGCTTGATTTGGGTGTGTTGAGTTTGGGATGCTCATGAGAATCCAAGTGGGCAGGTTGAATACGCACTTTGAGAGAGATCCTCCCAGCCAGAAAGAGCACGCTCTTGCCTTTCCCCCAACATCTCGTTCTTTCATGTTTACATGTCATTTTGCACTTGCTCAAACATACTTGCCTCTCGGGCTCTACTTTACTGCTTGTTGCATTGCATTGTAATTATTGTTTCAATCTATCTCTTCCTTTCACCATACTGTCCTACTACTCATCCTCAGCATGATGCCTGATTCAAAATAAATAATCAAGAAAAGTTCATTGAATAACTGAAACCAATGGGGGCCATAATCTCCTATGTTCAGTTGTTACATTTCTTGATAAACATTGTTATTTTTCCTTTTCCACAAAAAGAGCTGTTCGGCACATATTGTTTGAATCAATGTGAATTAAATTCTGTTGTTGTTGATGTGCTTTCTTCATATTCCCTTGTGCATGCAATTTATCAAGCATGAGTAATATCTGGCACTAATAACTTCCTTTTTTTATTAGATCAATGATTGTCTAAATTATTGAGAAATGAAATATCTGTAAAGAGAATGCCTCAATTCCTTGAAACAGTGCTAAAGAGAAGACATGGCAGTATAAAAACATTGACAATGAAATTGCTTTGGGGGTACTTGAATTCTTATTTATGGAAACTTGAAACCATTTTTAAAGTATATTTTCAGCACCCAGTGACTGAGTAATGATAGTTTGGCTTCTGAATATTGAACACGTTTATTCTGTCTGTCTTTAACATTTGGCATATTTTAAAAGATTTATTAAGAGAAAACCTCATTTTAACAAACAAACTCCCCCTCACACTTCTCTACCTTCACCAGCCCACCAATCTTTCCCCAGAGCCTAACCAGTTAATAGCTATTTTCCCCATTTTTTCAGATACCATCTAAGCCTTAATATATATTTATCTTTATGTCTATCCTTTTTTTTTACATAAATGGGACCTTACTGCATAATTTTTTCTATCACATAGTTTTCTTTCACTTAACATATCTTAAGCATGTTTAAAACTAATAGCATGTAATAATAGCATATGTGTTTATACATACCAATATAGTTTCTTCTTGTCAACAGCTCCATAACATCCCACTGTATAGATGGGCCATAATCGAAAGTAAAAATATCCTACTGTTGGACATTTATTGTTGGGTATTTATTGTTGCAACAAAAAATGCTGCAGTGAACAACTTTGCGTATATATACACATACCTATATATGCATATACAGATACAGACACCTTAGTATTAAGTACCTAATATGTGTCTGTGTGTATATGTATACATAGGCATACGTGTATATATACACAACGTGGTTCATATATATATTTAATGATAATTATCTGTAGGATACTTTTTAAAAAGGCATTTGCTGTTATAATTTTTGACATATAATCGACAACTCTGAGAAACCCATCAAGACACACTGGTGTCCACAAACACATGCTGCCTGAAATGGAATCAGGACCCAGGTTTCTGTTACTGAAGCCTCATTAACCAAGCCATCCACGCTCATTTTCGAGATTGCTGGCTGGCCACAAAGCGAGTGGCAGATGTTGACCTTGCAAGGGTTAACTTAATGGAGTTTAATTGGATTCAGATTCAATCACTGCTTCCACAGCAGTTCTGTGGGCCAAATAGTAGACAGGAGAGGTGACGTCACGGTGTGGCCTGCATGGCCTGCTGCTCAAGCATGGCTCACACCTATCCCTGAAAGACTCTCTTGTTGTTTGTTCCTGGTGGAGTGGGGACTTGACTCACGCACTGCCTCAGGCCACCAGCACACCCTCCAATGTGCTGATGGAACTTCCACGTGGGGACATTACCTCCGCCACGCTGCGTCTCCAGCAAGCAGGTAACGGGACAGAGAGCCCCAATCCAGCATGGTCTTCTGCCGTGCAGCTTATTTTGGAGTTCTCCATCACCCCCCCACCCTCCCCAACCCCTACTCCCACTACCCGGCTTCCTAATGCACTTAAAATGCAAAGGCATCATTTAAGTATAACTCAACCAGCATGGTGTGGGTAATACTGTGACTAAACATTTCAGCTAACTCTATGTGCTTAATTACGGATATGTCATTTATCTGTAAATAAATCATGCCAGGGTGAGTGCCGTTTGAGCCTCAACCCCTCCTTACCGGGGAAATGACAGTTACACAGCTTGGGTGAGTGGGCTTCAGGTTTTGGTTGGGTTCTTGACCCTCTGCTAAAGCTCCACGTTTTCCCTATTGCTTCCAGAGTCACTTTTTACATGTTCCAGTTGACACGGTTATGAATGTTACAAGATAAATTCCTTGCTGCCAATTCTTGGTCCTTTAATTTCTTCTTTTGCTGTCTCCTTCCTTTCAAGAGATGCAGCTGCTTCTCCCCAAATATTCCCTTTACTCCCCATTTTCCTTGTGGTGTCAGCATCTGCATTAAATCAATGTCTGGTCTGTGTCTGTTCAAATCTTGCTGTCTCACCAGCGATTTCTCTGGGACTAGCTCTTCTGCTGGTGGGAGAGGCTATATCTCTGCCATTCAGGAAACCTTGTTAGTGGGTCAGGAAAGCCAGGCTTTCAGCTGCAGTCATCAGGAAGAGTGTTCCCTCCCTAACACACACACACACACACACACACACACACACACACACTGAAAAGAGCCCTCTTGTGCTAATTACCATTTCTGCATTTTAAAAACCACTTGAGACTGGCAGAAATGTCCCCTCAGTGCCTTCCCTCTTCAATCCTGTGCTGCATCTTCAAACTGTCCTGAGGTTTGGATGTTAGTGGGTGGGAGGGATGGAGCACACGTGCTTGAGTGGGAGAGATGGAGCAGGAGGGAGGCAGGTTTGTCTCAGCGTCTGGATAGAATGTTGTTAAAGGTGTGGCTGGGATAAGAAGGCTATGATCCTGTTCCTTTCGGTGGTGCTAATTCTGAGCCACAGTTTTTAGTTTTAGCTGCTTTTCCTAAATTCTTCCGAATTGGTCAGTTAGAAGCGCAATATACCATTTGCAGGAACCATTTTTTATTCCACTTTCACCTCTTCATTCTATGCTTTGAAAGTGCAACTCGTCAAGGGGAACCAATGGCACAGATGTGCTCCATCTCCCTTGTGACCTTCCCTGATGACCCCTGCTGACAAACACTGAAGCTTGCTCTCCCACCAAAGCTCAGTTTAGGGGAAGGAGATCTTAACAGGAGATAGCATCTTAATAGGAGACGTGGCCAGTGGCTTTGATTCTGCCATGTTCTATCTGCCTGGCCATGAGGAGGGGATTTAACCTCTCCTGCCCTCCTGTACATGTTGTCTGAAGGCAGAAAGCTAGCCCGGGCCTCTCAAGGTCCGTTCTATCTCTGATATCTATGAACCAAGCACTTAGTCTGACTAATTTGTTATTGCCCTCATCCTCCCAAGAAAAAGGGGGAAGTACAAATAAATGGTTACCCGAGTCCCATGAGGTAGAGAACTTTACGTTAATGGGAAAGCTGCTGTTAAGTCAAATGATATGTCAGACCAGATGACCCTCCAAACCCTGGGATTCCTTGAGTACTGGACTTTGACTTAGAAACAATGGCATAATAGAGGGAGCAAGAGATCATGTAAAATGTGCTCAGCACAGTGCCTAGAACACAGTCAGGCACCAAGAAATGAGAGCTTCTAATAAAAATAATAATGGGTTTTCTGTTAACTTTTTATAGAAGGTTCCCCATGTGATGTATGTAGTCAGGTGTATTATCTATCGATATAGTTTCCACTGAGCAAACAGGCACATACATTTTTTTTTTTATGTTTTCAAGGTTCATTCATCTTTTATATTTCCTCCATTTTTATTTTACTCTTTTACTAGGATCCTTAGTGTGCAGATATTAGAACTTCTATTTCTTTTTGTGTGTGTGTGTGTGAGGAGGACTAGCCCTGAGCTAACATCCATGCCAATCCTCCTCTTTATTTTTTTTTATTGATGTTTTAATGGTTTCTAACATTGTGAAATTTTGGGTTGTACATTTTTGTTTGTCCATCACCATATATACGACTCCCTTCACCCCTTGTGCCCACCCCCCACCCCCACTGCCCCTGGTAACCACAGTCCAGTTTTCTCTGTCCATGTGTTGGTTTATATTCCACATATGAGTGAGATCATACAGTGTTTGTCTTTCTCTTTCTGGCTTATTTCACTTAACATAATACGCTCCAGGCCCATCCATGTTGTTGCAAATGGGACGATTTTGTCTTTTTTTATGGCTGAGTAGTATTCCATTGTATATATATATACCACATTTTCTTAATCCAATCATCAGTCGAGAGACACTTAGGTTGCTTCCACTTCTTGGCTATGGTGAATGATGCTGCAATGAACATAGGGGTGCATAAGCCTCTTTGGATTGTTGATTTCAGGTTCGTTAGATAGATTCCCAGTAGCAGGATGGCTGGGTCATAGGGCATCTCTATTTTTAATTCTTTGAGGAATCTCCATACTGTTTTCCATAGAGGCTGCACCAATTTGCATTCCCACCAGCTGTGTATGAGGGTTCCTGTTTCTCCACATCCTCTCCAACATTTGTTGTTTTTTGTCTTGGTGATTATAGCCATTCTAACGGGCATGAGGTGGTATCTTAGTGTTGTTTTGATTTGCATTTCCCTGATGATTAGTGATGTTGAACATCTTTTCATGTACCTATTGGCTATCTGTATATCTTCCTTGGAGAAGTGTCTGTTCATTTCCTCTGCCCATTTTTTGATCGGGTTGTTTGTTTTTTTGTTGTTCAGTTGTGTGAGTTCTTTATATATTATGGAGATCAACCCCTTGTCAGATGTATGTTTTGCAAATATTCTCTCCCAGCTGGTTGGTTGTCTGTTCATCTTGATTCTGGTTTCATTTGTCTTATAAAAGCTCTTTAATCTGATAAAGTCCCACTTGTTTATTTTTTCTTTAGTTTCCCTAGTCTGGGTAGGCATGTCATCCGAAAAGATTCCTTTAAAACCAATGTCAAATAGTGTGTTGCCTATATTTTCTTCTATGAGTTTTATAGTTTCAGGTCTCACCTTCAGGTCTTTGATCCATTTTGAGTTAATTTTTGTGAATGGCGATAGCACATGGTCCACTTTCACTCTTTTGCATGTGACTGTCCAGTTTTCCCAACACAATTTATTGAGGAGACTTTCCTTTCTCCATTGCATGTTCTTAGCACCTTTGTCAAAAATTAGCTGTCCGTATATGTGTGGTTTTATTTCCGGGCTTTCAATTCTGTTCCATTGATCTGTGTGTCTGTTTTTGTACCAGTACCATGCTGTTTTGATTACTATTGCTTTGTAGTATGTTTTGAAGTCAGGGATTGTGATGCCTCCTGCTTTGTTCTTTTTTCTTAGGATTGCTTTAGCTGTTCAGGGTCTTTTGTTGCCCCATATAAATTTTAGTATTCTTTTTTCTATTTCTGTGAAGAATGTCATTGGGATTCTGATTGGATTGCATTGAATCTGTAGATTGCTTTAGGTAATATAGACATTTTAACTATGTTTATTCTTCCAATCCACGTGCATGGGATAGCTTTCCATTTCTTTATGTCATCATGGATTTCTTTCAATAATGTCTTGTAGTTCTCATTGTATAGGTCCTTCACCTCCTTGGTAAGATTTATTCCTAGGTATTTTATTCTTTTTGATGCAATTGTAAATGGTATTATCTTTTTGAGCTCTCTTTCTGTTAGTTCATTATTAGCATACAGAAATGCAACTGATTTTTGTAGATTGATTTTGTACCCTGCAACTTTGCTGTAGTTGTTGATTGTTTCTAATAGTTTTCCAACAGATTCTTCAGGGTTTTCTATATATACAATCATGTCATCTGCAAATAGTGAGAGTTTCACTTCTTCGTTACCTATTCAGATTCCTTTTATTCCTTTTTCTTGCCTAATTGCTCTGGCCAAAACCTCCAGTACTATGTTGAACAGGAGTGGTGAGAGTGGGCAGCCCTGCCTCATTCCTGTTCTCAGAGGAATGGCTTTCAGTCTTTCCCCCTTGAGTATGATGTTGGCTGTGGGTTTGTCATATATGGCCTTTATTATGTTGAGTTACCGTCCTTCTATTCCCATTTTATTGAGAGTTTTTATCATAAATGGATGTTGTATCTTGTCAAATGCCTTCTCTGCGTCTATTGAGATGATCATGTGGTTTTTATTCTTTGTTTTGTTGATGTGATGTATCACGTTGATTGATTTGCGGATGTTGAACCATCCCTGTGTCCCTGGTATAAATCCCACTTGATCATGGTGTATGATCTTTTTAATGTATTGTTGTATTCGGTTTGCCAATATTTTGTTGAGGATTTTTGCATCAATGTTCATCAGCGATATTGGCCTGTAATTTTCTTTCTTTGTATTGTCTTTGTCTGGTTTTGGTATCAGGGTGATGTTGGCCTCGTAGAATGATTTAGGAAGTGTTCCATCTTCCTCTATTTTTTGGAATAGTTTGAGAAGGATGAGTATTAAATCTTCTTTGAATGTTTGGTAAAATTCACTGGAGAAGCCATCTGGTCCTGGACTTTTATTTTTTGGGAGGTTTTTGATTACTATTTCAATCTCTTTACTTGTTATTGGTCTATTCAGATTCTCCATTTCTTCTTGGTTCAATTTTGGGAGGTTGTATAAGTCTAAGAATTTATCCATTTCTTCTAGATTGTCCAATTTGTTGGCATATAATTTCTCATAGTATTCTCTTATAATCCTCTGTATTTCCGTGGTATCCTCTGTAATTTCTCCTCTTTCATTTCTAATTTTATTTACTTGAGCCTTTTCTCTTTTTTTCTTAGTAAGCCTGGCAAAGGGTTTGTCAATTTTGTTTATCTTCTTGAGAACCAACTCTTTGTTTCATTAATCCTTTCTACTGTTTTTTTGGTCTCAATTTCATTTATTTCTGCTCTGATTTTTATTATTTCTCTCCTTCTGCTGGCTTTGGGCTTTGTTTGTTCTTCTTTTTCTAGTTCTGTTAGGTGTAATTTAAGGTTGCCTATTTGGGCTTTTTCTTGTTTGTTAAGGTGGGCTTGTATGGCTATGAGTTTCCCTCTCAGGACCGCTTTTGCTGCATCCCATATGGTTTGATATGGCATATTATCATTTTCGTTTGTTTCCAGATAGTTTTTGATTTCTCCTTTAATTTCATCAATGATCCATTGGTTGTTCAGTAGCATGTTGTTTAATCTCCACATTTTTGTCACTTTCCCAGTTTTTTTTTCATGGTTCATTTCCAGTTTCATAGCCTTATGGTCTGAAAAGATGCTTGTTATGATTTCAATCTTCTTAAATTTATTGAGGCTTGCTTTGTTTCCCAACATATGGTCTATCCTAGAGAATGTTCCATACGTGCTTGAGAAGAATGTGTAGTCAGCTGTTTTTGGATGGAGTGCTCTGTATATGTCTACTAGGTCCGTCTCATCCAGTTTTTCATTTAAGTCTACTATTTCTTTATTGACTTTTTGTCTGGATGATCTATCCATTGATGTAAGTGGGGTGTTAAGGTCCCCTACTATTATTGTGTTGTTGTTGATGTCTCCTTTTAGGTTTGTTAATAGTTGCTTTATGTACATTGGTGCTCCTATGTTGGGTGCATATATATTTATAAGTGATATGTCTTCTTGATGGAGTGTCCCTTTTATCATTATATATTTCCCTTCTTTGTCTTTCTTAATCTGTTTTATCTTGAAGTCTACTTTGTCTGATATGAGTATGGCAACACCTGCTTTCTTTTGTTTGCCATTAGCTTGGAGTATTGTCTTCCATCCTTTCACTCTGAGCCTGTGCTTGTCTTTAGTGCTAAGATGTGTTTCCTGAAGGCAGCATATTGTTGGGTCTTGCTTTTTAATCCATCCTGCCACTCTGTATCTTTTGATTGGAGAGTTCAATCCATTTACATTTAGGGTAATTATTGATATATGAGGGCTTAATGTTGCTGTTTTGTCACTTATTTTCTGGTTCTTTTGCATTTCCTTTGTTTCTTGTCCCATTTGTTTCGGACTGCCAATTCAGTTTGGTTGTTCTGTCTTATGACTCTTCTAGTTTTCTCTTTGTTTATCATATGTGGTTTTGTTTTAATTATTTGTTTAGTGGTTACCTTGAGGTTTGGGCAAAAAAATCTTGTGTATGAGATAGTCCGTTATCTGATGGCCTCCTATTTCCTTATACTAAGTCAATTCAATCACTCTCCTCTTCCCCTTCTAAGTTGTTCTTGTTATACCTTATTCTATCTTGTGTTGTGGCTGTGTGTTTACAGTGATGAGGTTAAATTTATTTTTGGTGAGTTTCTTCCTTTGATCTTTGAATTTAGTATTTAAGTGGTTGCTAACCTATTCCGGTAAAGATCTACTATTTTTCTGAGTTTGTCTACCTATTTTTCTCCTTGCTCCAAGCTTTGTGTTCCCTTTCTCTTCTTTTTTTCAGGCCTGAGGGCCTTCTTGAGTATTTCTTGTAGTGGGGGTCTCGTGGCCACGAACTCCCTTAGCTTTTGTTTATCTGGGAGAGTTACTATTTCTCCATCATATTTGAAGGATATTTTTGCTGGATAGAGTATTCTTGGCTGAAAGTTTTTGTCTTTCAGTATTTTGAATATATCATTCCAGTCTCTTCTAGCCTGTAAAGTTTCTGTTGAGAAATCCGCTGAGAGCCTGATGGGAGTTCCTTTGTACATTATTTTTTGTTTTTGTCTAGCTGCCCTTAATATTGTTTCTTTGTCATTGACCCTGGCTAGCCTTACCACTAGGTGTCGTGGTGATGGCCTTTGTCTGTTAATATATATAGGTGACCTGTTGGCTTCGCTTACTGGTATTTCCTGCTCCTTCCCCAGATTTGGGAAATTCTCAGCTATTATTTCCTTGAATAGGCTCTCTGTTCCTCTTTCCCTCTCCTCTCCCTCAGGAATACCTATAATTCTTATGTTACATTTTCTAATAGAGTCAGATATTTCTTGGAGTCTTTCTTCATTTCTTCTTAGTCTTAGTTCTCTCTCCTCTTCCATCTGGAGTATATCTGTATTCCTATTCTCTAAAGTGCTAATTCTTTCCTCCATATTGTCAGCTCTGTTCTTTAAAGATTCCAGATTCTCCTTTATCTCCTCCATTGTGTTCTTCATCTCCATCAGCACTGATTGGTTTTTCTTTATGATTTCAATCTCTTTTGTGAAGAAACTCCTAATCTCATTGAATTGTTTGTCTGTGTTGTCTCGTATTTCGTTGAGTGTTTTCATGATAGCTATTTTGAAATCTCTGTCATTTAGATTATGGATTTCTGTGTCTTCGGGGTTGATTTCTGGGTGCTTGTCATTTTGTTTCTGGTCTGGTGATTTCATATATTTTTGCATTGTGGTTCCTGTGTTGGTTTTGTTTTTCCTCATCCTGGAAATCTCTGGTTGCAATTTCCACCTGCCGCCACTGTCTGGTGGTAAAGGGCTGTGTAGTCTAAGCTCCCTGCACTCTGCCACGGTTTTTCTGCTGCGATCCACAGTTTTGTTTTTTGTTTGTTTGTTTGTTTGTTTGTTTGTTTGTTTTTTCCCGCTGCGATCCACGGGTCCGGTCGTTTGATCAGGTCTGCCGTGGATGGCTTGGTCTGGTCTGTCGCGGATCTCTTGGTCTGGTCTGCCTCAGATCGCTAGGTCTGGTCTGGTCGGTTGAGCTGCAGGGTCCGGTTTGCAGGGAGGGGGGAGCTCTCTCTTTTGCCCTCTGGGTCCCTGACGTGGGAGGCTTCTCGTTTGCCCCTCTTTATCCGCTCTCTGGGGTGCTCAGATGTTGATGGTAGCCCTGTGGCTCTTCTGAGTCCTCTGTGCGGGAGTTTCCCACTGGCTGAGAGAGTCCGAAGAGCTATGGTTTCCCCACCGAGGGCCGCCCCTCCCCACTCTCTGGGAGCCGCGAGGACTGGGATCGCTGATCTGATGGGGAGGGAGAAGAGTTCTCCTTACCTCTCCCCACTTCCTCCAGGGGCCCAGCACGTTCCGCTCTCAGATGTGCGGCAGTGTGGATCTTTCCGCTCTAGCTTTTCACTGTCTGGGATTCCGTTGTTGGTCTGTGACTGTTCCTTTTGTTGTATCTTGTCGGGGGAAGAGTTCACGGGAAATCTCACTCCGCCATGATGCTGACGTCACCCCCTCCTCTTTTTTTGCCGAGGAAGACTGGCCCTGGGCTAACATCTGTGCCCATCTTCCTCCACTTTATATGGGATGCCGCCACAGCATGGCCTGACAAGCGGTGCCTCAGTGCATGCCCGGGATCCAAACCCGGGCGCCAGCAGTGGAGTGTGCACACTTAACCGCTATGCCACGGGGCTGGCCCCCAGGCACATACATTTTAGTGTAGTATTATATTGTAGCTCTCTATGAAATATGCCTCATTTCAATTCCTCATAATTATGGTCTAATTTTACTATAATAAATACAAAGTTTAGGGACATGTTTATGTGAGAGACGGGATGGTCTAGTAAGAAGAGTGTGGGCTTTGGGCCTGTCTGGAGTTTTTCCTGGCCACGAAAATGAAGGACTTTGTAGTTAGCCATGGTGCCGCCTTTGGAGCAGGGACGCTTTCTGATCTCCTGAGATGTTAGTTGCCACACAAAGCCTCAACTTGTGCCTGACCTAGTCCAAGGCGTATCTGCCTCTGGAATGCATAATCAAGTCTTATTCACAATGGACTTTTGCCTTTGTTCCTTTACCAGGTTGTTGCTTTACAATGTCAAAAACGTGAACGGTTGAGTTCGAGTGGGACCCAAACTCAAAGGCACAGAACCCTGAATTGGATCCCGAACTTTACAAGCCAGATTCTTTCCATCTCGGTTGTGACTCCCAGTCTGCTCCAGTCCTGTATAGCTGCCCCATCCCTGCCAAATGACCTGCCACCTTCAGGCTCGGCCCTGGTGAGGCCGTAAGCCAACAGAAGGCAGAACTTGTGGGATGTTGGGAGCTCTCACACATAGGTGCTAGGGTTCTGCAGCTGCTTTGCCACCCCTGCACTGTGGTATGGGATGTGAGGGGCCGAAATGATGCTTATGTGATGCTCCTGTGAGTTATGAGCTCCAGTATTCCAAATCAGTCTTCACCTAGAGTATGTCTGTCTGTCCTACCTTGTTCTGGGGTTTCACTTCTGTCAGCTGAGACCATCACTAACTCACTCAATATCTGCTGGTCTATGCCTCCAGGGCAAGGTACCATTTCTGTAATGGCTCCTATCTCCCCAATGTCTGCCCTTTACTCCAAAGGCTGGTCTTCAAGCCAACCCAGATAAACTCCCTAGATCTGGCAGTGACCTGATTCTGAGAACCATGGCTTCCTCATTGCCCCAGAAGCTCCCCAAGGTGGACCCCATTCTGGACTAAGCCTTGGACTTGTGATTCAGGCCCTGCCTGACAGAGCTCCCCATGAAGCTGACAGACCTTTCACATGTACCCCCTTACTGTCTGCCCTCACACTGCACCCCAGGCCCACTAGCCTTCTTCCTTGTCCCACTGGGACCTGTGAAACTCCATCCTACTTTTGGTCCTTTGCGCTGGCTGAACCTTCCACCCTATGTGCTCTTCCCACTTAATGTTAAGTGATTTGCTCCTTCTTATCCTTCAGATCTCAGCTTCTATGTGACTTTTTCAGAAAAGTGATGACCCCAGTCTCTTTCACATCACTCTTTTTTAAGTCTTTACACAGCGTTTTCCACTAACTAACGTTTTCATATTTATTTATCTATTTTAGTTATCATGTATCTCTTTGTCTGTCTCTTGCCCCTTCACCTCCTCCGTGTCCTACGAATTTAAGCTCCAGGAGAGCAGGACCTCACCTCTTTCAGCCTCTGCTGTGTCCCAGCACCTAGGATGTCTCTTGGCATACAGGAGTTGCTCAACAAACGCTTATTAAATGGCTGAATGTTAACTCCATCCTGGGTAGGAGGGAAGACAGAGACCCTCACTCTGCTAATTCCCTGACCTGGGGCACCACATAGTCACCTTAGCTCACATACTCTTTCCCACTGGGCACACCTTACTTCTGCTGGTTTAGGCTACACAGTGTAAAATAATTGTCCTGCATTTTGTCACAAAAACACTGCTGTTCTCATTTTTAAAACAAAATTAAAGTATATCAATAAAATAATGACACTTTTACTCTATACTCACTTCTTCAACACACAGTTAAAATTCTCCTTTCTAACTCTTTTAAGTTGGTTTATCACTAATAAAGCAAAAATCACATTCCAGGGCATTCTTGTTTCTCGCGCTCTCTGCCTCCACCAGTCCTCTTTGCCCTTGGCCCCACCTGAGGACCACTATGCAGGTCCCGGAGCCGATACTGGGGAGAAAGGAGCAGGTGGACCAGGCTGAGGCACGGGGATACCATTTACGTGCTGCTCCCTAACTGCAGTGGGCTGTAACTGTGTGTCACAGGCTGCACGCAAAATTCTAGGAGACCGAGAACTGCCCCTAGGGAAGGCAGTGATGAATGACAAGCTGGGTTGGCCCAAATCAGTGATAAAAAGAAACTTCAATGCACAACTTGAAGTGATGAGGCTTAGCTGAGAATTTCTTGAAACAGGCTGAAAGCCAGACTTCCAGGTTGCCATCAGGAAAAGAGCAGCTCTGAATAAAAGCAACTCTCAGGAGAGTCTGATCTCACATAGATGTGGTTGAGTGTGTGGCTCTTATTCCAAGTACACGCTCAGAAACAGTAGTGGCCATCGAAACTCAGACCCTGAAATGTCTGTGTGGACAGTATATAGAGCACGTCGGGCAAACTGGAAGCAAGGTGTAGGAGGCCTCAAATGAAGTCTAATGCATGCTGCTAAAATCCTGCTTGTAATTCTAATTCCTGACAATTATGTAAACTTGGCACTCTATCAAGCATTTTCTATCCATTATCTTGCTTGATCCTTATAACAATCTCATATAGTAGGCAGAGAAAATATTATCATCCTTGCAGTTGAGAAAATTGAAACTCAGAATGGTTAAGAAAATTAACCACAATGTCATACGTGTCAGCAGGTTCAATTGAATCTAAGAAACCACATTTTTCTAAGTTTTAACTTTGAGTAACTTGTATTGGCCTAAAAAATTTGCCATAAGACTGTGATTTTTAAGAAGTCAATAGAGTATATAGGTCTATCTCGTTTAAAAGAAACTGAGTAGGTGAGATTCCATATTTCCAGGAAAATAAAATTGGGATGGGTGGTAATTATTCATTTTATAAAAGGAATCTTAATTTATCAAGAGACTATGATACAACTTGTTTAAATAACCAATACTTTTAAATGCACACTAGAATATTTTAAAATATCTTTATTGATGTATATACACTGGTACATTTTAAATGGTCAAATTTATTGTATAAATTCAATAGGCAAACTAGAATATATAAAGAATTCCTATAATCAAGAAGAAAAAGCAAACAAAATAAAAATGGACTAAACATATTACCAGCTGAGTCACAGAAGAGGAAGCCCAGAGGACCAACAGACACTGCTTACGAAGGAATGATATTCCCCGCTTCCTCCCCTCCTCCTGAATGCATGGTTGTCCAGCCAGGGACTATCTTTCCCAGCCTCCTAAGGATGTGCCTATGCATCTGTGACACTAAGTTTTGCCAAAGGCATGTGAGTGGAAGCGATGTGTGTGACGTCTGCCTCATTTGCCTATAAGAAAGTTGCTTTCCCAGAAGTTCTCTAATCTTTTTCCAAAAGTTGGTATGTGGCAACAGCCCGACTGCAACCATGAAGACAAGGACAATGACCCAAGGGGTGGTAGTGTGACACATGGAAGGATCCCTGAGTAACTGTGTGGAGAAGAGCCACCTTACCAGCCGGGACCACCCAACGTACGATTGTTATGCAAGACAGAAAGGTCTTTCTCATGTAAACTATTGCATCTGGGGGCTTATTTGTTACACAGCAGCTTAGCCTTTACCCTAATAAATACAATGCTCAACTTAACTAGTAATCTGGGAAATGCAAGTTAAAACAAGATATCATTTCATACTCTAAGGTTGGTGACATTTAAAAAGTCTGATATACTAAGAATTGGCAAGAATATGGAAAATGAGAAACGCTCATATACTTCTGCCAGAAGTGTAAATTGGTACAACCACTTGGAAAACAATTTGTCAATATTACTAAAGTAGAAAATGAGCACCCCCTACAACCCATTCCTCTCACTTCCAGATATAGTAGCTTTACATATCAAGACACGTCTACAGAGTGGTTACAGCATCACTTGTATTAGCAAAAATTGGAAACAACCTGAAAGTCCATTAATAAGAGGATGGATAAATAAGTTGTGACATTTTCATATAATTGAGCACTATCAGCAGTTAAAATGGATGAACTACATCTATATATATCAATATAAATAAATTCCAAAAACATAATATTGAAGAGAAAAGAAAGTTGAAGACTGTGCACAATATGATAGCATGAGGTAAAATTCAAAATACGCAATGCATAACTATGTATTGTTTTGACTACATATATACGTGTAAAAGTGTAAAAACATAGTCTGGAAGAATACATACCAGATTCTCAACAGTGGTTGTCTCTGGGGAAGGAAGGTAGAAGATGGATCTGTGGAAAGAAACAAGGAGGACTTCAACATTATTCATAATGTTTTATTTCTTTTGTGAAAAAATGTCATGCAAAACTTGTTAACATCTGTTCATCGTGTTGTTGGGCACAGTCAGCGGTGTGCTGGAGCTGGGTCACACCGGGAGAGTGGACTGCGCACATCTCTTCCCACCTGCACACTCGCTGGCATCACTGTGAGGGCCTGAAACCGGCCATGGTGAAGTAGTTACACCACAGAAATCAGCAAATGCTACAAATCACCAGTGGGTTTTCCCCCTCTGGAGAGTCAGTTGCTAACATTGACCAGCACACCACTGGGTACAACGTATCTATGAAATTAATCTTGGTACTTTTTGATGATTTTTAAACTTTTCAAAATATAAAAAATTAAAATTTTATCTTTAATTTTTCAGGATTATGCTTTTTGCACAAAGCATCCTGCATGTGTGTCTTGCTGGTGATGAAAAAAAGTAAAGCATCTCTCAGAAAGATCTAACCAAGGGTCAGGTTTTATTTGGTTTTTGAGAAAACCTGGTTCATTTGGGCTGGGAGAAAATTTTGCACTTCCTACTTATACCACAGTTTCAGCAGCAGGTGTCTTCAAAGCATATATGACATCCCTATGTGATGAGAGGCTTCCTGCCTCTTTTCAAAGGAGATGGCAGCTTTCATAACCGCCAGAATGCTTACATTGAGCTCACTAAATTCCAGTTGTTAAACCACAAGTTTGATTCCTACTCGTGTCAAAATAAATCTGGATTAAAAGTGCTTATGATACAGCCTTGAGACTCCTTGTGGTTTGAGCAGACCTCTGCATCCATAACCTAGAGTTATGATAATCGTGTTTTGTGAACCCCCAAATGTGGCCATGTAGGTATGGAGGACTGTGGGGAAGGATGCTTGACTTCAGTCCTGTCATTAAGATGCCGGGCTTTCGATCCTTCTAAGCACAGCACCAGGTAACAAAGACTACTCATTCCTCATTAAACCACAGGAATGCTCTGTCAACCTCAATCCTTGGAAAGATTATTTAAAATAACTTTAAATTTTTGTTATTAAAAAGTAAAATATATTAAACGTAGAAAATATAGATGTGAAAACAGAAGAAAATAAAGTCATCCATCCATAATTTCATGCCCCAGAGATAACAACCATTAATAGTTCAATAAATAACTTTTCAGCTTATTTTGTGTCTATTTACATTTTTTTCAAAATAATATTAAACTGCTTTAATATTTTTCTACTTAAGACTCTATCATTAACTTCTTTCCATGTCATTAAATTTTCTTCAAATGTGTTTTTTTAAATAGTTATATAGCATTATATAACTGTAATCAAATTTATTTCACCCATTCTCCCACTGTTAAATATTTGGATTGTCTGCAATTCCACCATTCTAGTAAATCTTTGCATACATCTCTGTTCCTTTCTTTGGGATAAATCTTAATAAGTAATTCCTGAGTCAAAAATTATGAATACTCTTCAAACCTTTTTTGCTGATTATCTTTATGGAAATTGATTATTTATGTGGAAAACTTTATAATATACACAAAAATACATTTCAAGTATATTAAACACAAATGTAAAAAGCAAAATTTTTGAACTTTAGCGTAAACTTTATGAAAATATCTTTTATGACATCAGGTTAGGGAAGAGAGAAAAATGCAATCAACAACGGTTACAATACACAATTTTGAGTATATTAAAATGTAAAACTTTTGTATAACAAAAGACACTATAAAAGACAAAACACAGACTACGAGGAAATATCTACAACCTATATAATACAAAAGGATTAGGATCCAGAACATAAGAACACTTATAAACCAAGAAGGAAAATATAAGCAATACAAAGAAAAACAGGCAGAGTATATGAAAGGCAATTCACAAAAAAGGGAATCCGAATGGTTAATAAACTTAGGATAATGTGCTCAAATTTACTAGAAATAAGTGAAATGTAAATTAAACTAACTGGATCAGGTCCAACAGATTAGCAAAAATTAAAAAATCTGACATTAAATTTAACGAGAATGTGCTATAACTGGGACTCTCACACATTGCCAATGAGAATGTAAATTGGTTCAAACATGTGAGGAGCAATTTGGCGATATTGATGAACATTGAGGATGTTTGCTCTTTAGGGTCAACCGAGGTGAGTCAAGCCAGGCGCCGAGGGCGAGATGTTGAAGGAGGCCTCACTCTCAGGGTCACACAGTGTAGGTGGGCACCTGAGAGGGGCCTCCTGAAAGGCTGTGCTCCAGGTGCTTCACTAGCCTGGCCCTGGTCCTGATTCGCATATCCTGAAAGCCAACAACTCCATTTCTAAATATACACCCACAAGTTCATTCACACGTGCACCATGAGACATAAACAAGAATTTCATTGAGCATTGTCCATAAAAGT
Organism: Ceratotherium simum simum; assembly: GCF_057802395.1. Classification (NCBI taxonomy): domain Eukaryota; kingdom Metazoa; phylum Chordata; class Mammalia; order Perissodactyla; family Rhinocerotidae; genus Ceratotherium; species Ceratotherium simum. Next base: position 40,509,038 of record NC_141927.1, on the reverse strand, counting down.
GAAAATTGGAAACAACCTAAATGTCCATCAGTAGAAGAATACATATATAAATATGGTATATTCATGGAATAAAATATTATGAAATAGTTAAAATAGAGTTATATGTATCAACATGGCTAAAATTCATACTAAATCTCAAAACATAATTTTGAGTGAAAAAAGCAAGTTGCAGATTGATACATTTGGTACGATCTATTTACATAAAGCTTAAAACATGCAATGTAATATTATATATTATTTATGGATACATAAATAGGTAGTATAAGGAAAAAAATCACAGGAATCATAAACACTAAATTCATGATATTACTTCTTTTTATAAAAGAAGAGAGAGACATAGGTCAGAGTAATGATGTAAAAGGGGGTTTCTTTAACTGCTTATTAAGGTTTTTTTTTTAAGTGAAGTATCTGAAGTAAACACAACAAAATGTTAAGACTTCTTAAAGTTGGATGGTGAGCACTTGGGTGTTAGTTAAATTATTCTCCATAGTTTTATGTATGATTGTATATTTTATAATTTTTTAAAACAAGTAAAAAGGAAAAATTAACAAAATTCATATTCGTTTCCGTAGCCAGATGACTTGGGCCAAGTCAATGAACTTTTCCTGAATATCAATCAGTTTATTATTCTCTAAAGTAACGATATTAATTCCCAAGTTATAGAGTGGTAGCTGCTGCATTTTCTAACTCTGCGGAGGTTTTCCTGCTGTATGTCTAGCCTAGCTCAGCTATTGAACTACTCCTGACTGAGGGTTGGTGGGCTGTGCTCATGAGCTGGTGGAGCCCAAAATGGGTCCTATGTCATGAGATTCAAAATTTGGAACACGTAGGATGCTCATTAAGCTTTAATTCCATCTTCATCCCATTACCCTCACCTCTGGCGTATTGTGGTGGACATGGTGACAAACCACCCAAATCTCTCCTTGAAGGAAGGAGGTTCTTGCTCTCTTCAGCCGTTAGCCCTGCCAAGGATTACCTCAGCTGCAAAGAGGCACCTCATTCAAGGTCAAGACTGTCCCAGGACAGCCCATATCCAGTGACTGATAGAGGCGAATATGTAAACAACCAACCATTTTGGCCCAACCCAGGACAACTCTGAGGCCGTTGTAGCTTGACCTCCCGCTCCCTTTTGCAGGTACCAAGGGCATTCCCTAATAAACATTCTGGAGGCTAAACTGTGTCTCAGGGTCTGCTTCCTAAAGAACACAACCTGTGAAGTTGGTATCAGGAGTGGGGTGATACAGATAAGTGGGGTTTTGGAGCTGGATCACTTTGCCACCTGGGTGGCAATGAGGAATGCTCATTGGTGGAAAGTCAAGCACAAATAGCCCCCGGCACAAAGTGGGTATCTGTAGTGGGTTGAATAGTGTCCCCCAAGTATTCATGTCCATCCAGAACCTCAGAATTACATTTGCAGATGTTAGTTAAGGATCTCAAGATAAAATGATCCTGGATTTAGGATTGGCCTTCAATCCAATGATCAGCTTCCTTATGAGAAGAGGAGAAACACGCAGTCAGAGAGACAGAGGGAAGAAGGCATGTGAAGATGGAGGCGGAGATTGGAGTCATGGAGTCTGGTTATTTGCATACAACTTCATGTTTTTAAATAAATTTCAATGTGTTAAAAAAGGAAACTGGGAAGCAAAGGAAACTGGTGAAACTAACATCCGTAAATCTGTCCACAGCAGATCTAACAGCTCTGAGAGCTCCATTAATGGCTCCTAAATTCTCTGTGCTTTCAGTCAGTTTTATTAATGAATTTAAGAATATCTGACCTGTAATAGCTCCATGCAAGCTTACAATTTGCTAATTGAAAGACTGCCTGAAACTAAAAGCAGGCTTTGCACACCAAAGCCCTCTTGCATATTGGAGACAAAGGGCTCTCAAGAGATTTCAGGTTTGTAAAGGCATATTCAAGCTTGGAAATTTATGGGTTTAGCATTTTCAATTAGGTCATTTCATGTCTTTAGGTTTTAGATCGGAGGAATGAGAATGTGCGAGTATGGTCATGGAACATTAACTGGAAATAATGAAGTTTTCTCGGGTACCTCTGAACCACTGCAATTTAAAGCCTTGCAATGTGCACTGTGCCTTCCCTAATTAGATTATCTGGGACTAAATGTGAAGAGTTAAATGATTTCTTAACACAACAGAAAACAAATTCTCATGGTGATGTGACCCAGAGGAGAATTAGCAGGGATTCTTCTACTTTAAGCTGAAAGGCTTTGGTGACCTTGAACTCCAGTTAAGGTAGAAAGGGCTCTACCTAAGAGAGAGCAGACATTGCTCCCGGGGCTGCTGGTCAAACTACAGCTGAGCTGACTTATTTTCCAGGGCTGGTCCAGTGTAGCTGGTGCACAAACAGAAGTGTGATTGCTGTTGCTGTTTAAGGAGGTAGTCTCAGCCAGTGCTAATTTAACTTCCTTCATGCTGACAAACTGAACAGAGAAGTCAAGATTTGGGGACAAAGTCATGTGAGGTCATAGCTTTCAGCACCCTAGTCCAGTGTTTTATTACAGTGGAAGCAATGCAGAGGCATTGGCATGAAAGAAGTAACGCTTAAGAGCTAAGGAAAATGGACTTCATTCTATGAAACCATCAAGAAAGTGAAAAAACAACCCATAGAATGGGAGAAAATATTTGCAAATCACTTATCTGATGAGAGACTGCTATCCAGAATATATAAAGAACTCTAAAAACTCAATAACAAAGAAATAATCCAATAAAAAATGATCAGGGGCTGGCATGTGGCTTAGTGGATAAGTCCAGCATGCTCCGCTTTGGTGGCCCAGATTCGTGGGTTCGGATCCTGGGTGTGGACCTACACCACTTGTCAGCCATGCTGTGGCAGTGACCCACATACAAAATAGAGGAAGATTGGCACAGAGGTTAGCTCAAGGTGAATTTTCCTCAAGCAAAAAGAGGAAGATTGGCAATAGATGTTAGCTCAGGGCCCACCTTCCTCAACATCAACAAAAAAAATGAGCAAAGACTTTGAGTAGAAATTTCTTTAAAAAAGATATACAAATAGCCAATAAGCACATGAAAAAATGCACAACATCATTAGCCATTTAGGAAATGCAAATCAAAACTACAATGAGCTATCACTAGGATGCTAGAATCAAGAGGACGGATAATAACAAATGTTGGTGGGGATGTGGAGAAATTGGGAACCCTGTACATTGCTGATGAATATAAAGAGATGCCGCTGCTTTGGAAAATAGTTTGGCAGTTCTTCAAAAGGTTAAACAGAATTACCAAAAGACCCAGCAATTCCACTCCTAGGTATACACTCAAGAGAAATGGAAACATATGTTTACACAAAAACCTATATACGAATGTTCATAATAGCCAAAAAGTGAAAACAACCTAAATGTCCACCAATTGATGAATGGATAAACAAAATCCACACAATGGAATATTATTCAGCCATAAATTATGAAGTACTGATACATACTACAGCATGCATGAGCCTTGAAAACATATGCTAGGTGAAAGAAGGCAGCCGGTTGCAAATGACAACATAGTGGATGATTTCATTTCTATGAAATGCCCACAGTGGAAATCTAATGAGACGGAAAGTAGATTAGTGGTTGCCTAGGGCTGGGGGTATAATAGGCAGAGACTGCTAATGAGTCTGGGGTTTCTGTCTGAGGTGACAAAAATATTCTAAATTTAGATTGTGATGATGGTTGCACAATTCTTTCAATATAATAAAGCCATTGAATTGAAATGAATGCTTTAAATGGGTGAATTTTATGATACGTGAATTATATCTCAATAAAGATGTTAAAAAAATTTTTAAATGAACTTCATTCCATTAAGACTGCCTCATCCATTTCTTATCTAAGACTGGGTCTGAAATGGAAAAGAGCTGTTCATCCTAAGTCTCCTGGGGGAAAGCCTGCATGTTATTCTCTAGCTGGTTTTACTTCCTCTGTGTATGTTTTCCATGCAGGCTAGAGCTATATGTATGACAACTCTCCAGCTAGAACATTTATAAGGATGGAAAAGTACTGTGAAGGAGCTTTTTCGGGGCGGTTACTCAGCTTGGCGGTACCTTTGCTGCAGCACTGAGTCTCTCCTGTGGCTGTGCTTCTGTTCCATTCCATATCCTTCATGGTCTTTGTGGTGGGTTACATAATGTTTCAGCACATGTTCTCTCTCACCTCTGAGCCTGTCCTACCTCCTCTGACCCCACCGCCAGGAGGAGTACGTCTCCCAGGGAAGTTGGGTTTGGCTGGGTGACTTGCTTTGGCTAAGTGGTGAAGGAAGTAGTGCTTCCTGCTAGATCCAAGTGGATGCTTGAAGAAGCTTTGAGGTTTCCTTCTTATAACTATCCATGGTGGGAAGCGAGCATTCCGGATAGAAGTGTTGTCACTTCACTTCAGTCTGCGTCCCGGGCGGAAGACACGTGGAGAAGAACTGAGCAAACATCAGCCTGGAGCAGAGCCACCCAGACTGTCCATGACCTCCAAGGGAGAAATAAATGTTGGTAAGCCACCGATTTTTTTTTTTACACAGCATTATCGTAGCAAAAGCTGACTAATACAATCATCATTTTATTCATTCAGAAAACATATTTTGAGTACTACCATGCATTGGATTCTGTGGCTATTCTTTAATAAACATCCTCTTTTGTTCCAAGGCACCTTATATTCTAGAAGGTAAAATAGAAAAGGGCACAAATAAACAAAATACAAAGTATGTGGTGAGTGACATGATAGACATAAAGTGTAATAAGAGGTTTAGAGCTGAAAGAGGTTATTTCTGACTCAGAGGGATCACAGAGTTTCTCAGAAGAGGTGACATTTCCATCATCAGTTATTTTAGGAGATGAAAACTCCTAAAGTGCGTATAGATTGAAAGCAAGAAATATATATGCTTTAACATAACGTATCCAGCAATCAGCATAGTAAGTATAAAGGTACAACACGTTGTAGAATAAGGGGAAGGCGATTTAAAATGCTGATTTCATTTCACAGTATGAACCCTAATGATTTCCAGTTGTTTACAAATCTTTTCTTCTTAATTTCTTTTTGTGGATAAACTGCTTTCTCTTTCCTTTCCTTCTTTCTTCTTCCCCACCTCAGCCCCTCTTAAAGGCACACTCACACCAGCAGTGGGTGCAGGGGTGAGGGAATTACTGTTCCCTGAGCACAGAGGTGCATTGTGGAGAGGAGCTGCATTAAGTCCACTGGCACAGAGAGGACCACTGTTTGAGGGAAGACTTCAGAGTAAAAGGGAGGCCGGTCAGAAAGATGTCTCCCCTTTATTTTAGTATCGGAAGAGACCTGCACCACCCTAATCCCACTCCATCCCTGTGCTAGTGAGGAACAGAGGCAGAGAAGCTGAGGCACTCACTCCAGTCACACAGCCTGGTAAGTGGCAGCCCCAGGACTTGGGGGCAGGCCTCTTAATTCTCCATCCTGTTCTTACTTTTCTTTTATTTGTAATAATTATAACCCTGGTCAGATTTTTTTCCACCTTGTCTTGTGGCAAGTTCAATTTAAAAACTGAACATACAAGTTAGTAGTTAGGGCCCAAGTCACAAGTGCTTACAGGCTCTGGGTGGTTACATAGGCCTGGACCACAGAGGGGGCTGTGACCCACCTGGACGGACTGCGGTCATGCAGCACAAGGGGCCACTGGGGCCAGAGCTTACCATTTGTTTCAAGATTGAATGTTTTGAGACAAGATTATTCGGGTGGGGAAGACCTTTACAAATAGGGGGAACAGTGCGGATAAAGACAGAGAAACAGGAATATGTCCTTAGAGAAAAGCCAGTGGTCTGATGTGGGGACATGTGGAAGGGTGTCTCTTGGTCAAGACAAGCATGTGCACCCCACCACCCCCAGGGAGACAGGGACGCATTCGCCCCAGGAGGCTCAGTGTGCAGAGAGGTCCACACCCACAGCCCAGGCAGGAGTGCTTTCCACACCGGAGCCACTGTAGGACGGAGAACAACTAGAGATCTCGTGCCTTCCCCATATGCTGCCTCTGCCCTGGCTGTGATGCTAGACAAGCCTCTGGAACTTACATCATCCTTCAAAGTAGGAGGAAGAGGGCAGGGAAAATCCTAAAATGACTGAAAAATTCTTGCGGTGCTAGGTTTAGTCGGAACTGACTAGATTTTCTATCTTCAGGAAGAATGCGGGCTTAAGACAAACGTTAGTTTCAGTTACAGGAAAATAGAGACAGTTCGTGTATAAGTCTGTGTATGAAAGTCATGCTCACCGCTCACACAGGACGGAACGGCTGTTCCACGTGAGGCTGTGTGTGTATCTTAGGAAGCCAGGTGGTTGGGCTCTTGCCCAGATGTCTCATTCCTTTAGATAACCATTCCATTTCATTCCATTTGCCAAATTCCTATGAGTTTTCCATATATTGTACTATGACTAAGACCTAAGCAGATACATCAGACCCAAAAGAAAGATCAACACATTTGCTTTTTTCTAGATTGAAGTCATGCTTTGGAAACGTGGAATTTTGTCCCAAATATTTCTATTAAAACATCCCTACCCCAAACTCCACTTTGTTTAAAAAACACATTTATAATAAGGGAAACCTGAATGTACGTTTTGTTTTTGTTTTTCTTTTTTTGTGAGGAAGATTGGCCCTGAGCTAACATCTGCCAATCCTCCTCTTTTTGCTGAGGAAGACTGGCCCTGGGCTAACATCCATGCCCATCTTCCTCCACTTTATGTGGGATGCCACCACAGCATGGCTTGCCAAGTGGTGCGTCGGTGCGCGCCCGGGATCCGAACCGGCGAATCCCTGGCTGCCGCAGCAGAGCACGTGCACTTAACAGCTTGCACCACCTGGCTGGCCCCTGAATGTACTTTTACTACAATATACTAAAACAGGCCACAAACACACTGAGAAGACTCAGAACCGTGGTGAAATTATACAGACATTTTGACAGTCTGAATTTTAACTTTAAGTATACTTTTATGAAATCTAAACACTAGGAAAATACATCCTCCAATTTCTTTCCATCAATTTGAGGACAGTCACTAGGTCTCAGAAGGTTTCCGCACAACCTACTGCAGCAGTGAGTTTTAGGAGAGTGATTTTGGCACCTCCAACAGACTTTAGTGGGAGCAATGGCAGGGCTGGGCTCCACTCCTGGCTCCATCATAATTCCCCACGTGACTTGGGCAACAAGCCTTCCTGCTGCAGCACCTCATTGCCTCATCCTTAAAATGGGGGCCCCTAGATGGTCTCCAGGCCTTTTCCAGCTGTCACACTCTGATTCTACTTTTTTTCACGAGAGTTTTAGATTCACAGCTTGACAACTGAATCCTTTAGAATTTTAAATTTTTTTCTCCTAATAACATATGTTTTGATCCAAGTTCATTGGAGCTAATTTTGTTCATCTTCCTAAAAGTTGATTCAGAATTTGTCTTTATACTTATGCACACGAAGGGGAACTGTACCATCCTATACAGCCCTTTATCTCAGATCCATTAACTCTGCCTTGTTGATTGCAAGTGATTGTAGACCACTTAGTAAGGAAATGTATTATTCCATGAAAAGAGAAGGTGAGCATGGTTCTCCATTAGGAAGGGAACGAGTAATATTTCAGCAGGGACTGCTCAGTACAAACCACAGCCTCATCCCTCTGCTCCCAGACAGCTTTATTGGCAGATTCAGAGGCAGCATTGAGTTTGGGGGGAGTTAACAGTGTGGTAGTTTGATTTCAAGCACAATTTTGCTAAATACAAAGCTCAGAAACAATTGCAATCAATGTAATTCTGTAAAAAGTATGACACGCCAGGAAGGAGTCCCACAAGATTACAGAGAAGAAAGGGAGAACCAGGAAGAAAAATAAGATGATTTTACAAGATCCCATAAAAGAAATTTAACGGCATTTAAAGTCTGAAAGAGGAAGGGTATTCAATTAGCAGTAGAATATGATATAAAAACAAAAAGTAAGCAGAAACTAAGAAGAAAGGGATGGATTTGGAGAACTGGAAGTAAACAAAGGAAAATGAGAAACTATTAGTCTAAGTGAAGAACTAGCAGCTCCAGAAAAGTAAGGTGGAAGTAGTTCATAAGCGCTGATATCCTTCTCATCAGCCTAGCTGACTTGTGTGTGCATCACTGCTTATTCTCACCCTGGTGGTTGATTTAACCCGTAACTAGGTTCTTTTATTTTATTCAAATATTTTGTTGATATACTCTTAATGGCAGACAGGTAAACAAACAAGTGAACAGTCATTAGACAACATATATGTTCAAATTAATTAATAGAAGGTTAAGATAATTGAGGTGGAACAAAAGACAATTCTTTAACATTTTTGCAAAATATTATTTTTCTTAAGTTCATTCAAAAAGATTATGCAAATTAAACAAATTCTTATGCATATAATATCAAAGATTAGCTATCGGCATTTACAGTTATAAAATATTTTTAAAATGATAGTCAAACAATTATGTCAAGATCCTTATAGCGTTAAAACCCAGGCTACATTAAGTATTTTGAAGAAAATTTGAGAAACAAGACCAGAAATATCTTCATAATGATGGGTAAAAAGAGTAACAGAAAGGAATTTAATGTTTACATTTTTTTTAGAAAATTCTTTCTCAAAGAGTGCTTAAATTTTTATTTATTCATAAGTAATTTACATTTTAATTCATCAATGTCTTTAAATCAATACCTTTAATTGAGATAAGGGGTCCAAAGCATGTATCTAGATGCCTTTAATTTTTCTCATTGTACAAGAAGCCCGTGTGAAGCAGGACTCCTGAACTCCAAGGGGGTTTGCAGTGGATGCCACTCGAATGCCTTCCTCTGCAGGAGGACTTTGGTGGGATCCTGACCCAAACTAAAGGGCTACATACGCAGTCCAGTGTTGCAGATCTGGTTCATAATGCTCCGTGCTCTTTCTTCAGAGGAGTCAAGAATGGACTTATTTACTGGAAGGAATTAGACGCCTAGTGCAGCCACAAGAGGAGGACTGGAAAGGTGACATGGTTACCCAGGGTCACTGGGCTCATAGGAACCAGAGCTGCCAGTAAGACGCCCATCATTTGATTTTTAGAGCCATGCCCTTCTCACCTTCCTGTGCTGTTATTATTATTGCATCTTCCCTTTCTCTTAGCCCAATATTTTAAAAAGTAGCTCTGAGAACTATTGTTAAATATCTTGAATGTATGGCATCAGGTGAAAGAGAGGCTAATCTTAGTTTCGCCATGAGAAAGGATTAGACATATGATTGCAAAAGGTATGCAGTATTGCACTTGCCTTACAATGGTCTCTTTTTAAGGAAACAATGCAATTAAACTCATGTTTCTGTGCTGATAATCAGAACTCCTGATCTATACCCCAAGATAAATTACTATCTCACTGTGTGATCTTTCAACTAACATTTACTGAGCAAAGTACCCAGGAGAAGTGCTAAGCAAATAATAATGAAGACTTTCATTTTTCGAGCACTTATTACAGTATATGCTGGGCACTGTTCTGAAAACTTTCCATGTATTAAGTCATTTGACTCTCAAAACAATCCCACAAGGTAATATTCTTATCTGCATTTTACAGATGAAAAAACAGATGCAGCCAGGCTAGGTAACTTGTCTTAGGTCACAGGGTAAGTGGCAGGGCCAGGATTCAGATCTAGGCAGAGCCCAGATCAGTGAGTGGGACAGTCATCCCCTGCAGAGCTCAAGGGTTCACTGGAGATGACTCCAACAGTGAGCATGTGTGCCGGGGGGAGCTGACCTAGTTTAACCTTCTCCATCTGCCTTGAGGGGATTTAAATTGTAGTAGCACGAATGCCAAAGGGAAAAGAGAACATTAGCATTTAGATGCTGACATTGAAAATAGGATTTTTCAATTACAAAATAGGCTTGAAAGGCAGGTATTATTGAAATATGACATAAAGGGAAGAAAGCTATATTCAGCACCAACCTGGCTTTCCAGACCAGGGTTTCAGGTAAGGGCTGGGAGACAGCCAATCAGGAAGAAAGGGAAGAAGCACCCTTTCTACTCCCAAGGTAGTGGGAATAAGATGTACTTGTATGTTTGATGGAATTTGGAACAATTGGGGGCAGGAGAGTTCTGGTGTCTGGATGTCCTAGAATAAATCAAAGGGCAGAGCCACATGTCCAGGCAGAGAGAGGGTCTAGTTTGCACTCCTAAGCTTCCCACACTTCCCCTGTGGTGTGGATGCCAAGCTGAGAGCCAGCAAACAGCAGGAAAGCTGGGGGTAGACTACCTGGAACAGAGGACGGGATGGAAGCCATAAGAGAGACTTGGAGGAATCCATGCCTGGTGGGGCTAAGTCAGCAGGAAGAGGCTGCCAGGCCTTCCTGAGCCAAGGAATAGCTGCCCCAGCGGATGCCAGGACAGCCCCCATGAGCCGGGATAAGAGGGCACTGCATGGATGGAAGGAAGTCCCTGCACACCCCGGTCAGAGGCAGGACATCCCCCCAGAGGGGCTGGGTGGGGTTTGGAGAACTGCAGATAAGAGGCTAAGCAATCGCCCCACAGACAGCATCACCAATGGGCTGTTTAAACCGTTGGATCCAACTCAGTCCACAAGGCTGGAGGAAATCTGGTTGTTGTATCTCCCAGAGCAAGAGGGGTAGAGGCGGCCATGTTGGCTCAGGAGGAAGTCTAGAAAATCTATAAACAAATTAAAGAAACTACATTTCAAATGCACAACTGAGTTATGGTAGTCCTTTTTTTTTTTTTAAATTCTGCTCTGCACACAGTTAACTACAATGAAGTGTGGGAAGTTTGGTAGGAGAATGATAAAACAGCGCTGACTACTCAGACACTGTCCCAAGCACTTCACATCCCTTAACTCGTTTAAGGCTTCCAACATTCCAATGAGGTGGTGCTATTTTTATCCCCATTTTTCAGATAAGAAAACTGAGACACACAGATGTTAAGTAACGAGCTCCAGATTACACAGTTGATAAGAGGCAGAGCTGGGACTGGCCCTAGGCACTCTGGCTCACGATCCATGCTGTTAACCTCCAGCTCACATTTTGCACGTACAATGTGTGAAGAGAATACAAAGATGATGTGACCACTGCCCTTCCGCAGAGCGGGCTTCTCAGAGGAGGTGCTGTGGGGGGTTGGCCTTGTGATGGAGAAGGAAAGCAAGGGGGTAAAAACTGGAAAAGGCAAAGGCAACAAACCCTAAAGGAACACTCACTCAGGGAAGGGCAATACAGCAGACTCCTTAGCATGCAAAAGGGATAAGTCTAAAGCCTTCTAGGGGGGCTGGCACCGTGGCTTAGCGGTTAACTGCGCGAGGTCTGCTGCTGGTGGCCCGGGTTCGGATCCCGGGCACGCACCGACGCACCGCTTCTCTGGCCATGCTGAGGCCGCGTCCCACATACAGCAACTGGAAGGATGTGCAGCTGTGACATGCAGCTATCTACTGGGGCTTTGGGGGGAAATAAAATAAATAAATAAAATTATTTAAAGCCTTCTAGGATATTCTATTTGTGAATATCGTTATAGCTGCTGCAGAATGGTATGTTTTATACCCAAGATTTTTCTCTTCTGACCAAGAACCAAAACTAAGACCTCTGCACTTTGACTTGACTCCACCACCACGCTGTTTTCTCTCTTTCTGGATCACTTTGCATAAAGAAACCGTATTTATTACTTTATCAGAATGCCTTCACAATGAATATGAAGCAGTAAAGCCCAGTTAAGTGGGAATGCTTAGCAGTCAGTTAGGCTCACTCACTAGCTAAATGGCTCACCAATTGTCAGCCTCACAGGACTATGATTCAAATTCAAGCCTCAGCAGAGCCGCTCCCAAGGAGTCAACACCAGGAAAGTTAAATGTGAGAATGCCCTGAGTCGAGTGTGTCCTGCAGTGTGGAGGAGAGGGGCAGGAGAGGGTGCTGGATTCTGAAAGGCCTCATGTTCCAGCTCATGACAAGCTGGGAGCCTGAAGAGAAAAGAGGACCAGAGAAGGACTCTGGGAACATGGACATTCTCTCAACCCATAAACTATTCTGGATAATTTTTCTGTCTTAGAATATTTTCCTACATGTTTATCGGCCATTTGTAATTCTTGTTTTGTGAATTTTCAGTGCATGTATTTTTTCTTTTTAAAAATTGAATATTCACATTTTTAAACACTTGACTTTTTTATATTCTTAGAATATTAACTAATATATGTTGTGAATTTTTGCTCAATTTATTTACCTCTTATACTTTTAAGAAGTGTTTTTTATATGGAAAGTTTAAAAAATTCAAGTGGTTAAATCTATACATTTTCTCTTATGGTTTCTTCATTTGTTTATATTACTAAAATGTTCTCTCCTACCCTAGTTCGGAAAAGTAGCTCTACATTTTCTTACATCTGCTTCCTGGTTCCATTACAGCTGGAGGTTAAGAGCCCAAGTTCTGGGTCCAACAAAGGTGAGCTTGAATCCTGGCCTGCCCTCCAGTGACTGTGAGCACTTTCCTCCCTTCTGCTCCCTCACTTGTTACAAGCTGGGTGCTCAACAATCTTGTGAAAGAAGTTCTCTCTCCGTGATGCAGATGGGAAAACTGAGATTCAGAAGGGTGAAATCACTTGTGCAGAGGTGACCAGTAGATGGGAGCTGGAACTGATAGCAGTTCACCCGTTCTCTTACCAGTACACTTATGCTATCCCAATTCACGCAGAACATTAGCGTTTTATTCCTTTACTGGATTGTAGAATAAGTTTTACTAGTATTTTATTTGAGATGTTTGCATCTCTCGTCAAAAGTGATACTGTTGTGCAGTTTTCCTTACAGACATGTTTCCTAACGTTGGTGTTTAAACTATCTCTTGGCTCCAGCTGGAATTAGGAACCTCTGACATCCTCTGAAGCTTAGTTATCATATTTGATTGGCCCATTTCAAACACACCACACAATCCCTGCAGCAGGAACTACAAAGGACAGGGGGCTGGAGAGGGAATAGAGCAGATCTTCTTCTTAATTAATATCTCTTAGTATGCTTTCCTCTGTGTCAGGAATGAAATAAATGTGCTGTAAACTAGTGACAGGAAGATTCCGCTCCCCCAGTGTTGCTTGAAGCAAGAACTGACTGGAGACGATGCGGGTTCAGCTCAGAGTGTGTTTTCAAGTTTTCACTTAATTTGATTAGAAACAGCTGGAAAATCAGAACAACTGCGTAACGTCTCCAATGATGCAGAGGGAAAGAATGCTCACAGCGACATGACCACAAGTTACCAGCCTGGCTTGATTCACAGCGGGAAATAATTTGCATTAAGTGAATTACCAGCTCCAAACTTTTCATCCTTTCAGTGTTCATCTTTATGTCTGTTCAAATTAATATTGCCCCCGTGCTGCTAACTCCTGTCACAGTGCTAATTATTACATAATTAACATCTTTTTTTGTCTTTACAAAGGGATTTTTAAAAGTATTCATATCAATATAAGATTCTTAACAATGAAAAATAATTGTTTCATTGTTCAATCATGGGCAGAGGGAGAGAAGTTTCTCTAGAAGATGGAGGACGCAGATGTTGGCCCGGCCCTGAAGAAATGTGCGCCTAGGAGAGAAGAGCCTGGTTCTGCTGCTGAAGCTTCATCCTCTGTCCTCAGGGCTGTGGGTGGGCCTGCTCTCCCACCACCCGAGGCCAGGCTCCAACCTTTCCCTGGAGACTCTCCTCCTGGGCAGTGGTCCAAACTCTGTCCTCAGACCCTTGATCGAGTCTACTAGCAGTTTCACAGGGAAGTTGAGAGAATTCTTTGCTTATCTTTTCTATTCTTTACTCACCTAGTACAAAAAATTAAATCAAAACTCTGTCAACTCACAGAGCCATTGTCAGAATAAACAGTAAAACTTCTATATTGTGTTTTAAATAAAACAAGTTGCCTTTAAATGATGGAAACTAATAATACTTAGTTTTAAAATGTGAAAATACAGAAAAGAAAGGAGGCAAAAGAGAGAAAAGGTAATCCGTAATCTCACTACCTCCAAACAACCACCATTAACATATTGTTATGGTTTTTCCCACTATAAAGTATTTTGTTCTTTCTCTTTCTCCTCTCTTTGTCCCTTTCTTTCCCTATCTCATCTAGAGGTCGCCTAGTTTATGTTCCCTCACAGATAGGACAGAGAGGTGGAAACGGAATGGGGTTACACTGGGATCCACACTCCTGAAAAGTTGTTGGGGTTGATAACTCGCCATGGCCTCGGCTCTCTACACGCCATGTCCTCCCAGCCCTGCTAGACCTAGAATCTTTATCGGCTTACTTCTTAATTATCCACAACTATCTCAGTAGGGGTTAGTTGACAACCATCTGTGAGCAGGGATGGGGTAAAGAGAAGAAGCATGTGGACAGGATACATTTCCATGGCCAGTTGGCCCTGGCTGACCAATACAAGTTCTAGGTGCTGCACTTAACCCCACTCCCACCCCTCCAGTGGCTCTTATGTTGCCCTATCTGGATAGTTTTAAATTTCTTCTACTGGCATGGCAGAGACAGGGCTCACCAAACATTCCATTTGCTTGTCAACAATTCCAGCTTTTCTGCAGTTAGGCAAGGCCATGTGACTAATTCTCCCTTCCCTTGCTGACAAGGAGGCCTTGTGTTCCATCCAGGCAGTGTGGCTACGAGATGGAATATTGAGGGATTATGTGTTGTAAAACCCTTGCTGACCTATGTGGGACATGTCTTGTGAGAGAGAGAAATAAATGTGTTTTAAGCCTTTAAGTTTTGGGCTTGTTTATTATTGCAGCACAATCTAGCATACTCTAATAGAGTTGGAGAGGCTTTCTCGGTTGGCACTGATCTTTTTATATCCTTAAAATAAGGATTTGATCATAGTATTTCCTTGTTTAAAAATTATCAGGGGCTAGCCATCACCTAAATGATGAGGTACAAATGCTTTATCCCAGCATACTGTCTGGTCCAACCGATCCTTGTGGGCTAATCTTCTGGAGCTCTGTCCCCCAACCTAGATCACAAATTGCAGCCACACTGACTCCTAGGCCACTCCACAAGATGCCATTCCCTGAATATTCCAGTCCTTTATTCCTATCAGGCCTTTATTCATGCTGTTTTCTTTGCTTAGCTAACTCTTGCGTTCCTCCACCTGGCATGTTGTTACATATCCTACGAGACCCCGCTCAGATATGATATCTGTGAAGTTGAGCCCAACTCCACAAAGCAGCATTAGCTCCCTCTTCCAAGTTGCCACAGTGCTTGATAAGGTCTCTCCTTCAGAAAGTCTCCTACCACATGATTTATTTACATGTCCACTTTTCCAAGAAGATGGTTAGGTTCTTGAAGGTGGTGTCATACCACATTCTTTTCTAGCACAGTGGCAAGTACATAGATATGTATAAGCTTTCTCTATAGAAACTACGGTTGTGGCCACAGTGTGTGGTTTTGGAGCAGCATCAGGCCCTCTGTGGTTCCTGCCAGTCTACCCTCCCTAGTCCTTGGTATGTAAAACTGATGTGTCTCAAGCAGAATGTTCTGTAAAGCAGATTAAGACAAGTCCTCTGCCTAGTCTTCTCCCCTAATCAGAATGCTACCCCAGAACCTCTCCTATTTCAAAATTTTAGAGCCAACACTGAGTACTGCCTGTCCGTAATAGGTGAGCAACAAAAATGTGTTGATAATGAAAAGAATAATAACTAGGGGTTATAGAGCACTGACTACGTGCTCAGCAACCAACTAAATATTGATATCCACTGTTTTGTTCGTTACGCCCAGGTTGATGTAGCTGCTAAGATTTGAACCCAGGTTCTCCAACTCCATAGACTTTGTATTGATTAATTGATTAATTAAGGAGTGCTCAAAGTTAATTCTTATTATCCCAAACAGTAACATTCAAGTGTGAAAGTCACCTCCTGGGAAAAAATCTACTTGAGGGTCAGATCTCTACAGATGGTGAGATGGGCCCAAAATACATAATTTTCTGTAACAGACACATTTGCCATTTTAAAATGTACAGTGTGGTGTTCGTTGTGGTTTCAGCCTGCAGCTGTCACTGGTCTGGCACAGTGATTAAAGCTGTCTGCCACAGAACTAGACCTGGTCCCAGCTTGGCTGCTTACTAATCAAGTGATCTTGGGCACTTTATTTAACATGTCTCTTCCCCTATTTCCTCAGCAGAAAATCGAGGAAGATACCAGACCTACTTCATAGGGTGGTGTGAGTGTGGTGTGAGGTGAGGCATATCAGACACCCACCAAGGGACCGGGCACATCGGTACCGGTCAATAGGTTCATTACGCATCATCATTACCAAAGGAGAAAGCGAGCAGGTGTTAAATGTTCTCCTCTCATTAACGATATCAGCGAACACAAGGCCCATCCCTGAGCCGTCTGTGAGCCCAGTGTTCCCCTCAGCGCCCTGGGAACTGGGCACCTCACTGGAGGCACTGTTATATTAAATAGTGTCCAGACTCAAGGCAATTCTTGAGGCATGCAAACAGCATGACCTCTCAGGGCCTGTGACCCCACCTCTGGACAACACAGGTGATGTGCCATCAATAGCTTAATGGCCACACTATAGATTTCTGACTTTACTTTGAAATCAATGCATAAAGAAAATAGGGGTGGAAGTTTTTTGATTATGTGAAATTTGTGAGTTAAAAAAGATGTGTAATCATGTGTAGCCTACTCAGGAAAATAAACTATGTATTATAAGAACGAAGGCCATGTGGGAAATGGATTAAGTATTTTTAATGATAAATTGGTATAATTATTATTTAAATGATTTTAAACGATAAGGGAAAACGCTTAAAATGTTCATTTGTTCATTCATTCAACATTTATTTACCATGAGCTAGGAACCATGCTGGACCCTTTCACATGTTGTCTCATTTAATCTCACTCAATACACCCACAAATCCCACAAAATGGGCAGTCTCTTCTCATTTTACAGAGGAGGAGCTGAGGTTGGGCAGTCACTCACCTTTACAAAGGTCACAGCCAATGGTAGAACTGGTGCCTACGGTTTTTAAATGATTTCATTAGCACTTAGGCATGAGGGCGCCCCATCGTTACTCATGCCTCTCCCTAGAGGTACAGTCAATGAGTGAATAGCTCAAATCAACAGACAGCCGTCTAGGTTGCTTTTCAAGCCACTTTTGTCCCTTAATTCATAGCTAAGCCTTAAACTCAGGCAGAAACCAGAAACTAAAGGGCTTAGGAGGAGACAGTCAGCTTGCAATTACTTAGAAGCTGTTCATTTAGATTGAGATTCATTTCATATGCTTTTACTCTTGCTTCCTTTAGAAACATTTTCCTGCTTAAAAAGTACAGCTACAGGAGAGAGGAAAGGTAGGCGGAGGAGTCAACTCCATCCATTTGAGTTTTCAGAAGAAGCGCTCTAGTAAACAAGTCTGAGGGAAGGAGAGTTGTACCAGTTCAACAGAATGGAGAAATACTGAACAACACAGGTGGTCCCTGCTCATAGGACACAATGTGCTTCTCGACACCACAGTGGAGAGGAATCTTCAGGAAGCCCTCTAAGCAGCTCTGATGCATTTGTTGGCACCCAGCCAGCAGGCAAGCCTTCCTTTCCCAGGCCATTCTTGATCAAAGACACAGTGGAAATAGTGAGGAAACCCTTGACTTTTGGGGCAATGCCAGAATTGGGAACAGGGTAATCAAGGAGAGAGAGTAAGGTTTGGGTTTTTGATGCCCGAGGCCTCCAAGACAATCTTTGGAATAATACCATTCCTCCTGAGAGGGGCGCTATGGCACAGGGCAGAATGGAAGGCTCTGAAGCAACACAGACTTGCATTCAGATTCTGTTTCCACTCCTTACTGTGTGATGTCAGACAAACTGCTCACCTGTCTCGGCTTTCCTGGTGTTAGCTGTAAATTCAGGATAACAATGCCTAACTGCAGATTGTTCTGAGGCTCAGTGAGTTGTCATATCTACACAAAGCCTCCAGGGCCCTGGCACAGCCTGGTTGGCATTCAAGAAGGTTCATGCTCTATTATTCTGCAGCGCCCCTCCTGTGCCCCTTGAGCCTGGGCCGTCTCCTCCATAGCCTCATAAGCTCTGCCAGGGTCCTCTGAGGTCCTGTGGCTCAGCTGCTTGGTCACCAGCTCTTACTGGTGGCCCTACGATGCTCCTCCTGCCCAGCCACTCCTCTGAGGGCCCCATGGATCTGCGCTTTTTTATTTCATCGCCTGGAAGAGGTTCAGCCCCAGAAGTCAGCCTCGCATGATCTAGCCCTGCAGTGAATTTTGCTTGTTATTAGCTTACACCCCCGTTGCAAGGCTAGAACACTTTATAATGGGCAAACTGTTTCATTGCATGGAGACCTTTAAAGAAAAACCCAAGTTGTCTTAAGTGTTTAAAACACACAAACTCCTGTACCCGCTCTGTCCAGTATGGTAACCAGCAGACACCTGCGACTGGTGAACACTTGAATGTGGCTGGTCAGAACTGAGTGTGCTGTAAGGTACAGCACACATCAGATTTCAGAGACTGAGCACCAGAAAAAAAGAATTGAAACTGTTTAAATATATTCTTATTGATTACATGTTACGATCCATAGGGTTAAATAAAATATATCATTAAAATAAATTTCAACTGTTTCTTTTTACTTGTTTTAATATGACTACTAGAAAATTTTAACATGGCTCACATTATATTTCTATTCGATAGCACTGCACTAGACAAACCTGAAAAGCAACATATTAACTACTGCAGAAATATTGCAGCAATCCACAACTTCAGCACCGCTGGGCAGCTTTTTCTCTGAAGAGATTAGGGAATGAGCTATGCACGTCATGTACCCTACATAATTTTTAATATTTTGAAAGAGTGCTCGCAGCCCTCATATTTACCTTTCATATGTTGTCATATGACTGACCATTTCTTTTACTTTATTAAGTAAAGTCACAGATAAATGGTTTTCTTTTTTTAAAATACTTTATTTAATAATTCAAGGCCAGAGGCTGAATTAGATTAGACAAAAACAGAAATGACTCACTTGGAGATGCCGGGGATAGAACCCAGGGCCTCATACATACAAACCATGTGCTCTACCACTGAGCTACATCCCCTAGTGACAAATGGCCCTTAACTGGCGAAAAGTTAAAATCATTCATAGGGTTTTCTATTTTACCAAGTAATGCACAATAATCACCAACTGATAAAGCTTTTGTCATATCCATCGGAGAATTTACAATAATGGAGTAGTATTTGTTTTCTGGTTAATTTATTTGATTGTCTAACTCATTTTTTATATATTTTCCAGTTATTTTGATTAATATCATGTAAAGTATTTTGGATAAGCAAGTCACTTTTTTTAAAATGCCAATCGCTCATGTAAAAATGAATCAAATTCAGTAATTATCTCAATGATTCCCATGAACGTTCCATTATTTGAAGAATAATGCAATTTTCATTGCAACATCAGGACAAACTTTTCATTACAAAAAAATAGTAAACTCTTTTTAGCAATCAAAATCATATTGTATTTTTTTTTCTGTTCTTTGAGACACAGTACATTTTTATTTTATTTGTGGCCCAAGTAAACATAGCCTTCTAGTGCTTTGTAGAATCTTTATGACTTTTGAAGATTTTCAACATATTCATCCAGTCTACAAACTGATCTGATATAAGGAGTGTGTGTCTCTTTGAGAACACTTTACAAACAAAATTTTACATGCAGTCTTGGAATAGGCCAGCCAGAATCTCATGATAGATTTGATCATTTAAAATTTTTTTCTAGCATGTCTATTTTCAAAACATCTTTTTGCGTGTGTGTGCTTCTGTGTTCTGTTTGATTTTCTGTAAATATTATTGGGATGATAATTTTGAAAAAAAAAGAGAAAAACAACCCTATTTTCATTAAATGGGTCAAATAAAATTATTACTCACTGTAACAAGCCATAAAGAGAGATCACAGTATTTATCAAAGTCAGTAAATTCATCAAAATGAAGCTGCTGTTGGGCTTTACGTACTGTTTGACTGTACAAATCGTTTTCCTTCATTTTTATTTTAATCCTCTTTCTGCTTTTTTTCTATCCCATTTAAGTGTATCCTGACCTTTGTTATCTTTTAAAATTCTTCTAAGTCATTTTCATTATCTATATTTTCTTGGCTTTGTTGACTCATCTTATCCTTATCTTCATGAGTTTTAACCATCAGAGTTTGTTTTTGTTTTTGTTTTTGTTTCTATTGTGCTGGATAGGAGAGTTTTTGACTTTTTAAGCTCTATCAGTCTATCAGCTTACAATTTGGGCTTCCACTAGGCTACTTCTCTCTTATTATATTTGAATTTTAGTATGAACAATAAATCTGAATAAATATACCACAGTAATTTGAAACTAAGGCACATACCAGAGCAATTCGGAGGCAGTTTTCAATTGTTACGATGCTGCTCTGTTGTATTGAGCTGTGTTGCTGTTTAATCAAATCACTCTTCTCCTACATAGGTTGCCTTATGTATTGATAACTGGGTTATTGAGTGATTATTGAGGATTGAGTTCAGTTTTTCACTGGATCACTTGTGTCAGTGACTGTTTTGCACATTGTTTCCTCTGGAACCACCAGACTGTTAGGACAAGATATACTGAGATCCTGTAGACGTGGAGCGATATGTTGAGCTCATAAAGCACATAACTTCACACAGACGTTCCTCCTGTATGCAGTGCTGATGGGGGTTTGTGTCCTTCACGCACAGACAGTCTGATCAATTCATTCCACTGACTTCCAGCAACAAAGAAAAATATTGTACGGGATTTTACGATTTTATACACAGCATTATTGAGTCTATTCCTGAGAGAAGAGCATTTCCATTTTGACCAAGAGCTACTGATATGAGAATCCTCTACCTGTCATTTACATGTCTGATAACTGGAAGAATTCTCCACAGACCAGTGTCTGCCTCCACCAGTGTCTCTCCTAGTTTCTTCTCCACTATCGGGCTGTACAGGTGTCACAGGATACGTCTTTATCACAGTACGACCTCTGGCCCTCTACCACTGCATCACAGCAGGAAGTTGGCATGGGTGCATGGGACCCCCACACTGAGACAGCTCACAGTCACTTAACTGTGCACAAAAGTGACTGTGAACCCCATAAATATCTGCCACTAACCCAACTAATGTATCCCCAATTCAACTTCCCTTTAGATGGAGCCTCAAATCTCCAGGAGCACTCTTAACATACTTGACAGAAAGAAGGACAGAGGCAAAGCAAGAGTGGACAGAAACAGAGGTTTTGACCAACAGTCCTTAAAATATCATTTTTTCCCTTTTTGGGGGCATATTTGACAAGAACATATGACCATATGAAAACATTGCTCAGGCCCCTCCCAGGGTCTTGGAAGAGGTCCATATGAGTGAGGGGCCCCAAAGCATAAGCTTTATGAGCTTCAGAGCAAGTCGCCTCTACTCTTATATCAGCCCCGAGCCAGTGTTCAGACATGGTCCAGGAACCGTGTACTCCATACCACTCCACACCGCGCCCCCACCCACTGTGCTCCTTATCCAGACGGAGGCACCTTTTGTTTCCCTTTTATTCAGGAGCACTAATCAGAGTAGAGAAGCCCTATTATCAAGTCCTTTAGCCTTCTCAATTTCTCCCAGGTGGTCTGCCATATCTTATTCCAAACATGTCTCCTCCTGGCTTGTTCTGATAACCCAGGCTTCCTCAACTGAGCTCCCTACTTTTGGTCCTTGTTATGAGTTATGGAAGAAAGTATCACCAAGGGAGTGAAGAATATGAAAAGTGAAACACAAGTTTTATCAGGCAAAATTCAAAGAACCTACACAAACTTTGTATGTTGACAATGAGAGAAAAAAGTTCCCAAGCCTATGATGCTATTTATCAAAAAGTACATAACTTAGAAATGATTCTGGAAAGGGCAGCAAATCAGACTAGATGATGTAATGCAAACCCAAAAGAATTGTTAGCCCAGTTGTGACATTTGGGAAGGGATGTGATAGCTGCCTTCCAGTAACGGCTGTGTGTATCTACAAGGAGAGGGATGAATAACTTAGCTTGGTGCAAAGCAATCTAAATTAAATTGAATTAAATTAAATAAAAGATAATTAGGGCCAAATGTTGTGAAACTCCATTCCGTTATGGAAATCTCCCAAAGGAGATGCAAGTAACACCATTACTCAAAACTGATAAAAACAATATTATCACTGAATGTGCTGTGAGTAACTGCACTGTGTTTCTGCCAGGGAACCAAAGGGATGTCCAGACACATGTTTGCTGTTCCTCTTCTCCACATGCCATGATTCTGTGGCACTTACATCTTTGCTCACCCAGTGCTAAATTATGAGAACAAATTTCTTCATTATTATAATACTTAAATACAAAGACCGTTGCCTAAAGAGTTCAATTACTTAAAGCCCTAATTAAAATGTGGTCATCTATAATAGCTAAATTTGCCATGCAAGCCAATTAATTTGATGCTATCCAACGAAGAATGTCAACCTGGAAAGAAAGAGATGAGAGCAGGGATGACAAAAAGTTTCATCCAGCAAGCCTATTCAAATTTATTAGTAGTATTTGCTTGGAGCTCTGGGTTGAGGAGGGTTTTAGGAAAATAACGCATGATCCACTAGTGATGTCTGCCATGGCATAGGATAAGCTAGTGACAGCTTGTTGTCTACCACTGGCAGAGCTCTCTTAGACCACAGCTAGAGGTCAGAATCCAAGACAACCCAAGCAGTATGGACATTTGGTACCAGGGTTCTGGAGCTGAGACTATCTGCTCCTCCCTTGAAGGATACCAGCAGAGGCAGAGACCAGGAACCCAGGTTTTAGATGCCACTACCTTAGGTTCTGAAACTCAATAGAGCTATACCCACTACAGGGAAAGTCCTTACAGGCCTTCTGGCACAACTGTATCATTTTAATTACGAGGAAGCTGAAGCCAGAGAAGCTATTTCGCCCACCTGTGGCCATAAGACCACTTAAGAGACAGAGTTGGGACCAGAATCCAAGCTCCTGGGCTCCCAGACCTGTGACCTGAAGGTCTATGGGAACAGAAGGCTCCTCCCCTGCTCCCACCCTGTGGCACTGGTCCCAGGTCCTGGGTAGCCATATCAGATTAGTCCTGAAACTGTGTAGACAGTGGTCAATCTCTGGGCTGTCGCCATCTGCATTCATGGGTGCCGTTCCTGTTTCATTTTGGTGTCACAGGGTTGACCTTCTCTTGTTCTTCAGGATCCAGTGGTTCACCGGGTGCTTTAGCTCGGGATATAACAATGATGGTGTCTCCTAAAGTGCCCAGTAACAGCTCAGGCTGGAATACAGTGTTCTTTGTCACGTCAGCCATGAAACTGGATGTTCTTGACCCGAACCCTGAACAAGCCCCAACATTCCTCTCCGGTCTGTTAGTGAGGAGAGCCACCTGAGGGCCGATGTGAGTCAGACTTGGTGTCAGGCTCTACCTCGGGCGGAGCTTCAACACGCTTGGCCTAGGAGAGGCCTAGGGACAGAAAGGGGGAGCAACCCACCTGGCAGTGAGCATTACCACTTCGCAGAGGACCATCTGGTCCCTTTCACTTGGCTTCCTTTCACTCGTGCCTTTTTTCTCTTCCCGTCAAGGGACGTACGGATGATATCTGACACCACAACGACCACCACCTTCCTTCTTCCACAGGCTTCGCAAGACACGGGCAACACAGGTAGAAGTAGATTTCATCTTAGCAGAAACTGAGCGCCTCCTGTCTCCTCTCCAGGACTGACGTGTGTCTAATCCTAGCCGTCTGAGCTTTCTTCTGTTTTACTGACTTCCTGGGTTTGCCCACAGCCTCGGCCAGGGGAGATAATCGGGGGGCACCCGAGTGGGAGGGGTTTCTCTCCTGCAAGGACAGAACAGGTTCCCGTGGGGGCTTCCGCATTTGCTCTCTCTATACGTGAAGTGGCTTTGGCTTGACCACACGGCCAGTGTTGCTCTGGCAATAACTGGGAACGCAGCGAATAAACATGCAAGCCAAATGGCAGCATGGTCTCCTCGGTCCTTAGTGCCTCTGATTTTCAGAGCACATGGCAGTTAGTCCTCCAACCGCCTGCTGCGTTTCACTTGGACGCCCAGGTCTCCGCGAAGGGGTCCACGTGTCTGCGTCATCTAATGTTTAAAAAGGAAATATCCAATTCCTCGTGTAAAGCATTCAGCACAGTGCCCGGCATATGGTAAGTGCTAGGCACAGTGAACTAATAATATAATTACTATAATTTTTATTGTGTAAGTAGTACCATCCTATAGTGTGTAGTACTATGTACCTTAATCTTCCTAAGAGGTGGCATATTATAGAACTTTATAGCTACTAAATAACTTTGTCATAATTTCATCCGATCCTCAGAAAAATTGCTTAAAATCCACCTCCACAATAAAGTTTTCTCCATTGGTTCCTACCTCTCCCTTCTCTGCACCACCACAGCATTCTATTTGTCTTTACTTGTCTGCCCCCCTCCCCCCACTACCTCCTCAACATGCACAACCCTGGGAATCATGCACTGTCCCCCTCTGCACTGCTCTGAGCCCCGAAGTGACATCACCCAGGTCTCTTGCTGGCTGGGTTTGGCCAGTGGAAGGCACTAGCAGGAGATCAGAGCATGTGTTAGTCTGGTACTAGGGTTCTCCAGATAAATAGAGCAGTTGGATGTGTGTGTGTGCGTGTGTAATATATAAAGAGGTGCATCATAAGGAATTGGCTCACATCATTATGGAGGCTGAGGCTGACAAGTCCCGAGATCTGCAGGATGAGTCAGCAGCAGGCTGAAGACCCAGAAAAGGTGTACTTCCAGGCTAAGGGCCAGCCAGCTTGAGACCCATGAAGAGCCAATGTTTCAGTTGAGTCCAAAGGCAGGAAAAAGCCAATGTCCTCATCCAAAGGCAGTCAGGCAAGAGGGATTCTCTCTTACTCAGGGGAGAGTCACCTCTTTTGTTTTATTCAGGCCTTCAACTGATTGGATGAGCCCACCCACTCTGTGGATAGCAATCTACTCAGTCTACTGATTTAATCTCATCCAAAAACACCCTCACAGAAACACCCGGAATAATGTTTGACCAAATATCTGGGCATCCTGTGGCCCAGTCAAATTGACACACAAAACAACCATCACAGAGGATAAAGGAGAGAAAGGACTAAGGATTTCTTCCTACTGCCTCCCTGCCTTGGCACAGTGTCTCTGAAAGCAGCTGTGTTCCTCTGTGACTACAGCTCCAGTGGAACGGCACCCCCTCGCAGGCTCCAGCTCTATTTTCTCCCATACCACCATACCATCCAACCCCCCGGGGTGCTAACAGCTCCCTTTGTTATTAGACTTTGGGAGCCAGAACAACCTTTGCTGGTTCCTCTAACCCAGCGCACACCTCTGTAGCTAATCCATCATTCAAGTCACTTCATTTGAACCTTTTGGGGTAAATGCTATTTCCTCCTATGGCCC
Organism: Ceratotherium simum simum; assembly: GCF_057802395.1. NCBI lineage: Eukaryota > Metazoa > Chordata > Mammalia > Perissodactyla > Rhinocerotidae > Ceratotherium > Ceratotherium simum. The sequence continues at coordinate 40,483,667 of NC_141927.1, read as the reverse complement.
TGAGAGACACGGTGGTATTCATCTTTTTCTCCATTTTATAATTATAATAGAAATATATGTTTATTTAGGAAGAAGGACCTAGCCACCCACTTCTGAAAAAAATTGGCCGTGAAAACCCTATGAATAGTAGCGGAGCGTTGTCTGGTGTAGCGCGGGAAGGTGAGAGGCTGGAGGAAAAAGACCGGGCAGGGTTCTGCTCTGCTGTCCACAGGGCGCTGGGAGTCGGAATCGACTGGACAGCACTAACAACAAATGTATTTATTATGGAAATTTTGGAAAATAAAGAACACATAAAGAAGAAGATAAAAACCAACCAGAATCTACAAAAAGGAGATAATCGTTACTGACTTATTATTATATATTTCCCATTGGTATACGTGAGAAGAGCATTAGATAAATAGTTTGTTGTTGTGTGTGTCCCATTTCTTTAAACATTCTCCAGTTTGAACTTTTAATAGTTGCCTATTAGTGGTGTTTTAACTCTCTTGTGGCTCTTGGATTATAAATTACTTTCTGCCCCTAGAACAAACTCATAGAGGTCAATTTACTGTGTCATTCAACCAGCTTGGTGCCTTGCACATTAATGTTATTCGTTCATAGACACATCATTCACCCCACCCTGTCAAAGACATAAAATAGTTTGCATAGTTAATAGAATACAGCAAAAGAAAGTACATTTTAAATAGATGAGAATAAAAGAGAAAATAAGCCTAGTGAAATCGAGTGAGGTTAGAATCCAATAATGCATGCCAAGAACCTTATACTCGTATTAGAAGTTGGCCACAAACTGGTCTCCAAGCTTTCTAACAGTCCATTCAAAGAGGAAAACATGAGTAGTTACTCAATTCAGAGTTTCCATAAAGGAAAAACAATCCAGTTACTCAGGAGTAGCACTGACAGAAAGGCATGATGTGGTCTTCAACAAGATCTTCACAGTAAAGGCAGCGAGGGGTTCACAAGGCTGTTTCTTATAAAATCTGCCTATAAAGCTGAGGCTATCATGCCAAACTACAATTCAGGAAGGGCAGTTCTACAAGAGGCCCAGCGAGATGCATTCCTGGTGCACAGCCCTGGTCTGGCCTCACCCAGGAGTGGAGTTCAGAGAATCTAGAGAAAGAATGGTTTGCACATTCTTCAGGAAAATCTCCACCACGCTGCGTCTCTCTCTTTAGCTATACCTACATCTACATATCTATATCTATTTATATCAAGTGGCAGAGTTCTGGTTCCAACAACATGGTCATATGAACTAAAATAGACTCCATCCCTTCTACAAACACATACAATATAACAAAAAATTGTAAATATATAGCCGAGATTAAAGGAACAAATGGACCTTCTCCAGTTCAGCAAGAGCAAGAAAGGTCTCAGGCAGAGTAGCAGGCTTACAAGATGCCTCTGGTGGCCCAGGGGGACGTTGAACCTGAATATAGGTCCAAAAGGGTGAGGTTTTAATGCTCCAAGAAGGGCATTTTGCTGTGGTCTTAGGCCTCTGCAAAGTAGGGAGCTGAAACTGGGAAATGCTTTATACAGCTAAGTCCTTGGAAAGAAGTTCTAGAAAAACTTGACTACCAGCTTGTCTCTGGAAAGGGCTCTGATTTAAAAATAAAAAATGAAATAAATGAACAAAAAAAAATTCTATGAGAAATGAAATCCCATTCCTGAGCCACTTGCAAGCCTAGAGTCTTGATTTATGGGATCATAAACTGCAAAACTAACATAAAAATGGTTTCCAGATCAGTGAAACCCATGGAACACTTGGCAAAAGAAAACGGAAAACTAGTCTGTAGAGACATTTCCTAGGGAGGCTCATGGGACACCCACAGAAACAACTGCAGTAGAAGACGAGCTCACAGTAAACAGTTACAAACCACAGAAGAAGATGAATCACCATAAGGGAAATATACAGGAAAATATGTGCTCCCCACCAAATTGAAATATTAGAAAGGGACTATATAATTATGTTTAAATAGTTAAAAAGTTAAAAGGGGGAATAGAAACCATGTAAAAGACCAGGACACTCTCTAAAAAAGGAGAATCTACACAGAACTAAAAATGAAATATATAGTTATTGAAGTGAAAGACTCAAAATATGGGTTAAATAACAAATCAGATATAATTAAAGAGAAGACAGATCTGAGGAAATACCCCAGACTTCAGAGAGAAACAATTCTAAGCTGTTACGTGACGGAGAGTCCCACATCCTACCTGACTTCGCACTACATGGCACTCACTTTGGGCAGGCCCCGTCCTGTCCTTTAGGAACACAACCTCTCTCAATCCTCGCAGCAGCCCTCTTTTTCAAACGCCTGCATGAGGCACAGAATCTGATCCACTTGCCACAGTCACACAGCCAGTGAGCAGCGGAGCTGGGACGGGAACCCAAGGGCGCCGCACGCCCATCCTGAGACTTCACAGCTCCTGTTACCCCTCTCCGCCGCTCCATCCTCCTCCCCTCTCTGCCACTCCATCCCTCCCCTCTCCGCCGCTCCGCCCCTCCCCTCTCCGCCGCTCCACCCCTCCCCTCTGCCGCTCCGCCCCCTCACCTCTGCCACTCCATCCCTCCCCTCTCCGCCGCTCCACCCTCCCCTCTCCGCCGCTCCGCCCCCTCCCTCTCTGCCACTCCATCCCTCCCTCTCCGCAGCTCCGCCCTCCCCTCTCCGCCGCTCCACCCCTCCCCTCTGCCGCTCCGCCCCTCCTCTCCGCCGCTCCGCCCTCCCCTCTGCCGCTCCGCCCCCTCCCTCTCCGCCGCTCCATCCTCCTCCCCTCTCTGCCACTCCATCCCTCCCTCTCCGCCGCTCCGCCCCTCCCTCTGCCGCTCCGCCCCCTCACCTCTGCCGCTCCGCCCCCTCACCTCTGCCACTCCATCCCTCCCCTCTCCGCCGCTCCACCCCTCCCTCTCCGCCGCTCCGCCCCCTCCCCTCTGCCGCTCCGCCCCTCCCCTCTGCCGCTCCACCCTCCCCTCTCTGCCGCTCCGCCCCCTCCCCTCTCTGCCGCTCCAACCCCTCCCTCCGCCGCTCCAACCCCTTCCCCTGCCGCACCTCCTCCCCTGCCGCTCCACCCCTCCCCTCCGCCGCTCCACCCCTCTCCCCTCCGCCGCTCCACCCCTCCCCTCACCGCCGCACCACCCCCTCCCTCACCGCCGCACCACCCCTCCCCTCACCGCCGCACCACCCCCTCCCTCCGCCGCTCCACCCCTCCCTCTCCGCCGCACCACCCTCCCCTCTCAGCTGCACCATCCCCTCCCTTTCAGTTGCATCATCCCCACCCCCTCTCTGCTGCATCATCCCCTCCCCCTCTTGGCTGCATCCTTCCTGTCAGCATGTATTAATGTTCTTGTGTTTCCCAACATTAAAAAAATCCTTTCTTGACCTTATATTCTCTGTCAGCTCCCTATCCTATTATTTTGCTCTTTCTCACACCAAAATTTATAAAAGAATTCTAAAAAGGCTCTTGACTTCCTTACCTACTATTTTCTCTTCAATCCACTCAATCTGTCATCTATATTGTACCACACTATCTTAGAACACATCTCTGAGCTTCATATTCATATACATGACTGCCTATTTGATGTCCTAAATTTAACTTACCTAAACTAAACTCTTGATTTCCCTGTCTTCCTCACTTTTATTATAAAAATCTAAACAATATATGATAGTAAATTACTTCCCCACAAGATGCTTATTAATGACAAAGAGAAAATGTAACTTTTCTGCGATAAATGAGCTTAATCAAGTAAAGTTAATCACTAACAATACGACAAACACGTACTGTGTAGCTCTTGATATGATGCACTGAGAAGGACACAACTTCTGTGGGATTCCTGCCAAAAATGTATAAACTGAATCTAAGCATAAGGAAACATCAGAAAAACCTAAATTGAGGGACATTTTACAAAATAAATACCCTATATATTTTTTAAAGGTGAGGTCATGAAAGAAGAGGAAGAGAATTAGGAACTTTTCCAGACTTAAGGAGACTAAAGAGATTAAACAAACAACTACTAAATGCAATGTGTGGTCCTGGATTGGATCCCGGACCAGAAAAAATTATTTTTCTTTAGCTATAAAGGATATTATGAGACATCTGGTGACATTTGAATGAAATATGTAGATTAGCTAATGGTACTGTATTGGTGTTAACTTCCTAATTTTGGTCATTGTACTATGAGAGTGCACTATGTAAGCCAATGAATTTGTTTGTAGTAAACATACACTCACAGAGGTAAAGGGCATCATGTCTGCAACTTGTTCTCAAATGGTTCAGTAAAAAAACAATACATGCACACGTATACATACATCCACATACGTACACAGAAAATGATAAAGCAGAAGAGGTGCTATCAATATTGGGGAATCTGGGTAAAGCATATACAGGATTTTTTTGTATTGTTTTTACAATATCTTTTGCAATTGAAATAAGTCAATTATTTCAAAGTAGACGTTTTACATACACACACACATGCACTCAAGTAGAGCAAACAGTGTAATGAACTGCATGCACCTATCATCCAGCTTCAGTTATTACCAACTCCTGCTAATCCTGCCCCGTCTGTACCTACACCTCTGTGCTCCACATCAGTCTAGCGCTTTAGTCCTGCAGCACTGTAAAAACGTTATAGGACTATTTCATTTTGAGCCTCACAGAAACCCTACAAGACGAAGGGGAGGAATTATCCTCTCCATTAGTTAGACGAGGCGGTTGACACTGAGAGAGGTTAGGAAGCCTGCCTACATCCACACAGTTAGTTAGCGACTTCAGGACTCAGACAGCTTTCTGACTTGGGTTCATTGCTCACTTCATCACGTGGAAACCCCAGCATAATGGAGTCTCTAGGAGTTTCTTCTTTCTTCCTGAGCCTGTGCCACCATCTTCACCTAAAAAGCCCAAGATCTCTGAGGTCTTGAGATCTATAAAGATGCAAGGAAATCCCACCACCTTTGAAGCCCCAACAGCCCAAATGCGACCCTCTGGGTGAAGCCCACTCTGTCTCTCTCTCCCCCTCTACTTCTCCAGGGAAGTCTTCATCATTCTTTCCTCGGGACTCTCACATCTCTTTGCACAGATCTTGACTGTAAAAGTTTTCACTTTACATTACAGTTGGCTGTTTATATGTCGGTCTCACCAGCAAGAATGTGAGTTCCTTGATGGTGAGTCTGTATCTTCATCTATTAGGGTCTTGGCCCCTCAAATTAGTAATATGGAGTGAGTTTAACAATAAGACTATTTACAAAGATGTGAGCAGGGTTTAGGAAAATGAAAGAAATCATACAGTACCCTTCCTTCCCCTCTCTCACCTCCCCTGTCCACGCCCCTCCAACCCATCTATTCACCACCCCTAGACCTAACCAGTTACCTGAACTCTTCTAGAATCAGAAAAAGCCATATGGACAGAGCTGCTGACAGGAGATGAGCCCTGCTTAGCAGGTGCAGCCGACACTAACCAAAAGCCAGAAGGCAAGGGAGCCCATTGGTGGAGGTCAGCCTCCCAGGGCGCAGAGCAGGGAGGAGAGGACAGAAAGTGGGACAGAGGGAGTATGTGTCCACATCTTTGCATCCCCAGCACGCAGCAGAGTGCCCAGCACATAGCTGGTGCACAGAAATATTTTTAATTGAATTGCTGAATCTTAGATATTCCTCATATATCCTAGATATTCCTGATATATCCTAGAAATATAGAAAACATTTTTTTTGCATTGCTACAGCATATTTAGCACAGTTTAAACCAGAGAAATACCAAATATATATCAAAATTTAAAGTGTTATGTTGTCATGATGAACTTAGATTTCTAAACCAAAACATAAAACTAATTGTTCTATTTAAGAATGTTATAGCCAAAGTATATAGTGTTATATGGTTATGAAGTTATAATTCTTCCCTGCTACATAGATTCAGATAAGGATTTTGTATACTCCTTAATATTAGAAAAATATATATTTTTCCTACTTTTCTTGCCCAAATTCTGAAGCTCCTCAGGCTGTTTAATAATTAAGATGCCATGAGACTCAGATGGAATGGCAAACACTGCCGCTGACGACAAACACACACATGTATCAGTTTCGCCACCTCCGGAGGAACTGGAGAGCTGGCCCAGAACCCTCCGCACCGCCTGTTGAGGTTCCCAAACAGGCACTGCTGGTCCTCCAGGTTTCCAGAGCTCTCTCTTCCCAGCAGTCAGATTCTCTGCTTTTATAAATACATCTGCTTGGTGGTTTTTGCCACATAAAATCCTTGCTTCAAAGGCCCCTCAGTATTCATTTCTCCAATTGATCTATTTAACAAAAATGCCCTGAAGTGTTTGCATCATACACGAACTCCTTGAACATCTATAATTAATAATCTGAGATTGTGGCTCCAATAACAAACTCACCAGCGACCACTAATTTGCTGAAAATTAATAGCTGAAGCCATTAATCACACAGGGCAGCTGGTCCAGGATTTGCACCTGCTGTCCAGGTGTAATCATTGGTAGTATCCCCTTCTTTTCTCAAAAGTGTTCTGATTTGGTCCATAAATTATATGGTCACCCTACTTAAGGCCCACCCTCGGTCTAATCTTTAAGACTCTTTAGTCTGTAGATGACACTGCTCCTCAAGTAGCACCTTCACTAACATTAAAATCTCTGTGCCTATGCTATCATTTGTCAATTCACTGCCATACTGTATTGGTTTCCTGTGGCTGCTGTAACAAAATGCCACAAGCTTGGTGGCTTAACACAGCAGAAATTTATTCACTCACAGTTCTGGAGGCTAGAAGTCCAATATCAAGGTGCAGGCTGGTCTGCACTCCTGCTAAGGCTCCAGGGGAGGATTTGTTCTTTGCCTCTTCCATCTTCTACTGGCTGTTGGCATTCCTTGGTGTTCCCTGTCCTGTAGCCACATCACTCCAATCTCTGCCTCTTCTCACAGCCTTCTCCTCTGCTGTCTGTGTAATCTCCCTCTGTCTTACTCTTCTAAGGGATTTAGGTCCCACCAACATAATACAGGATGATCTCTTCATCTCAAAATCCTTAATTACATCTGCAGAGAATTTTTTTTCAAATAACGTCACACTAACAGGTCCCAGGGATTAGGACATGGACAGATCTCTTTAGAGGCCACCATTCAACTCACTACACATACTAAAGTCAAGCTTACATTTCTAAGTATATTTTTGAAACTATGGAATTTCTGCATTACATTTTCAAAGAGCTCATTGAGTCACTTATGCCTGACATAATTATTATCTCAGATGTCCCCATTACAAATTAAAAACCAACTGAGGACAGCCTCCCTGGCCCCTGCCCTGAGAACTCTGCTTGCTATAATCCTCTTTACAGCAGACAGTCGAATTCATTTAGAGTCCATCAATGGGACTAGGGGAAGGGGAGTGAGGCATTTGCCTCAGGCACAAAATTTCTTATCTTGATGACCCAAGTTTTTGGGACCTCCTTCAAGTGTGCACCCGAGATGAGTGCCTCATTTGCCCCACCCTAGAGTCTACAGCTTCTGCCACTTTCCTTTGTAAGACCAGGCATCGTGGCTCCTGTGTTTGTGGTACTGTAACCATCACAGATCAATTCTTCTGGCCCTATTGTATGCTGCAGTATCAATAACAAAATATCAAAGTTATCTTCCAGGGCCAACAAGCAAAACTGCAAGTCACATAGCTGGAGCACGTTCAGAAGATGGAAACCTTGTTCTCAGAGGACCTCGAGCCACCCAGGAACCAAAAGTTCCCTAACTACGGAACTCAGTGTGAAAAGAAAGCAGCATGAGAAATCTAATAAGAAGCGAGGGTCCCTTGATTTGTAGCACACCAGACATATAAGATTGTTATGCTCCCACACTCCAGTCAGACTCTGCCAAGCCAGCATGTAGAGGTTATTGCATAACCACTCCCACTCCCAACTCTTTAAAAGTCTGTCCCCACTTCAGCTCAGGCAGACAGATTTGAGCTTTGCCTCCTGTCTCCTTGCTGGTCCACCATGCAACAAAGCTCTCTCTTCTCTCAAAAGCCAATGCCATAGTATTGGCTTCTTGGCACATTGGGCAGCTGGCCCCTGCCCATGATAGTATTCTCTAACAATGAGTATATAAAATCTGCTCTTTCCTTTCCACCCTCAGTATTTCTCATGGTGATTATGAAGATCATAATCTGAATCTTCAGTAAATTAAAATAGAATGTAAATGGAGGCTGGCCTCGTGGCGCAAGCAATTGGGTGCATGCAGTCTGCTGCGGCAGCCCGCGGTTCGCCGGTTCAGATCCTGGGTGCACACCAACGCACCGCTTGGCAAGCTATGCTGTGGCAGCGTCCCATATAAAGTAGAAGAAGATGGTCATGGATGTTAGCCCAGGGCCGGTCTTCCTCAGCAAAAAAAAAAAAGAGGAGGATTGGCAGATCTTAGCACACGGCTGATCTCCCTCACAAAAAAATAAATAAATAAATAAATAAAATAGAATGCAAATGTTTCAAAGGATTAAGCTTTCTTTGGTCCCTTCCCTGTTCCCTCACCACCACCCTGCCCCACAGTCTCTTCCTACCCTACGGCCCAGAGAAAAAAACAATAGACTTGCTAATCTTCCCTTTTGGGAGTGGCCATGAAACCAGCAAACACCAGGTTTTGTTCTGAATTGAAAAGGTACATTTAAATCCATCAATAAGTAGTTGTTGAAGTCTGTAAGTGTTCCCCCAAATACTCAAGATCTCATGATCCTCTCATTTTTTTTTTCCAATGGAAAACATGTACTGACATATTACCATCATCCTATCCCATTCTGACAAGTCATAATCAAAGGTATGAAGATCACAAGCCACCATCTTGAAAGGCTGGCACAACAGGCACTATCCTCCAAGTTAAACCAGAGGATCTGAGAAAGCCTGGCCCAAAGTCCTCAGCCCCTGAGTCCTTACCTAAAGCCCAACTCTCTAAAATATCTCTTCTGTAGAATTCCAGCCTAGTCCAACATTGCCCTCCTTCACCTTTGAAAGCTCTCAGGGTTTAAGGGCTCTTTCCCCAGAGAGTCTCAGTCTACATCTCTGTGCGTAAAGCAGAGCCCCTTTACCACGCAAGCGCAGGGGATGTCCTTTCCAAGTGGGAAGTACACAATGTGGCTCCAAACAGCCCCCGAGGAGGGCCCTGCACAGCACCGCCCGAGTCTCAGGAGAGACACTCTGCTCCTCAGGATTCACTCAGCTTCGTTTTCAGAACAGGGGAGAACTTCATGGCTGGGCTTCCTCCCGGCAATTGCTTCTTCTAAGTCACTGTTTAGGCATGATGTCAAGCCAGAACAGGTAGTAAAGTGTGTGGAGACAAGTTGAATTTGTTATGGAATGCTCATGTGGTTCCAAATATGAATGTTTAAGAAAGAAAGAGAATTTCTTGCCTTGCCTTTTTTACCTCAAGCCCAAATATATGAGTCTGGTGGCTATTAGCTATTCACTAAAAGCTTATTAATAGACTAAATCCATGTTATTCCTGTTTTCAACTTGATTTTCTTACTGGTCTTTAGCCTTAGCATCCTCAAAGGACATTGTTTTTAATAACTGTAAAACTATAGCCTTAGGAGTTTGTAAAGATAAAGTTGTCAAGTTCAAGAACTTTTGTTATAATGTGGTTTACTAAACAAACCATTAGGTTGAAAACAGTTATAAAAATACACTCACAATCTTTCCGTTTTTGCATCATTAAGCTAGTAGGACAGAGGGAAAGTCAATCAATAATTTAATGCCTACTAATAACATGAGGCAATATACTATGTTATCTATTATCAAGGAGAATAGCCATTCCTAATACCAAAATCACAGATAATATTAAAATTCAGATATTTACTGGCTTTTGCCTGTGATGTTTGCAAATCATTATTTTTTAACTTGTATTTTGGAGAGGCTGGTATTGAGTTACATTATTTGAGCACACAGTTCGGCAATTAGGTAACCTGAGAGCTTGTTGGAAAGCCAGAGGAGACTTCAGTCTGAGACTGAGAAAAAAGAAGAAAGAAAAAATGAAAATATTACACTGAGTCACCTGCAAACATAATTGAGATTAGGTCTATTCTAGCTGTAGCTCTAAATAAAGTGTTGTTTCTCACGTGCAGTGTGGACAACCAGTATGTGACTTCACAGTTCCTAGACTATCAAGTTGAAAGGGGAAGAGGATGGTGAAAAGGAGAACTAGGAGGCAAAGAGACCCACAATGGAATGAAGGAAGGAGGCAGAGGCTGAGAGGACTTCTTTGGCTCTCTTGGCCTCTCCCTGGTGGCAGTTGTTACCTTTGCACTCAATTCCCACTTGAAAAGTGGAGGGAAGCAATCTAGATGGGGCAGGTCAAAGAAAGGACATGACTGACAGTCATGACCACATGTAGTATTGTTGCTTGGCTTCCCCTAAGCTTCCTTTGTAACATAGACCCAGGTCTAGACAACAGGGATTGCACGGCTCTTTCAGACCGAGCCCACATTACCAGACACCAAATGTTTGGAAAGAAAAATATTTAGGCACTTCTGCTGCGGTGTGCGTGGAAGACTCAAACCGTTTCCATTGCTCTTCATCAGCCTGTACAGCAAGTGCCAGAGCTACGTGTCCCATGAAAGCACAGTCCCGGCCCCCGCAGGGGGCTCTTCTCTTCGCGGCATGCGAGGACGTGTGCACGTGTCTAGAGCTGCACCCAGGTGCTGGGTGCTGCTGTCTCTGCTCGCTTTTTTAATAGTGTTCGAGCTTGTGTTTGCGACAGCTCCTCAATCTGTTATCTCTTTTGACACTTGGGCTTTACAAAAAGTTGAAATATCACGTGGAGAATATTAAAAGAGAAGACTGGTGCTCTAACGGTGCTTCAAAAGCCATAAATAACTAAAACTTAAAAAAAAAAAAGTGAGGACAAACCAAGAAAAACACGTTCTGGGGTACTCCTGCACCATTTATTTGAATAGTGATGCAGGGACTCTGAATTGTGTTTGAATTCCAAAAGTAAAATTTCCAGAGAAACACAGTTAGTGCCCCGTGACTTGGCGGTGGGAGGATGTGCTGATTCAGTCTTGTCAGCTGGGCGGATGGCAGTTAGTTAAATAGTGTGATGTCAAGTAGGCCAACTGGATTGAAGATGCCAAACTGGAGTGCTGACTGGACAGGTTTTGTGTATAAATGGACCCAGCCTCAACAGTAGCCATCTGACACCAAATCTACGGTCCATCTGCAAAGCAAACCAGAGAGAGGTGTCCCATAGCAGCAAATGACGGCGGAAAAGATGATTTGGCTTCTTTGTCTCAAGTGTTTTACATGTGCTATGTTACAGTTTTGAAGTAATAGGAGATAGGTTTTTAAAAATATTTTTCTCAATATGTGTTCTTCATCAAAAAGGTAAATTCTCACATTAAGCTTTCAGTTTCTCTTGCATACGCAGAGACTGAAAACAGAACCTGACTTAAATCACCGTGTATGATTACCCCACTGAAACGTTGTAATTCGAGCAGCCATTCTCAAAGTGCAGTCTCTGTCCAAGCAGCATCAGCATTGCCCGGGAATGCAGGTCCCCGGGCTTCCCCAGACCTGCTGAGTCAGAAACTCTGGAGGTGAGGCCCAGTGATCTGTTTGGAACAAGCCTTCAAGGTGATTCTGAATCAGGGCAAAGTCTGAGAAAAATATTGTCATTATTTTTTACTGATTACAGTGACATCATTATAAATCAAGCAAAAAGAAACCACTGAATTGCACATTTTTTTTGTTTGTTTGTGAGGAAGATCAGCCCTGAGCTAACATCCGATGCCAATCCTCCTCTTTTTTGCAGAGGAAGATTGGCCCTGGGCTAACATCTGTGCCCATCTTCCTCTACTTTATATGGGACGCCGCCACAGCATGGCCTGATAAGCAGTGCATCAGTGCGCGCCCGGCATCAGAACCTGGGAACCCCAGGCCGCTGAAGCAGAACACGAGCACTTAACCCCTGTGCCACTGGGCCAGCCCCTGAATTGCACATTTTTTTTGTCTGTTCCCACCTGCTATTCAGCAAGATAGATAATTTGGAATTGCTATGTTCACATGTACCTAAAATATAAACCTTAGACTCACTCCACTGAAAATGGAATACCGAAAGGATAGGCTCCCTGCTGTTTGCCATTCAACTTCTGAAGAAACATTAGATCCTGAAAAAACTTTGCAGCTGAGTTGCCGATGGACATTATAGATTATTCTCAAGGATGGATGCTGTGCAGTTTCCGACTCCGGATGGCATTTGATTAGACTCGAAACTTAAACTCCCACAGTGATTAGTGAGTGTTCTGACTCGGAAAAGAACTGTGAAGCAAAACTAAACACAAAGGAATACACAATAACTTTTTGTTTGGACATAAATGAATGTAAATATTGAGGGACTAATGGAAAGAACAGACAACACACAATCTCATTGGCATGATCAACCCTTCCCACCCAAGTCACTGTCATTTTAAATTAAAGCCATGTTTCATTCCGGTGTAAATCTTTGAAACTATCTAGAATATACAAAAGTAGAAAATAAGGTAAGGAAAAGGAAGAGTCTTCTGATAAATCTTTATAACCAAAAAGCGTGACTGTAAATAAATGCTCCTTGGAAAATTATCAAGAGGGCTCACATTCCTCTAAAAACTAAGTCTAAAAAAAGGAAAACCAAAGGACCATTTGAACCCAATGAAATCAGTATCTTTACTTCTTACAAAAAGACAGTACATTGGGCTTTTAGTGAGTGCTGGGAAGAAACTTTGCTAAGACATGTGAACAGTGCAACGTGAAACGAATTTTGAACTTTCAGACTCTAAGCCACTATTGGGGTGATCATGTGTCATTCTTTACTGACACCCCAGGGGCAGGAAGTCCTTCGGAATTTCTAGAGCTTCTGTGACAAGTTTTCTGCTCTCCTTCCCCCTCAGGGTCACGAGATGTACACAAGTCTGACGTCTTATTTCAGGTTTCTTTGCTACCTTTCAAGAAGTTTTTCCCTTTCAGTTTAGTATTTGCACAACATCTGTCTTCTGTTTGCACAATCTGTGCCTTCTGTTCTTTAGAAGCAAGTTGAAAGTGCAGTTTTTCAGGGGTTTTTAATGGTTTCCAGAAAAAAAGCCCCATGAGCAAGAAGGAAGGAAGGGCAGAAAGGAAAAAAAAGTAGCTAAGAGGAAGGAAGACTTTGCTGAAATGAGAAGTAGGCAAGTAACTAGTCTTCGCGTGTAAATTTTAGCCTAAATGAATCATCTAACTTTGGAGAAGGGCTTTAAGGGAATACTATACCCAGAGACTATAGGAAGGCTTCCCTGGGTGATCTCCTGGGCATTTCTCAATGCCGTGGTAAAGAGGTATTGTGTACCTTGTAATAAGCACTGCCATTTCCTAAATAAAAGGTACAGTACTTGTTCCTCAAAAGTATTTTATGCAATGACTCTTCACTAGAAGGAAATGTGCTGCCATGTCCTCTCCTGAGAGTCTGGACTCACGGAGGCACATAGACTTGATGTAGCACAGTGTAGTGCAAAATGTTCATTTCAAGTCAATCTAAGGGGCCCAGAAACAAGAACTGCTCCAAGTTTTTACATATCCTCATAAAACCCCTCTTCTGTTCTGATCCATTTCAACAGCCAGTACAGGACAAAGAGAATGTCTAAGGCCATTGCCACGCAAAGTAACTTCTTTTATTAGATAAGGCAAGAAGGGAAACAAAAATGGCAACTTCTGGATTTGAGTGGCAAATATTTTGAAGCATTCTAATTTCCTTAATGCCCTAGGGAAGAAGAGAGAATGGAAACCAAGGGGTGATCCACGCCTAGAAGTGTCACTAGAAAGAACATGGTAGGAGCCATTGCTAAGTCCATCTCCTCAGCCGCAATTAAAATCGACCCCAGGAAAGAACCACGAGTGACATTCAAGGGTGACACTAGGTAGAGAGGAAGGAGAAGAGAGCTGTTTCTCAAACCCAGGCAGGAGTTTGCAGAAGGGAGGGCTGTGGTGAGTGAGGTCCAGTAAGATGACCACGCAGAAGGACGCTGGATTTGAGATCACCGACGATGACCTTTGCTAAGAATTCAGTTGAGTGCTGAGGACAGAAGCCAGGTTTCAAAGGATTGAGTTCTTGAGAGATGAGAAAAGAGCAAGTGTAGAAAACTCTATCAAAAAGTTTGGCAGTGAAACAAAGGAGAGAAAAAGGGAAGTAACTGGATGGAGAGTATGACATTAGGGAAGGTTTTTGTACAACCTGTACACATTTACAGGCAGGGAGAAAGGAATAAATAGAAGAGAGAAATAGAGTAGGAAAATTAACAAACTAAATCTCCAGAGAAGTGGGAAAAGAGAAAGATCATTTAAAAAAGATGAAAAATATTGGTTTTGGAAAGAAATGACTGATTTCTTTTCCTCTAAGATAGTAGGGAGAATAAGAGGGATAAATATATGGTAACTTTGGAAGCAGACAAGAGGGAAATTGAGGCATAAAGATGCCTCATAGCTTCTTTTCTGAATAAGCTAGGAGGCCAGGCTCTCTGCTGGGAGTGGACGTGGTAATGGAGATGGGAACAGGGGTAAACTGAGTGTACAGAGAGATATTATGGACACTGGTCTCTAGGGACCAAGCTTGGAAAAGAAAAAAAAACTCCTATTTATTTAAAGCTTTTTCCTCCAATAACTACATTTCCTCGTAAAATGGCACTTTTTAAATTTTAACCACTGTTAAACATTTTTGTATCTTCTTTTCTAGATTTTCACAGTTGGGTTAAAAATAACTTTATGGTTTTTGTATCCAGCTTCTCTTTATTTTCACTTTAAATAGGAAGCAATTTCCAAACCATATATACTTGAAAGTATTTAAAATGAGGAGAAAAGTGATGCTCAGGCAGGAGCAGCAGTAATATTCTTTGGCACCACTTTTGTCTGCAAGAGAAACCACAACTGACTGGGACCTTAGATCTGAACGTGGGACGTGGTTATCTCCATTGCTCTCATAGGGGACAAAAGTAACATCAGCCCGAGGCAAGGTGATGATTACCTTCACTCTTGGCCTCTTTTAGCCATGACTGCTGAGAAGCCTTGTCATAATCTCATCTCAGGTGTCCCTGGCCTGCTGACTTGGCTCAACAGGGGAAGCAGAGCGCTCCCCAGTGCTGCATTTACATCCCCTCCTAGGCTCTGATTTCCGCCTTCTGCCAAGGCAAGAGGAACACGGTGCCAAACTTAATTGAGAGGAGAAGGAAATGAACAAGTCTCAGCAGAGCGCCAGGTAATATACACTGCTTTCTGGCTGCTTCCCACAAAGCTCAGAAAACAGTAAGCTCTGAGCAGGTAGGGTGTTATTAGAAATGGGAAACTATTCAGCTTACCATATAGTATGTGTAACAATCCTTTATAAAATATTAAGCATAAAATGTGTGTGATCACAAAAGATTCGAGCATACAAATACTCACCTGGAACAGTGACTATGTTTCCAGTAGAGAAGCTGCTACCAGGTGAAGAGGGATGCTTTGAAGTTTGGACACACAGGTGAGCTGTGTACACTTTGCAGCTAAGAAGTAATACACTTGTCACAATTCAGCCAGTTATTCTTTTCCAAAAATATATTAAGAAGAAAAATATTTACTAACTTTTGAATAACCAACATAAGCTGACACAGAGCAAGATTTAAAGAAACTCACACATCCAGGTATGTTTTGGTACCCAGTGAACTAGGCTTCAAGTTTAATGCTTCTGACTTTAAGAAAAGACTCACGGAGCCTTTTCTTAAGATCAGAAATTGCCTAAGACATATATATTATGTGGACAGAACACTCTTACTTGACAAGAAAGCTTATTGCTTTATTTACTTATTCTAATTACTAGGACTTTATCTGTATCTATCTCCTAATTATTCCAGGAATCTAAATTCCCTGAATCTTCTATTCTAGGAGAAAGTTAACTTTTTTCCTCTGCTCCAAAACCCTGAGTGTTCTCTTCCTTATGGCTAGCAGAAAAAAGAAAAAGCACAAACCCCATGGCATACACTGTATGTTCCTGTGTCTTCCTTTGGTTCTATCATGAAAGAGTTGCCTGGCAATAAGGTTACTCGCTTCCTTTGAATGTCTCCCTTCTTCATTTTCAAATTGTTTGTTGCATTCAATAATTTCTTTGCTTAACCTTGAGACTTTTAGTCCAAAGAGACTTCTTTTTTTCTTTTCCAGTTTCATTGAGATATAATGATACACAGCACTGTATAAGTTTAAGGTGTACAGCATAATGGCTTGATTTACATATATCATGAAATGATTAAGAGACTTCTTAAATAGGTCAAACTTTTTTTTCTGAACATTTTAAGATCAAACCACACACCAAAAAAGTGTTTTTAGTTAAACTATTCAGTAGTTTCTTAAAATATCTGTTTAGAAAAAATAATTTAAACCATTTTGTTATACCTTCCATTGTTTTCCCACTATCAAATTTGTTGAATATACCCATTTTATACATGAGTATATTAAGGCAAATTTATTTCTCTCTAAATTTATTTATTTATTGAGGCAAATTTATTTTTATCTCCAATCATTATTTAAAGTCCGTACCTCATAAAATAGTTGTGAAAATTATATGATTAATGTAAATTAATTACATGTAATCTAAAACAATTAGGCAAGTGCCCACAAGTAAGCAAGTGCTATAAAAATGTTAGCTGCTATTATTATCGTTTCAGGAGGGATTAAGAAAATGTTGATTATCTGTTCTGATAGTTGGCCTGTATTTTCTGCGTAAGAAATCTGTGAGTTTGTTGTTTGGTTTTTTTTTTCAGAGAAGTTATTTGAAAGTCAAATTTTATTAACATATTAAACTCCTTGTTTACAAGTGAGCAGAGATTGTGGTTAACTCAAAATTTCCTATTAAAACTCGAACGTATGTATGTGTATGGAATAGAACAAACAGCACGGCTGAAGGAGATGTAAACTACAGAGGGACTCTATGTCTGCAATCGTTTCCTACACACATCTCTCAAACTCTAAACTGTCAGCTTCTGCTGATGTTTCATCCAACAAAATACTGTTGAGGTCCTATTGTTTCTGAACTTGCCTGCAGCACGGCTCCAGGAGAACCGCGGGTCATAGTCTGCTTTTTTGTAACTGTTACAAAATATAAAAATTTTTTAAATTGTAAAATATTGCAGCATTTTCCCATACTGTGCTAGATTATATGGTCTTCAGAATGCAGGGAGTGGGGAATGAAACCTTTTATAAGTGGGGATTGCATGGTTTAGTGTAAAAGCACATGTTTCAGTCAAATGCCAGGCCATCTCCATGAGCACGTCGAGGAAGACAGCAAACGGCTCACAGGGCCCAAATCTGTGGTCGGTCACTTTAATAGAGGGGCTGTTTTTCCTATGAAAGTCTACTGACTATACTCAGGTGTTTAAAAAGAAACCAACTAAAGGCTTCATGTGAATTCAAAGCAACTCAGTTTTTGAGAGAAAAATATAAAATAACCCAGTGACTTTGCAAATTAAGAACAGATGATGCAGAACCTTACTTAAAAACAAAAATAATCTAAAATGTACTTAGAAAGGCAGAGAGGATGGAAGAAAGGACAAAAGAGAGAAGAAGGAGCATCAAGAAAAGAAAAGGAGGTGGAGTCAAGATGGCGGCGTAGGCAGACTCTGACCTCACCTCCCGTGGATGGACACAGCCAATTTACAACTACTCCTGGAAAAATTACCCCTGAGACAGAACTGAAAACTGGATAAGAGGAACTCCTGCAACAACGGACAATCCTAAGTGAGGTGGAAGAGGCAGAGACTCCCTTCTGGAGAGGAAAAATGCCGCCTTCACAAGCCGCCAGCTTCACGGCCGCCGGGAGCAGCTCACAGGTACGCAGCCTCCCTGGAGACGCGGGGCCCTGAGCCGGGGAGCGCCCCCGCTGTGGGCATTTTGTGGACCCAGCACAATCGAGACCAGCAGCATAATATCTGACTGTGCCTGCTGCTGGGACACTGGGGAGTACCCCCAGAAAACCCGGTTCACAAAGAAACTAAAACTGGCTCTTAAAGGGCCCGCGCGCAAACTCACCCATTTCAGAAAGCATCCTAAAATCACCAGAAAGAAAGGTGCACAGTGCTTTGGTGACAAGAGACTCACCTAATAGGCCATGAGTGCATCTCGGTGAGGGGTGAGACCTCTCCAGGGACTGGGACATTGGTGGCGGCCATTGTTGTGACCCGGTGTGGGCGTGCTGACACAGACGCCATTGGAGTTCTCCCTGGGGCCTGCTAGCCCAGGGTCTGCCCCACCCGCTAGAGCACCGATTTAATCCAGCTCAGCCAGGGCAGGCAGCCCACCCCAGAGACTGGCCCCACCCAACAATAAGCCCTCAGGCAACTTGTGGGCCTGCATAGATTGGTGACTGGATTCTCTGCAGCCTGGCAACTGAGCAGACTTGAGCGGGGCAGGGTGTGCACAAGGAGCGGGTGGAGAGTGTGGGGCAGTGGTGGAATGTGTGGGGCTCCCGCCGTGGAGAGACTGGGTCCGCTTGGGGAGGTTGGGGCACTCACACGGGGCAGGACTGTGTTCACTGTGTGTGTGGACCTGTGGGCTGCAGGGCTTGTCAGCTGCAGAAGACTTGTGTTTCTCAAAGACCCACATAGGAGGTTTGCCCCACCTTCCAAAGCCTGAAACAATTGGGTGTTCCTGTGCCTGAGGCCAGCCCCACCCAGCTGCAATCCTCAGAGAGCTGACAAGAGACCTAATAGGCTAGAGGCTTACAGCAATTTTAAGGCCCTGAGCCTAACAACCTGCCACAGTGGGGGCCTACTCACTTAAAAGAAATACTGCAACACAAATGTGGTATTAGAACTTGCAGCCAACTGTGCTGGGGCTCCCCACACCTGATAAAGAGACCGAAGGGCCCACAACAACTACAAGCAGCTGAGCATTACAACAGCTGGCCAGGAGCATAACTCAGCCTCCCTGGGTGCCTACAGAGAGAGCAAACAGGCCACAACAGAAGGACACACGTAGCCCACATAGGGGTCACCCCTGGAACATTGAGAACTGAGGGAAGCACACGGCAGGCCTCCTAAGGCATCACTTACATAAGGTCACCTATCCAAGAGCAGGAGACGTAGCTGACCTACCTAATACATAGACACAAGCACAGGGAAAGAGGCAAAATGAGGAGGCAAAGGACTAAATTCCAAGTAAGGGAACAGGACAAAACCCCAGAAAAGGAACTAAGTGAAACAGAAATGAGCAACCTACCCGACAGAGAGTTCAAACTACCCGACAGAGAGTTCAAACTAAGAGTGTTAAGGATGCTCACTGATCTGGGGAGAAGAATAGATGAACTCAGTGAGAATGTCAACAAAGAAATGGAAGATATAAAAAAGAACCAATCAGAAATGAAGAATACAATACTGGAAATGAAAAATTCATTAGAGGGACTCAAAAGCAGAGTAGAGGATACAGAAGAATGGATCTGCGAGCTGGACGAAAGACTAGAAGAAATTACCCAAGGTGAACAGGCAAAAGAGAAAAGAATTAAAAAGACTGAGGACAGTCTAAGGGACCTCTGGGACAACATCAAGTGCAGTAACATCCGTGTTATAGGTGTCCCGGAAGGAGAAGAGTGAGACAAGGGGGCAGAGAATCTATTTCAAGAAATAATAGATGAAAACTTCCCTAACCTAAGGAAGGAAACAGACAACCAGGTACAGGAATCACAGAGAGCCCCAAACAAGATAAACCCAAAGAGGCCCACACCAAGACACATCATAATCAAAATGTCCAGAATTAAAGATAAAGAGAGAATCCTAAAAGCCGCAAGAGAATGTCAAGTTACATACAAAGGAAACCCCATAAGGCTATCAGCTGACTTCTCAGCAGAAACCTTACAGGCTAGAAGAGAATGGCACGATATATTTAAAGTGCTAAAAGGAAAAAACTTACAGCCAAGAATACTCTACCCAGCAAGGTTAACATTCAGAACGGAAGGAGAGATCAAAATTTTCCCAGATAAGCAAAAATTAAAGGAGTTTGTCACCAAGAAACCAGTGCTACAAGAAATGTTAAAGGGACTGATTTAAGGGGAAAAGAGAAGACCACAAATAGGAAAAATTATCTATTTCCATGATTAGAACGTAATGGATACAAATGCACAACAAAGAGGTTAGATATGATATCAAAAACATGAGGGAGGAGGGGAGTTAAAGAGTACAGCTTTCAGACAGAAGTCAAACTAAAGTGACCATCAATTCTGTATAGAAGAAGAAAGGAACAGAGAAGGACTACTAAAACACTGAGGAAAAAAAAAAGTTAAAAAATGGCAATAAGTACATACTTATCAATAGCTACGTTAAACGTCAATGGACTAAATGCTCCAATTAAAACACACAGGGTGGCTGACTGGATAAAACAACAAGACCCATATATATGCTGCATACAAGAGACACACTTCAGACCTAAAGACACTCACAAACTGAAAGTGAAGGGATGGAAAAAGATACTCCACGCAAATGGCAATGAAAAGAAAGCTGGGGTAGCAGTACTCATATCAGACAAAATCGACTTTAAAACAAAAACTGTAAAAAGAGACAAAGAAGGGCATTACATAATGATCAAGGGAACAATCCAACAAGAGGATATAACACTTGTAAATATCTACGCACCCAAAGTAGGTGCACCTAAATATATAAAGCAATTATTAACAGACATAAAAAGAGAAATAGACAGTAACACAATAATAGTAGGGGACTTTAACACTCCACTCACACCAACGGATAGATCATCCAAACAGAAGATCAATAAGGAAACATTGGCCTTAAACGACACACTAGAACAGATGGACCTAGTAGATATATACAGAGCATTCCATCCAAAAACCGAAGAATACACGTTCTTTTCAAATGCACATGGAACATTCTCCAGAATTGGTCACATATATGGCCACAAAACAAGTCTCCATAAATTTAAGAAGATTGAAATAATACCAAGCATCTTTTCTGACCACAACGGTATGAAACTAGAAATCAACTATAGGAAGAAAATCAGAAAAGCCACAAATACGTGGAGATTAAACAAAATGCTACTGAACAACGACTGGGTTAATGAAGAAATCAAAGAAGAAATCAAAAAATACCTGGAGACAAATGAAAATGAAAATACGACATGCCAGAATTTATGGGATACAGCAAAAGCAGTTCTAAGAGGGAAGTTTATAGCGATACAGGCCTATCTCAACAAACAAGAAAAACCTCAAATAAACAATCTAACAATGCACCTGAAGGAACTGGAAAAAGAAGAACAAACAAAACCCAAAATCAATAGAAGAAGGGAAATAATAAAAATCAGAGCAGAAATAAATGAAATAGAGACCAAAAAAACAATACAAAAAATTAATAAAACCAAGAGCTGGTTCTTTGAAAAGATCAACAAAATTGACAAACCTTTAGCTTAGACTCACCAAGAAAAAAAGAGAGAAGGCACAAATAAGTAAAATCAGAAATGAAAGAGGAGAGGTTACAACAGACACCTCAGAAATACAAAAGATTATAAGAGAATACTATGAAAAGCTATATGCCAACCAATTCGACAATCTGCAAGAAATGGATAAATTCTTAGAATCATACAACCTTCCAAAACTGGATCAAGAAGAAGTAGAGAATTTGAATAGACCAATCACCAGTAAGGAGATCGAAACAGTAATCAAAAACCTCCCCAAAAATAAAAGTCCAGGACCAGACGGCTTCCCTGGTGAATTCTACCAAACATTCAAAGAAGACTTAATACCTATCCTTCTCAAACTCTTCCAAAAAATTGAGGAGGGGGGGAAGCTCCCTAACTCATACTACGAAGCTGACATTACCCTGATACCAAAACCAGACAAGGACAACACAAAAAAAGAAAATTACAGGCCAATATCACTGATGAACATCGATGCAAAAATCCTCAACAAAATACTAGCAAATCCCATACAACAATACGTTAAAAAGATTATACACCGTGATCAAGTGGGATTTATTCCAGGGATGCAGGGATGGTTTCACATTCGCAAATCAATCAACGTAATACACCACATTAATAAAATGAAGAATAAAAATCACATGATCATCTCAATAGATGCAGAGAAAGCATTTGACAAGATACAGCATCCATTTATGATAAAAACTCTGAATAAAATGGGTATAGAAGGAAAGTACCTCAACATAATAAAGACCATATATGAGAAACCCACAGCTAATATCATCCTCAATGGTGAAAAACTGAAAGCTATCCCTCTAAGAACAGGAACCAGACAAGGATGCCCACTATCACCACTCCTATTTAACATAGTACTGGAAGTCCTAGCCAGAGCAATCAGGCAAGAGAAGGAAAGAAAAGTGATCCAAATTGGAAAGGAAGAAGTGAAACTGTCACTATTTGCAGATGACATGATTTTATATATAGAAAACCCTAAAGAATCCACCAGAAAACTTTTAGAAGTAATAAACGAATATGGTAAAGTTGCAGGATACAAAATCAACATACAAAAATCAGTTGCATTTCTGTACACTAACAACGAAGTAGCAGAAAGAGAAATTAAGAATACCATCCCATTTACAATTGCAACAAAAAGAATAAAATACCTAGGAATAAACTTAACCAAAGAGGTGAAAGAGCTGTACACCGAAAACTATAAAACATTGCTGAAAGAAACTGAAGAAGACACAAAGAAATGGAAAGATATTCCGTGCTCTTGGATTGGAAGAATTAACATAGTTAAGATGTCCATACTTCCTAAAACCATCTATAGATTCAATGCAATCCCTATCAAAGTTCCAACAACATTTTTCACAGAAATAGAACAAAGAATCCTAAAATTTATATGGAACAACAAAAGACCCCAAATAGCTAAAAGAATCCTGAGAAAAAAGAACAAAGCTGGAGGTATCACACTCCCTGATTTCAAAATATACTACAAAGCTATAGTAACCAAAACAGCATGGTACTGGCACAAAAACAGACACACAGATCAATGGAATAGAATCGAAAGCCCAGAAATAAACCCACACATCTATGGACAGCTAATCTTTGACAAAGGAGCCAAGAACATACAATGGGGAAAAGAAAGTCTCTTCAACAAATGGTGTTGGCAAAACTGGATAGCCATATGCAAAAAAATGAAAGTAGACCCTTACCTTACACCATACACAAAAATTAACTCCAAATGGATTAAAGACTTGAATGTAAGACCTGAATCTGTGAAACTTCTAGAAGAAAACATAGGCAGTACGCTCTTCGACATCGGTCTTAGCAACATCTTTTCAAACATCACGTCTGACCAGGCAAGAGAAACAATAGAAAAAATAAACAAATGGGACTACATCAAACTAAAAAGCTTCTGCACAGCAAAGGAAACCATCAACAAAACGAAAAGACAACCTCACAATTGGGAGAAGATATTTGCAAACCATACTTCTGATAAGGGCTTAATCTCCAAAATATATAAAGAACTCATGCATCTTACCAACAAAAAAACTACCAACCCTATTAAAAAATGGGCAAAAGACCTGAACAGACATTTCTCCAAAAAAGATATACAGATGGCCAACAGACACATGAAAAGATGTTCAAAATCACTAACTATCAGGGAAATGCAAATCAAAACTACAATGAGATATCACCTCTCGCCCATCAGAATGGCTATAATTAACAAGACAGGAAACAACATGTGTTGGAGAGGATGTGGAGAGAAGGGAACTCTCATACACTGCTGGTGGGAGGGCAAACTGGTGCAGCCACTATGGAAAACAGTATGGAAATTCCTCAAAAAATCAACGATAGAACTACCATATGATCCAGCTATTCCACTGTTGGGTATTTATCCAAAGAACTTGAAAACACCAATTTGTAAAGGTACATGCACCCCTGTGTTCATTGCAATCTTATTCACGATAGCCAAGACTTGGAAGCAACCTAAGTGCCCATCAAGGGACGAATGGATAAAGAAGATGTGGTATATATACACAATGGAATACTACTCAGCCATAAGAAACAATGAAATCCAGCCATTTGTGACAACATGGATGGACATTGAGGGTATAATGCAAAATGAAATAAGTCAGAGGGAGAAGGTCAAATACCGTATGATTTCCTTCATTAAGTAGTAGATAATAACAACAATAAACAAACACATAGGGACAGAGATTGGATTGGTGGTTACCAGAGGGGAAGGGGGGAGGGAGGAGGGTGAAAGGGATAATTCGGTACATGTGTGTGGTGATGGGTTGTAATTAGGATTTGGGTGGTGAACATGATGTAATCTATGCAGAAATAGAAGTACAATGATGTACTCCTGAAATTTTTACAATGTTATAAACCAATGTTACTGCAATAAACAAAAAATTAAAAAATAATAATAATAATACCAATATTCAAAAAAAAAAGAAAAGGAAAGGAAAGAGGAGAGAGGAGGTACAGGAACAGAAACTCTTCACAGGAGAAGGAACAGAAAAACTTGAGGAGAGTGGCAAAGTGATACAGGAGAACGACTAAGAGTTTCTTCTACATAGAAGAAAAACACTTTTTATGTTTCCAAATTTCAACATTTATTCTTAAATATGGATTCATTCTCTGATCAAATTCTGTAGGATTTTCATTGCATTGGGTCACAATCATATGTAGAATCATACAGTGTGGATCACAGATAATAGCTTTAGGGTGAATTTTTTTGTGTGTTTTATTTTTATTGGCTTTCACTATGGCAAAACGATAAATATGATTCTTATAAAATTTTTAAAAAATCAGTGAGATTCAATAAGGGAATCAAGGCAATACAAGAGGCTTATTTGAGTTGGACCTCAACTTCCTGAATTGAAAAAATCTATATAAACTTATTATGAAGGAACTTTTCCAATACACACAAAGTTGGAGAGAATAGTAAAGTAACTTCATGTATTCATGAACAATGATCAACACATTGCTAATCTCATTGCAGCTAGCCCCCACTCACACACACACAAACGCACTCACGGAGGCAGAGAGGATGAATTGATGTGTCTGTGTGTGTGTTCATATAGTTTTAAATGGGGACACACACACATTATAGCTGAAGTAAAATGTTTTAAAATAGTGCTAATCAAAGTGTGCTCTAAACACCAGCAACATCAGCATCATCAGGAACCTTTTGGAAATGCAAATTCTCAGCTCCACTCAAGACTAACTGAATCAGAATGTCTGAGTGTGAGACTCGGTATCCTGTGTTTTAACATGTTCTCTAGGTGATTCTGAGGCATGCAGAAGTTTGAGAAGCAATGTTTGCAAGCAAATCCCACAGGTTATGTCATGTTACCTGTAAATACTTCAATATGCATCTATAACTGATCTAGCACATCTAACAGAATTAGGATTAATTCCTTCATGGATCCCTATTGGACCAGGTGAGTCCAATTTATACCTGTTGACTCAGAATAATTGTGAACACCACCCCTTTTCACTCTCAACAGTGTCCCAATTAAGACGACACATTTTATGGTCACTGTACTCACCCACAGTCTAAACTTCATGAACTTGATATTCAGTTAGGTACTTCTTTTTGCATTCAATTTTAAAGGTGCCTTTCAATTTTTTAAAATTATGTAAAACATTTCATGTTTCTGAAGTAAAGATTATAAAACAAGATTCACCTTGATTCCCTCCACCCTGTTTCCTCCCTTCTCATAGGTAATCATTTTTTATTAGTTTTGTTTATTCTTCATTTGTTTCTTTTTAAAACTATGGGTAAATTCATATATTGTTTCACTTGCTCCCTCTTTTTAGCACTGTTCCATAGCTCATGTTCTTAAATAATACACAGGGGGGATAACGCCAATGCAGTGAATAGAGATCACTGTCATTCCTCTCACAGCTACATAGTAATCCTTTGTGTAAAAGTAATAGCGACCAGACTTCTACTGATAGACATTTGGGGTTTTTTTAAGTCTCTTACTATTTCAAATAATGCAGCAATGAGTAGCCTTGTACATATTGTCATTTCGTAATTTTGCCTGTATATCTTTGGGATAGATTTCTAGAAGTGGGATTGCAGGGTCAAAGATGAATGCATACATAATTTTGCTAGATATTGCAAATGTCCCTCCATGGGGGTGGTACCAAATTGCACGTACATCAGCCTTGTATAAGAGTGCCTGTCTCCTCACTGCCTTTTCTATAGGATACATTGTCTAACTTGGGGATGTTTGCCTATCTGATAAATAAGATGTGGTATCTCAGTGTAGTTTGCTTTTTAACTTCTTATTTAAGTATAATATACATACAGAAAAGTGTACATATTCTAAGGGCATAGATGGTGAATTTTCACAAACTGAACATACCCGTGTAACCAGCACACTGATGAAGAAACAGAAAATTACTAGCACTCTAGAAGACCCCTCATGCTCTCTTAGTGAATTTTAATTTGCATTTCTCTTACTTTGAGCAAAGGTAAGCTTCATTTAATATGTTTAAGGGCCATTTGCATTTTTTTCTGTGAAATTTTCTATTTAAATATTTTGCCACTATTCTACTGAGTGAAATCCAGGATGATTTATAGGAAAAGCACAAAGTTTTTAGGAGAATTGTACTAGCAGAAATGACATCAACTGGGACAGAAAAGGATAGAAACACTATAAAATAGAGACCTTTGGACTCACAAACTTCTACACACAGGAGCAGGATGGGAAAATTACTCTGCTGCAAACATGGGCTACATTTTATTCAAAGGGAGGAATTAAGAGCCCGGAGGGCAGAGTTAAAAGCTGTAGACAATCATTCCTAGAGGAGTAGGTCTGAGCCCAACATGTGCCTGACTGGTTTTGAGGTTGCTGTGTCCTTCCTATTTTCCCTGTTGACCAGGAGCATCTATGGTTACCCATGCTGTCCCACGATTGAGGGTTGCACACGTAGAGGGCAGATAAGTTGTCTTTTTAGTTTGCAAGTCTTTAGATTGAGAGGAATGTTACTCAAGTTGCTGTACATGAAGAACTGCACTTGAGAAGCCTTAGCTGCACTTATATTTAATTTAGGTAACTTGATCCTGAAGCTTAAGCCTGAGCCTGGGGCCTTAATGCATGAGATTTTGGGGTCTTGCGAGAGGAGATGAACGCATTTTGCATATGATTGGGATGTGGATTATTGTAGCCAGAGAACAAACTGTGGCATATTGTATTTTCCAAAAATGGACACTCTTCCTGTTCTCACATACTCTTCCAGAACTTTTCAAATCTCCCATCAAGAGATGGAGCCTATGTCTCCTCCCCTTGAACTTGTGTGGGATTTGATGACTCACTGAATAGAATACGGCAGAAATGACACAGAATGACTTCCAAGGCAAGGTCATTATAGGCAATATAATTTCCTCCTGGCTCTCTCTCTCAAGACACTAGCCTTTGGAGGCGGGCCCGTGGCATAGTGGTTAAGTGCGCGCGCTCTGCTGCCGGCGGCCCGGGCCCAGATCCCGGGCACGCACCGATGCACCACTTGTCAAGCCATGCTGTGGCAGCATCCCATATAAAGTGGAGGAAGATGGGCACAGATGTTAGCCCAGGGCCAGTCTTCCTCAGCAAAAAGAGGAGGATTGGCATGGATGTTATCTCAGGACTGATCTTCCTCACACACACAAAAAAAAGACACTAGCCTTTGGGGCCCAGAACCACCATGTAAGATGTCTGAGGCTGCCATGCTATGAGGAAGCACAAACTAGTCATGAGGAGAGACCACAGGAAGACAGAGGTGCCTGGCCAGTCCCCAGATGCTCCAGCACACTGCTGATCCCTCTGCAGCTGCCGTCAGACTGGACCACATGAGACACTGTAAGCTAGACTACTCAGCAGGGTCAATCCTAAATTCCTGATCCACAAACACCATGAGAAATACTACATGAGAGTCATTGCTTTGAGACACTGAGTTTTGAGGTTATTGGTCATGCAGTACTAGATAACTGGAACAGATTTTGACCCTGCTCACGAAATAAGAAAAACTCCAATTCCCTATTGAATTTAAACTCAAAAAGAAACTCAGGAATAGTGGCTGAAAAACAGCTCAAGTTTTAGAAATTCATTCTGGAATGCAAGATGTTGATTAATTTAGTACATATCATCTATAATTTAAAGTTATCTGACTGCCTTACACTCTAATTTGCAACAATGAGTCATAATGCTTGAATTTTCTAACCAACATTTATTTAATTGATATGAGATTTTAATTGTTCCCATAGAATTAAGCTATATTTTTAAAAAATCTAGTCAGTACAAATTAGGATAATAAATAATAAGAACAATATTACCCAAAGCAAACATTCTCTAGGAATAAAATTGGAACTACTCTTCTCAGACCTTCATCAGTTATTATAAGCTTTGATCTGAATCGAAATGTTAAAGAAGGCATTGGATAGAAATTATTCTGTGAGTCAAAATAATATCCCTTTTAAGCATAACTGGTGAATTTATCTAAAGAAAGTTGGGACTTAGAAGTTTTGAAAATCATAATTTATATCATTTGATGTTGCCAAGGGCCAAAATATAGTCACTGAATATAATTTCCAATAATTTTATTCTATCACATTAAAAAAAGCACCAAACTCTTGCCTTGACTGCAATAGTAAGCAACAATAAAAATATTGAATTATATACTTTTGATACAGAAGAAATATCTGAACTGACTTGTGAGCATAGAAATGGCATTAAATTATTGAGGCAATAATGTGTCACTGCTGTTGTAATTTGATTAGAAAAAAAATTAGTGTTTAACTTTTTAGGTGGTTCATGTGGTTTTCTTCTGAAAGCTTTTGGAGTCTCAGCACATTTTCATCATATTTAATGGGTACTTCCTTTTACTCAGTGTTTTTATTGTAAGTTTCAACAGCCTATTAGGATGTGACTTGTTTTGTTTCCATTTTTCCCCAAAGGCTGAAAAATAATAGGTTCCAGGTACTGACAAACTTCAAAGACTACCTAGACAAGGCAGTAAGAGCTGAAAACTGCTTTTATAAAGCTTAACCCATCACCCAGCTCAAGCTGCAAAAAGACTGAACGTGAAGAGGAAGCAAGAGAGGAGACTTCTTTGGACGGAGCTGCGGTGCACTGTGCTCCCTTCCACCGCCCTCACCCTGCCGTGGGGGAGGAGGAGAGGACGCTTCCCTCCAACCACAGGCCAAGTGGGAGAGGAGCTTCAGGAGGACCACGTGGAGAGCTTGGCACAAGCATAAAGGGTGGTCTGAGATGGTGTGGCTGGATCAGCCTGACGTGGCAAAGCAGAAAAAGGAAAGGTCCGTATTGGGAGTAACCGCCTCCCACCAATGGCTGGGCGTAGGTGCACATTTCTTCCCTTGGGTCAGTGGGGCAGCCTACAGATGGGAGCCAGACAGGGTTATTTACAAACGGGGATGTTTCCCCAAGGCCTCTGTCAGGGGCAGGCCTACCTCACCTCAGCAGAATAAAACTTGAGGCAGACCTTAGTCAAAGGGGCGGAGGGTTAGAAGAGGTTGAAAATGACCAGCCAGGCAAGTCAAGATCCGCCTCACTGGATCTACCCACTCACCACCGCGAATTCAGTTGGAGATACCCAGAGGGGATTCTTTAAAAACGCACGAACGCTCTCTCATCCCCTAGAAAAGGAATCAGCTGTGGGAACCCACCATACTCAGAGAGCACTCACAACATATTAGCTTGGAGCTGGACCATCAAGAGCTCCCACGTGCCTTACCTCACCTTCCTGGGTGGGTCAGATTAGCTATCTGTGGGTGGTGGGCAGGGCAGAGATCAAACAGAACCAATTCAGAATCATTCATCACGATTCCTTCCTTTCAACCTGCCCCATTCTGCTTGTAATTCATCACCAACTTTACTTCTAGCTTCCAACTTCTCTCCTTGCCTTGATCCTCACACACCTCTCTTCATTACTATGATCTTAATGCTCTAGTATTCTGATTCTCCACTTGAGCCTTCATCTCACTCCTCCTGGATGGAATTCAAAGCCACCCCAGTAAGCCTCAGTTTCTCTCATGGCTAGGCCCCTCTCTATCACTGCTTGAGTAAGAACGACCCAATTACAGTGTTCTTAAATTTCACTGGCTGACCTATATTTGTTTACAAAGGGCAAGCAGCATTTTCTCCTCTCTCTCTCCATACACAGACACCCTACACACAGCAAAGTGGAGAGGTCCTGAATCGGGCCTGTTCTTTCACGAATATCCTGAAATACAGAGCATAGTGCTAGAGCAGCAGAAGGCAGCCCAGCCTCGACGGCAACCACAGCTCGAAGCCTTGTCTCTCCTCCACTTGTGCGGGTGCTTTTCTCAAACACTACTTATGCAAAGAGTCGTTCTTCAACCAGCAGTTCTGCATAAAATTGCAGGGGGTTCATAGGCTTTCCTAGGCCCACCCAAGAATGGACCCTCTAGAATCCCACAGATCTCCTTAGGGTTTCTCTAACTTGGCCAGGATCCCTTCCTGGGAATTTCATTTCCTCCTTTTCAAAGACAGAAAGCATCCAGAAAAGAGGCTAAGAAGGCTCCATTCCTTCCCTCATCTCAGGGAATGACATTCCCAAGACAGAAAAGGGAGAATATCACATCTCATGACTGAAAGAGTTCTTCCTGAGAAGCTTGTCTTTTCAGTTCATAGCCACAAAAGTACATCCAACTTACCCTGGACAGTCCTCCCCGTCCCCCAACACTTGTCCTGAACTCTCACTCCTGTGCTTATATCCTGTCCATTTACTTAACTGAGAGTATGGAATTAGGCTGCAATTTAGTCTATGCTCACAGTTTCTAACACACTGATACTTAATGATTGTTATTAATGACACTAAGCGTAATATTTATTCTTCTTAGGATCATAGAGCATAACACAAGTGTCATGCTTTCTAATCTTTTTTCCTAATTATTTATATACTATGCATTTTTGGTAGTCATCGGTTATCTTTAAAGGGAATGCTGACCTCTCCTGTGGTTAGCAACCGCTCTGCAAAGCAATTGGTTATCTGATCCCTCTGGTTGACAAGTTTCTCTTTGACATTTAATAAACTGCAATGATTTCACATTTAGGTATTTCCCCACTTGGTTGATAAGGGCAAAGGACCATATAAAGGCCACCTTAGTGGGTCTGATTACAAAAACAAAGGCAATTTTTGTGGATAAGTAGAAAGTAAAAAATTATCTTTTCGTCTGTTTTCTGAAGTTTAAATGTCCAGCTTTTCTTTGGAAATACATGACATCTTTTTCTATTTTTACTGCCTACAGTTGCTCTTTATAATGTATTTGTCATCAACTCAATGCTTTGGTTATGGTTTTGTCTCTCTAACACTAAAGCTATTATGAAATAAAGGGCAAAAAGCAAGTTTTTTTAAAAAATGGAACTAGATCTCCTTAAATCAGGATAGATTTGAGTTTTTCAATAAAGTCCTTCCTTGGTGTATGTTCATGAAAACTCTACATGTCCAACCAGTCAGTATTTCAGAATATATTGAAAGAAAAGCATAATTCACAGATCATCAACCTGCCTTGATCCTCAAATACCAAGCCACTGGCAATTTGATTTTATGCTAGAGTAGATTTAGATGGTAAAACCAAGAATATTTTTCTGACTCTCCTTCCCCTGAAAGAAAACGTACCCCAAAGCAGCCCAGCAATATACCCCAAAATCACCTCTCCCACCATGTGAGAATTCTTATTTTTGCACAGTCATGGTTACAGAAAGGACAGGATTTTTTCAGGACCTAAACATTGCTTCCTAAAATACATTCTTGCTAGTGTTTTGCTTCATATGCAAGTTTTAATCCTAAGCAGTGACTTACCAAGCTTGCCTCAGGTCCCGGAGAGGTTCCTCTTTGCTTTGAGGTTGTGTTTGAAACTTAAAATATAAAATGCATTCAGTTAAGCGGCCTGGTGTTAATGACTTTGTTTATTCCAGTGGACTCCACAACAGAGGGAAATTCCCAAGCCCTTGTCTCTGTAAAATCTTCAAGTTAGTTTCTTCCTCATTCTTCTTCTCTTCTACACCACAGGTCACGACGAAAACCACACAATCTTGGCTTACTTGTCAAGGATTAGGTGTAAAATGTACACATCTCAAGCAAGTTAGGAATCATCAATTGCAAAATGTCTACAGGTTCCTTCAAACAGATGTAGCTAACCCCATTAGCTCTCTGCTTGTATGTATTTGTCAAAAGAGTAAGTTTTTTCAATGCTGGAATGATATAAGTTCAGCAAGGGCCACTTCTGCTAGCCGAGAGAGAAAGGGAGAGTGTTTCTAAAACGAGCCAGCAGGTAACCGGACCCTCTGGCTCTGACAGTTAATCCAGAGCAGCTACCGGGAGCACGCTGGTTAGCTGAAGGGAGAGAAACAGTGGCCTCTTAGGAAGCCTCAGATGTCACACTGATTAAACATGGTGTGCTAACTTGTGGTGTATTTTGACAGTCATTTAAGTACAAATAGGGGATGAGAGGGCTCCAACACAAAAGCTGTCTTAGGCCTAGTTATTTCATTTTTATAAATAAGGTCAAAAAGTTCCCATTCTATTACTATATTCTATCTTTCCTTCCTCCTAGACATTTTAAAGATGCAAAGACACTCTAATGAAGTTCAGCTTCTAAAAAATTAGTATCGACGTGTGAATTTTTGTTTTCCTAATGCTCCTGGCATCCTCTATGTCATATCACAAGCGAACAATCTTACAGTGTTTACTTTGAGAACCAATATTTAAAAATACCTTACAACTGGGAAAAATCTCCCATCTGTATGTGGAGCAGTTTTGCCCACTTGGCACATAAAATACAGGCAAGAGTCACAAGCTCTGGGGGATAGCGATAGGTAGAGAGAAATTCAGATTCTTCCACTATTTGCTACGTCCATTTATTTTCTTTTACGCCATTTTACAAATGTGAGCATAGCCAAGAAAATTAGCACATGTGGGTCTACCCAAAGTCTAACAACAAGCTGATTCTAAAGAAAACCAGACAGAGAGGCTGCACCCTGACCCTCTTCAGATTTGGTGTTTGTTGGTGTTTGGGAACTTGTGTATTTCGAGAGCTCTGAGCCTCTACCAGGTGGACCCTAGTGTGCTCCACCTGTGGTGTGGCAGAGTCACGCCCAGGACAGACAGTGACGGCAAACACGGGCGGGGCCCATGTAAACTGCAGGGAGGAGAAAACACATTTGAGGAGAGTTCCCTGAACTTTGAGTAGCATGTATTTGGTGGAAAACAACACCACACAGGTAAATATAAAATAAATTCAAAGATAAACCAAAGGAAGTCTCCATTTGTCAGAAACCTATCTATCTGTTAAAGATAATTCCCATGGTTTTCAATGTAAGTGATAGTACAAGGTCATGTGAAATAACACATTTAGCAAAAACTTTGAGTCAAAGACCATTCCACTACTCCGTATCACCTCCAATAAATAGCCCTGTCACATCATATTATCTGTTTACTAAGCGCAAAGCCAGGAATTATCATGGATCAAGGTCAAGATCAAGATTCTAAGATAATTATTCTATTGGTTTTCAATTATTATTTTCCTCAAGGGCACACTTGTGCTCTTATTTCTTAGAGATGTTTTATTTAGTTATATATAAATTCATAAAAAATTCTCAACACATAAATGTTTCATGATGTCACTGGGTGGTCAATTTTCCTTTATGCCTAAATGCACATTTAGGCATTTAGGCATAAAGGAATGCACATTCATTGAAAACATTTTGCAGTCCTAGTGGAAAACCACTAGGGATCCTGGCAAAGGTCTCCTTGGGCTAGCAAACCTAGTGAAATACTTTGTCCAATAAGCATTGTTTGCAGTTGTGACATAACTGCATTCTTATCTACTTCCGGAGTTGGTTTTGTGTTTATCTGAGCTGTAAACAGCTTCCAAAGGTCAGACTACCTTACAGAGAAGTACTGATTTCCATTCAGTTAAGGCATGTATCTCTGCTCTGTTTTTTGCTGCATTTTATCTTCTTCAGCTCTACTCCCTTTTTCCCATGAGGGTCACCTCCTCCTCTCTGCCATGTCCCAGCATGCATTCCACTCCACTGACATCTTCCATGTCAGAGAGAAGGATGCTACCTCTCTGCCTATTACACACTGTTTCACTTTGCAGCAGAAGAGGCACAACACCTCTAAAGATGTTACACAAGAGGAGTTGATCTCATTTCTTTCTCTTTTTTCCTAAATATTTTTTCCTCATTATAAAAGTAATGAAGGCTCATTGTACAAAATTTGGAAACTCCAGAAAAGTACAAAGTACAAGAGTGATAACACAAGTCAGTCACATTACAATCAGCCAGAGATCATCACTCACTGTTTTCTTCCAGTCCTTTTTCTCTTCATATCTTTATTTTTAATGATGTTCAGACACTATTGTGTCCTGTTTTCTCCTTTATATTTGGAATATTTATGTCCCTGTGTTCTTCAATTGTGATTTTAATTTCTACATAATACTTATAATGTATTTACTTCTTTCCCCATTGTAGAGCATTTAGATATTTCCAAATTTTTCTTATTTTAAATAATGTTATTGAGAATATCTTTCTAGACATTTTAAAATTGCCCCTCTTTGTTAAAGCAACTGACTAATCCAATAGTTCTATATACATAACCAGTTTCAGTCACTGTGAGGTGAGTGTTGCCACCACATTCTGCCATCAGATGTCCTTCAGATGAGGGGCCCAGAAAGATTCTAGGACTTGCCTGAGGCCACATACTAGTTATTTGAAATTTGGAATTCTTTGATTGTTTTCACTTTCTCCATCTCTCCTGTTCAA
The DNA here is from genome assembly GCF_057802395.1 of Ceratotherium simum simum. Taxonomy (NCBI): domain Eukaryota; kingdom Metazoa; phylum Chordata; class Mammalia; order Perissodactyla; family Rhinocerotidae; genus Ceratotherium; species Ceratotherium simum. The sequence continues at coordinate 40,448,962 of NC_141927.1, read as the reverse complement.
TTAAACACTAAGTCTATCCTTTTGAGTTTTCGTTTTTTTTACTCATTTATTTCTGTTTTATAATAACTCTTGCAACCCCATTCCAAGCCCTTCCTTGTAGCCATACCTCAAAGCCACCTCGATGGCCTTCTTGCTCTGGGGCCTCCTTGTTCTAACCCTCCCTGGACACCGCTATCAGATGGATCTTTCTTCATGCCGCTATCCAGTTCAGACAATTCATTGATTTCTCAGTGAAACCCTACACGACATGGAAACAGCTTTGCCTGACTCTCAAAGCCCCCTTTTCCCATCCAGTCCTACCTCATCTGCTCTCCTCTGTCTGCCCCCTATCCCATTCCTGGCTTCCTGCCTTCTCCTCACGGCATTCACCCCATTCAGAATACTCTTTTGTTTCCCCTCATCTCTTCAAATTTTACTTAATCCTCTAAGGCCCAGTTCAAGTCTCATTTACTCCATGAAATAGAGTGAGCTTCCCACTGGATCTGAAGTTGGCCAACTTGAGTTCAAAAGCTATGCTTTTCTGCTTTTGCTGGGGGGAGTAGGGGGGAATAATTGACTCCTCTGAGCCTCTTTCTGCATATGCAAATATGAAAGATTATACTAACGCCTGCCCTATATCAGCCTCCCAGGATCCTAGGAAGGATTGAAAGTGTATTACAAGTTTTGGTAAGCTGCTAAGTGCTACATAAATGAGAGAAAACATTGCCCACACTTTGAACCATTTCAGTATCCAGGTCTGTGCCACATAACGCAGCGCTGAATTACCTTCTGTCCTGTCATACTCTCTCATTGTTTTATCATGTTAGTCATTTTTCCTCAGCTTGGCTGTGAAGTCTCTGAATGCAATACAATATCTTATATTACTTCTATAACCCCCAGAGCCTAACATTGCACATTGTCTTAATGACTGCCAGTCTAAGGTAGGTGAGTTCTAGCTGGTAAGGTCTGGATTTGGTCACATTGAGATTTAGATATAAATGGAAGAGCCCCAGCCCTCTGTAAGTCTTCTGGAGTAAGAGAGTCTTGCACTTTTTTTTTTTTTTTTTTGGTGAGGAAGATTGGCCCTGGGCTAACATCCATGCCCATCTTCCTCTACTTTATATGTGGGACGCTGCCACAGCATGGCTTGTTAAGCAGTGCATAGGTCTGTGCCCAGGATCCAAACCTGTGGACCCCAGGCCGCAGAAGCGGACTGCACAAACTTAACTGTTTGTTAAGATTCAGGGCCAGCCCCGAGTCTTGCACTTTTGGGAGTCCCAGAAGACCGGGGCCAAGGTTAGCACACACCTTTATGAAGTCCATGCAAAGGTCCTCTCAATTTGGATCTTGCCTCTCAGAGATATTCACTGAATTTTCATAGCAACTCTCATTAGGTACACTTCCTAAAATCAAGAGTACAGAAGGAAGGGTGTCCTGTGCACATCCGGGAATGATACCCAGACCTTTGGATATCTTTATCAGAAAGGTCAGGCTACCTAATCATGATGTGCTGTTAAAGATGGTCTGCTGATGATCTGCTTCTAAATTACCCACGTAATCTGAAATTCATTTCTCAGTTTTGATTATCTAGTTACTAGAAACCCAAAGAACATTTTTCCCTAATAAATCCACCTCTGAAAAAGCCAGTTCTGGGGTCGGGATTAGGGTTAGTGACAAGAAATAGGGTTAAGGCCAGAGTTAGGGTCAGCGCTACATTTCGGTTTAGAGTTAGGGTCACAATCAGGTTGGTGGTGAGTGGTAGGGTTAGGGTTCAGCGTAGACAAGGTGCAGATGTAGGTGTGGGTTAGTGTGAGAGTTAGGGCTAGTGGCATACCTGGGTTGGGGCTGGGGCTGGAGTTAGGGTTAAGGCTACAGTTAGGATTAGACTTAAGGTTAGGGTTAGGCTCGATCCCTCAATACAAAGGACAATTTTTCAAAAAGATACTCTTGAAACTTCTACTTTGTATGGTAAAAGACAGCGGGGCTTTCACATTTTCACCAACTTTCCAGGGACTTGTAAAGCACTTTAGGGAAAGAACTTTCATTTACAGCACTTCAAGATTAAATGCAACTATACAGTTTTCCAGAGTTTGAATGTTTTTTAAATCTCTAATCCTGAAAAGGCAAGTAACAGTTTTAATGTCAATGTTAATGCCCTAACTCGATCAGGTAAAGTTTGTAGATTGTATTCAGCTTGTACTGGACTCTTCCCCTCCTGATATGCCCAACCCCCAATATTAAAGCTGACACCATTATAGAAAAAGCCGTGATCTGGACTCCACTCACATTTTACATGGAAACTACATTATAAAATAAATACTATATACTTTTGAAGCACTAGTCATTTGTCAAGCTACATAAACAGAAAACACAATCTGCTTTTAACAGAATCACGCTCCCAAATTGTTAGATGTCGCTCACATCTGTATTTCCAGCCCAGACCTCGTTCTCAAACTACAAACCTGGATTTCCAATGAATTAATGACGTTCCCACACGGCACTTGAATTTCAACATTGTCTCCACAGCCCTCACGCAACACACTTGCTTCTCTTTCTTTTCCATTCTATCTAATGGCAACATCATTTACCAAGTGCTCCAAAACAAAAATCTTCACTCACCTGTTTTTCCCTTGCCTCCCACTGTCCTATCGTGTTGTAAAAATTCTCTCAAATCTCCTCTGTATCCCTCTCTCTGTCTTCAGTTAGGCCCTTATCATCTCTTGCCTAAATCATTGCAACAGCCTCTTAAATAATATTCACATAATTTTCCCACTTTCAAGCTCTTCCTTGTCCAGTCTGTCCCCCAGATTGTCACCAAAATATGACATCTTTGTCATATCATCCACCAGTTGAAAATCTTTCCTGGATTCCCTTCTAGAGCCTCTTCTACAGTAGATTTCTCACTCCTCTGTTTCTCTAGAATTTTCCAGTTCCTCCGTTGCATCCTGCCATACCTTGCACATCTTTGGTTGCAATTAACACACTTTATTAAGTTTGTGTCCTTGAAGTAGAGGGTAAACTTCTGGAAGTTGAGACTATCTCATTCATCCCTGCACCCCCAGTGCACTGAGCAGGGCCTGGGACATAGCGAGTGCCCATAAAATGCTGCTGAAAGAAAACAGCCTGTGGGACTAAGTAACTCTCACAGATCTTCTTTATGTATTAGTACACCAGTCCCCCAATAAAACTTATGCTGTGTAAGGTTTCTTTAGAAAGTACACCCTGCGTCTTAACAGGAAGTTACAGATTAATAAACAGCTGATAGAACAAACTAAATAGCATCCAATGAATCAGCAGTCGACCGTTAATTGCTGCTGACTAGACGCAGGGAGAGAGTAAAGATGGAGACGAAACATCACTCTTCATTGATAGAAGAGTTTGCAAGATGCTCAGAGCTCTGGGTATCAGGGCCTTGCATAATTCCCTACACCGTGGTGAAAATTCAGGCACAGAAAAAAGGTCATAACAAAAATGAATTGGGAGGCTATATGAATACAGAAACTATATTACCAAATTTGCAGCCACAGACTGTCTGCCACACTCTACCTTGTCCACTTCTGTAATATAGAGCCTTACCTGTGGCGTATACTCAGTTTTTCAATTACTAGTTATGAGAATATGATGAATATACAGACAATACGTGTATTTCTGTACCCACCGGCTGTCTGCACTCCAATAGAACTAAGGTGGGGCAGGAGGGAGCTGGTTTCACAATTTTAAAATCAAATTGCTGAGCTACCCATCTGCCTTACAGAGCTGAAGGCTTAAAACACATAGCCCTGGGCACAGGCCACGTGTACCAGATGCCTACCTCTTGAAGCTTTTCCTCTCATTAAAAATGCTAAATTCCAGGAAGGTTAGGTCCTACGGAGAACTCCCAACGACAGGGTTTGCTTGGAAAGGTGTATGTGATCAGAGGAAGCAGGAGGGGGCGACTGGCGGTAGACAATGTACAAAGGGATCCCGGCCAGACCATATGTAACGTAGAGCTCTGACCCACAGTCTCTGCGGCAATCAGACCAGACCAAGATCATGCTTTGATCAATAAATGCAAGCTTCCCTAATGTTGGCCTTGCCTGCCCCCGCCCCGTACTTCCAACTCAGGACCAACCAGAGAAAACCAAACATACTTCCCAAACCAATCACGTAGAATGCTGGCCTCCAGCCTCCCCGGGTCGCCAGCTTCCTCTCAGGGCGCACCTGAACCTTCCCTGTCTTCCCCGGGAAGCTTCCCCAGTCCCTGCCGCCTTTGGGTCTGTCCAACGCGGGTGAAGGTGGCTGACTCGGTGGGAGTAGCTGGGGGTGCGGGTAAAGGGCACAGGGCGACTCCTCTGACCGGGGCCTGGGGGCCGCTGGAGAAGAGGAGGGGACGAAGAAATGCGCCCCACAGCGGGCAGGGGTGCCGGGCGCGGGGAGAGGGGGTGCACGCGGCTGCGCGGGACGGGGGCCGCGCCGCAGGAGCGCTTGGCCCGAGGTGGCCGCTGGAGGACACGGTTCCCGCGCAGCGAGACCGCAGCCCCAACCACCACGTTCCCGGAGCTGGGCTGGGGGCGCTGCAGGACCGACGCTCGGGGGCCTGCAGGGGGCCGCCGGTCCTGTTCAGAGCCCGAGGCCCGCTGGGGGGCCGGGTTTGCCAGCTGGTGCAGAACGCGGAGGGGGAGGGGGAGCAGCCCCGGCTGAGGGCACCGCCTGCTGCCGAGGGGGCGTGCGGGGCGCGGGCGACAGCTTCACGCTGGAGCCAGGAGGAGCAGCTCCGCGGCCCGGAGAAGCGCATCGACAGGTCCCCAGACACTCGCCGCGCTGCAGGGCGCCCGGGGAGGCCCCGGGTGGACCTCGTGGCGGGGCACCTGGTGCGGATCCCCTAGGGCAATACGCTGCCGTGGATGAGCTGCTGGCCCCCGGCCCCACCGGAACATGGACGAGAGCGTCCTCACCGGACAGTGAGAGGGGTGAAGAAGGCCCTGGCCGCGACCCCACCCTTCGTCTCTGGTGACTGCAGTGGGCCTTAACTCGCCACCGGGTCTCATCGTGTCTCTGCTGACTTCTGAAACAAAGAGCAAGGAAACCTGAAAGAAAACAGATCCTCCTAGGACCAGAGAGGACAAAACAGCCCAAGGGAGGGAAGGCATTAGTGTCCGACATTACTAGCGCCCAAGAATGGTCTAGAAGACAAGCTTACAAAGTTATCCGTAAGGATTGGCAACTACAGTTTGCCAATGGCTATGCTGGCTTTGTTTTCTTAATGACAAACTTGTAATGGGGACTTGTGGAAATGGGGCACACAGATGAACTTTACATCGCACTGCAGTTCATGCGGAATGAACTGTTCACTTTACATTGTTGGAATAACAGTCTTGCTGGTGGCCTCCTAGAAAGCCTTCCATTTGCCGTTACTCTGTCCTTGGCTTATTCTGTAAAGAAAATAATAAAAGATAATGATTTAAACATGTGGATGCTTGTGAAACTATGGGAAATGCAACAACCGTTTGCTCAGATAAAGGAGAACATTGACTGTTAACAGAATGATAGTCCCGGCTTACACTGGTGAGACTCATTGTAAATCAATTCCTAGACTTCAGTCTGCTTCAGACTCATTTTGGAATAGCTTTTTAACAGATATTGTGTTAATTGTTCTTATAATTCCAACATAATTTTTTTAGATATCAAAGGTCCACCACAACAGATAGGCAGTAAAATAAAATGTATTCTGTTAGGATTTTTTCTGCATTTAAAAATGGAAGGAAGGGAGGGAGGGAGGGAGGGAGGAAGGAAGGGAGGGAGGGAGGGAGGAAGGAAGGGAGGGAGGGAGGGAGGAAGGAAGGAAGGAAAGAAGGGCATGCACAAAAGAGTTTACACAAAGCATACCCCTTCAACTCAGAGAGGAAATCCATGACTACTGTCTTAAATCTGCCTGATGGGGCTTGAGTTGTTCACCAAGGGAGCCTCAGAACTATTACTTCACGGCCTGAACGAAGAGGGAATACCTAGAGAGCTGTCGGAAGCAGATAAAGAAGATGCTTCCCAAAGGGTTACCAAATCAATGGCTCAGAATCCTGGGAGAGACTTCAAATCTTGTGCCTGACATTCAGAAATTTTCCAGGCACTGAAAACAAACCTGACTGGACAACAAAGAAGATGTTACTAAAGATCTTCCGCACACTGGACTTGTAGGCGGTGAAGATCCTGTGAGACCTGGCGCATCCATTTCCTGTGGCTGCCGTAAAAAAGTGCTACAAACTGGCTGCCTTAGAATCACAGAAATTTTTTCTCTCATGGTTCAGAAGGCTAGACAGAGGTCCAGGATCACCGTGTTGACAGGGCCATGCTCCATCTGCAGCCTCTAGCGAAGGATCCTTCCTAGTTTCTGCTGTAATCGTTGGCGTTCCTTGCCTTGCAGCTGCATTGCTCCACTCTGCCTCTGTCTTCACATGGCCGTCTTCCCTCTGTGTGTCTGTCTCCAAATGTCCCTCTTCTTATAGGGACACGAGTCACTGGATTAGGCCCCCTTATGCAGTATGACCGCATCTGGATTACGGCTCTAGATCCGTTCGCTGTAAGCATCTTTGCTGCAAGCATTTTTGCCGCATAACTAATTGGCTGTGAGGCAATTTTGCTGTAAAAGATAAAATAACTGGTTGATGGTTTGCTACGTGTTTCCGGTAGAACTTTGGAACGTCTACCAACGGACACGTGACAATACGACAAGAATAAGCAGTGTAGCAGGCTTTCACACACAATGCAGAGCTCAGTTACAAATGTGCACCTTAGTATTTGGAAGCTGATGCCTCTCTAAATGGAGGAAGAAATTTTATTGAAAAAGAAAAAGTGCATTGGATGCTGAACGAGGAGACAAATCAACAAGCAAAAAAACCAAAAACTGTGTAATACTATGAATAAAACGTTTCGAAGGCAAGTGCTTAAGTATAACCCATAAAATAAAATCAGTTATTTGCACAGTATTGCCATGAATCTGCACACATTTTAAATGTAGTCAATATTTTGTATTTATTTTGCAATAAAGTCTTTTTAATTTAGTTTTTTTTCATATGTTATGTCTTTTTTAATGTCTCTTTTTTATTTTTTGTTATCTTTTACAGCAAAATTGCCTGACCACCAATTAGGTATGTGGCAAAATGTTCATAGTGACAATGTTTGTGGCAAAGATGTCTATGACAAAGCTACTTGTGGCGAAAATGTGGAACATGCTTGTTAACACCTACAAAGACCCTATTTCCAGATAAGGTCATGTTCACATGTACGGGGGTTAGGACTGAACATATGTTTTTGGGAGACACAATTCAACCCACAATACTTGAGATGCCAAATACAATTTTTAAATTCCAGCATGCTGGAATCACTGTGTCTATGATTATTGGTGATAACTTCCATACTGCAAAGGCTATTGCCCTGAAATGTAGCAGCATAAAGGCTCCTGATGGCTACCTATTTTTAGAGGCACAGATTTCAACACACAAATACATAATAATAAAAATAGACAAACAGAGAAAAAGTTCATAGGGTTTGGCCAAAACTTTGTGTATAGTACTTGCAAGATCTAGTCCTGCTAATAAATACAACCCAGTAAAAGGTATAACTGAGAGTGATGTTTCGGGACAGAAGCAAATTGTAATGGTCACTGGTGATGGTAGTGATGACAGATGGCCTAGTGTTAAAGAGAGCCGATGTTGGATTTGTAATGGGATTAGCAGAAACAGATACAGCTGAAGAAGCTTCTGAGGGTCTTACTAACAACAACCTCACAAGTATTGTTAAAGCTGTCATGTGGGGTGGGAACGTGTATGATGGCATCTCCAAATTCCTTCAACTTTCGTTGACTGTCAATGTCATAGCACCAGTTGTGGCCTTCACAAGGAGCATGTGTTGTTCAGAATTCTCCTCTTAAAGGTGTACTGATTCTGAGTGAATCTTATAATGGATAATTTTGCTTTCCTTGCACTGGCAACTGAAAAGCTTGTGGAGTCACCTTTTTCTCACAAACCTCATGGAAGAGAATCTCTCTTGTTGATTTCAATTATAAAATTGATGAGTTTATAGTGTGGGGGATCAAAACTGGCCACCCCAAAATGTGTCTCTTTGCCTTGATAGCACAAAAGACTGAAAGAAACTTTGATCTTCCCCCTAACTACCTAAAAGAATTTAAGATAAAAGGCCTGTCCCCAGGACAAGCCATCGCCATAGATAACTTTGGGTAGACTGTGAGGGTCCTTGCTAAACCCATTTTTATCTACCAAACATTTGCTTTTCCATTTCCAGGTGAATTGCCTTCCTCCCCTTTGAAGTCCCAAACCACTACCCCCAACACCCTCCTCTGTCTTTAGCTGAAGATGCTATTTAAGATGACAATCTTAGCCATTTGGGCAAGATGCTCAGTTTTCCTGAGTTTCTTGCATGTATACATGTTATAAAGCTTTGCTTGAGTTTCTCCTGTTATTCTGTCTTATGTCAATTTAATTTGTAGCCAAGCCAGAAGGGTCTAGAGGGTAGAGGATTTGTCTTCCTCCCCTGAGATAGTCACTTTTGGTCTTATGTTTGTTGGTAAAATTCCTTTGAATTTTGACAGCGTGAGAAACACTGGTACATGCTCCTCCTTTTGCCTGTTATACAATAATATTTAATACTTTATGTTGCAACTTTTTCATGAAATTAATGCCAGGAAGATTCATGGAAAAATAAGTATATTTGAAAGGCTCTTGAGTAATAATGTCTTTTGTCTAATTGTTTATTGTACAATTTTGTATTGCACAATATGAGAGACAGGTGTTCAACTGTACAACTCTTAGCCCAGCCATGTGGTTACAGTGCATTTTCCTAGGAGTAATGCTGTTAATGTGGGTTCGAATCTTAACTACAATTCCAAATGGCTGTGTGGAGGCCATTATAAGACTTTCATTGAGGGAAAAGAGAAAATTTATTAAAGATGTGCAAGAGTCAGAATTAAAAGTAAAAAGCAAAGATCCATTTTGGGTTCTGTATCTGGGTAGAATCGAACATCAGAATGGTAGAAGCATATCACTCTTCCCTCCACTCATTTTCTTTATCAGGTCACCCAGTATGAGGAAGGGAAATCTTTCAGAATTTATACAGATTCTATTTTAAACACTTATAGTATCCTAGTAACAAAAAAGCACTTCATTTTATCCTTTTCCTAAAATTTTATCTTTTGTTTTTATAAGAATCATGTGATTTGAGTTATCTTCACTGCTACATTTTAAGGCTATTTGTTGAGAGTGGAGGATGCCCAGGGTTATATTTTAGACAGCGAGGTAATGCGAGAACTATTTATAACTAAAGAACGGACTAGAGAAAATATTCTAACTATTGTATTTCCTTTGATCTTTTTTTAGTAGAGGTCCAAGAGCAAAATTATCAATAAATTAATATAGTAATATTTACTATTAATAAAAATCAATTATCTACATTATACAAGGTAAAGACATATTTAAAAGGGCAAGTATCTTCTTTGAAACTGTATTGATTTTTGTTATATACTGTAGATAAATAATACATGTTATAAGAACACAGGCAACAGGAGTACTTTCTGAAAATACAGGCGGCATGGTCTGATGTCGCGGCTTTTGAATTAATTTCTTCTTTGAGTACAGCTACTCTTTAGGGTTACTAAAAAGAAAAGTAGAAAAACTCAAAATGCTAGCAACGTTTTCTCTGGTAGTTGTCTGGCCCAAGTGGTCCTTACCGCATATCTGAAACACAGCTGGGGGTCTATAAGGAAACAAAAGCACAGGATTAGGAAAAAAGTAAGGTAAACAACTGACTTTTTGCCATGTGATAAATACAATTATTGAAATATGCTTCACTTTTTACTTGAGACATCTTTGCCATAGTTAACTTTAAGATTATGATAGGAAAGTTCCGTGTTCTGTTTGTTACCAAACCCCAGAAACTTTACTCTTAATTATCCACTACTGGAGAACAATTGAATCTATCCCTTTCTTCATTTCTCTTCGGTTGTTCTGCATATCAAATTTGAAATGATATCAAAAGGTTGGGCCCACCACCTGTACACAGTGAATCAGGGAGTTTGGCCCTGTGAGTGCGTTCGCCTCCTTATCTATGTAGATTCTTTCAATACATGGAGCCTTTGCTGAGAGCACCAACGTGGACAGCACTGCTCTAAGTATTTTGGAGTGTTACAGGGAACAGACATGCTTCTCGTCTTCAGGCAACTTCTGTGAAAAGCAAACTTTGCAGAGCGTGAATACACTTGAATAAAAGCTTATTTTCCATATCAAAGAACCCACAGAATTTCTGAATCCACAGATGATGACCTCACATGTGCCAGAGAACCCAGTGAGAATTCAGGTAGCCCAAAGTAAAATAAGATTTTTATTTCACTTTTGACTTTGTAAAACTCAGAAGTTTACTAAGAGATGTTGATGCAAATAATCCATAATCAATCTATAATTTAAAATTTGGGGTGAGTTTATTATGAGCCAGGTCTGAGGACTATAGCCCATGGGCTTCCTTCCTTGGGGAAGGAAGGGCACAAAAGAAGTAGGGTGTAGAGAGTGACTATATACTGTCTTGGAACAAAGAGCATTTGGCAGGAATGCTGTCAGACAGAAAGAACTTCCTCACATATGACAGGAATGTCCCTTTTACGACTGTCATGAGATGCTTAGCTGGCACAGCAGATCAGTGGTCACAAGGTGAGCATAGCAAGTCGGTAATTAATCCTTAGTTCCCAGGAAGAGATGCTTATCCTTAAGGAAATGCTGATGTGGGGGGAAGCTACATCTCTATTTTTAAGGGCATCATTCTTGTCTTTGGGATATAATAAATGTTTAAAGCAGATGTACAATGCATGCTCAACAGGCCATGTCAGGCCTTTCTGGAAAAACAAGGTCAGGCCACATTAGTTTTAAACCAAATGGCTTCCTCATGTACTCCAATGTACCCTATTGGTTTTCATTTATTTGTCACAGATATTGCTATTTCCTAAAAAGGATAGAGTATCTTCTCATTATGATGTCTGCAATTTGTATTCCTGGGCACATCGTGAGAAGAGCCCTCTAAGTCAGTCTAGTAATCCGAGGAGCCCAAACCCACAGGCTCCAAAGAATACGCTTTGATTTTAACTTATGGATGGATGGAAGCATTTGTGTTCTGGAGTATTTGAATGCCTCCATACAGAATCAGTGGATTTTCAAAAAATTCATTTGTTGGTTTCTGTGATTAATACATTAAAAAAAACGAGTGATTAAAAAAAATCAATGTGTCAAAATCGACTCTAGTGGAACCATTTCAAAATGGAGTCGCAGCTGCCTTTCCAGAGAAACTGTCTTGCTGTCTTGAACCTTGGACTGGGCCAAACCTTTGGACTGCACCAAAACAGCAATTGTTTTACAAGCAATTGTTTGAGAAGTCAGCAGGAGAACGGACATCCTGACCGCAAAGACTGAGCGTTGTGGACTTTCTGAAGACAGAATCAATAGTCAGTCAATGTTTAGCCAAGACTGGCTTCTGCCTCCAACTCCAACTAAAACTCTCTGTGATACACCCTCCCCTCCTTGCCTTTAAAAGCCCCTGACTTTTCTCCCTAGTGGGACACTATTTGGGCTTCTACCTGAATCTGTGCTCCCTGAGTTGCAATTCTTTGATCTCAAATAAACCTTGCTTCTTTTGAACTGGCTTCCAAATTTTATAGGTTAACATTGGTAATGGAGCTTATATTTGAAAGTTTTGGAGAATTGTTAATGCTCAGATATCATGTAATGAGGTGTGTTTTAGTGTATGGAGAAGTTAAATCCAGGAGTCATAATTTTCTGTTTTTGGCTTCTATACAACATATTTGCTTCTATTTGTCTGCTTTATGAATGAAATAATTGACTTATGAAATAAACTTTTAGAAAACTTTGTATAATATCAGGGCTGTTCACGTTCTGAAAAACAAGTGATATTAACAGCAATCATGTTTCTTAATATCCTTCCTTGTGTCAAAGAGGTTGTCACAGGACATCCTCCTGAGCAGGGAGGGAGGGCTTCCTATTCTGACTCCATTCTTCACTTCTTTTTCTAAACAGTCTGGAGTCGACCATCAGAGGGGAGAATTCGTCTCCATCAACAGCCCTCTAGAGCAGGGACGTTAGCCTGCTAAGTCCATAACCCTTTGGCTCATTTGCCCACACCCTTTCCTCACCTCCCAGGTGCAGGAATCAAATCCCCAGGGGCCTGGCAATGACCTAGTTCCAGGACAGAAGGACCTCAGCTGGTGCTAAAAGATGGCCCAGCTCGCATCCATATGGCCACAATCCTCACTGTCACAGGATGGGATTGCCCTCTTCCTCCACCCTCTTTCAGCACTGGATGATGTTTACTTTAGCCTTTTTTTGAGTCCTTCCTCTTTTCTCCTTCAGGATTGCCTTCAGAGGTGATTTGAATCTGATTTACTTGAAGAGCATACAACTCTCTTGAGGGAGGGGGCTCCTTCACCTCCCTCTGTGCACATGCTTTTGTTCACATCCCTACCAGCCCTTCCCTGCCCCTGAATCATGCCCTCCAATCTCGGGGGAAGCTCTGCTGGCTGCCCCTGGACAAAGAATTTATATCACTTTTAGTTCACTGTAGCCAAGTCCTTGCCAATAAGTTTAGCACAACAGAAAAGTGAACCCCAGAAACACCAAGAGGGTACTTGTGGGACATAGCTCATTAGCCTAGTGACCCCATGCCACCCCATATATAATCAGACCTGGACCCCATTATTAGATTCATCTTCCTTAATGAACTACTTTCCCCACCTGTTTTTCAAAAACCATCAATAGATCTTGTTTTCTATAACATTAAATGTAAATGTGACTTGGCCTTTAAAGCCTTCCAAAATCCATTCCCACCATGCCTCTCTAAATTCACTTCCTAGTACTCTACAATCCTGAAACAGATTCTAATTTCAATCTAAATCATTTCCATAAATATTCATTGAGCACCTAGTTGATCCCAGGCACCGTACTATGCACTAGGAATAAATAAGACAAAGACCCACCTTAAAGGAGCTCAGGACGTATCAGGGGAGTCAAACACCTAAGTAACTATAATATAATAGCAAAATAATAATCACTAACTTTACTGAGCCCGTCATATAGTCCGGGCACCATTCTAAGCATTTCATATCCATTCCTCTAACCCTCACAACAACCTATGAGGTAGGTATCATCAGTATCCTCATTTTATAGCTGAACCACAGAGAGGTGGTTTTCCAAGACCACATAGTTTGGTGGACCCAGTAATTGAACCTTAAGCACTTCCTTAACCACTACATTATATGATAATTTGAAGAGAGCTATAGTTGAGACATGCACAAAGTGTTATGGGAGCATAAAGGACAGAGAGAATCCCTCAGCCTGGAGACACGGGAAAGGGCATCACGGAGACAATATCACCCTACTCTTGATGTACACCTTTCCTTCTTCTAGATGGGGATTGGGCCAGTTTACACCAAAAAATGCATAGATTAAAGTAACGATAAAATAGAAAGAGAGGATCAGGACCAGGGGAAATGTGAATATCATAAGAAAATCAAAACCAGAGGAAAAATGCATTTAGTCCAAAAAGAACAGTTTAGTTATACCACACTTTAACATCTAATTTTGCTATGAGCTCTCTGGCAGTCAAAGAGAAAAGGGAGTCATGGTCAATTGCATGGTCAGTGTTTATCGTCATAAAGTAAAAAGCAAACCAGTTCATCAAGGGGAAAATAAGCCCTTCTTAGAACTATATTACAAGATAAAATTATCAAGCGGGAGCTGTATTAGCGTCACTGAGAACTATAGTAGAAAAAACGTCCCCTACGATGCTCCCATAACAAATGTAATAGAAGATTTTATATGGCAGTTTTTTACGGCATTCATTGATAAAAGCCAAGGATGTCGCATAAATGCAACTCTGCAAAGATGATTCCATTAAGGATACTATTGTTTGAATTCAGAATCTTCTGGTGTTAGGATTTTGAGTTGAGTCTAGAAAAATGAGGATTTCTCTAGGCTGAGGAAGCAAGCTAAAGGCATTCACGGAGGAGAAACAGCGTGGTATATGTTTTAGTGTGATTTCTCTTCTCTGCATGTGAGGAGGGAGGACTGGAGGGGGAGCCAGGTGGTGAACACCTTTGTTGAGAGCCTGCTGTGTGTCTGGCCCTGCACCAGGCTCTGGGATAAGTCAGTGAGAGGACAAAGTAACTGCTCTCCAGGAGCTTACGTTCTAGTGTGCGGGTGTGGGGATGGGATAGGAGGTTGAACAATAAATATGGAAACAAATACGTAATTACATATGAGTGCTGATAACTGTGATGAAGAAACAAGGTAAAGTAACTGAGTGTGTCAGGGGCATCCAGGAGGCAGCTGCATAAATATCTAGTCAAGTGCTTTCTTAGAAAGAAGTGAATGCAAAGGCGGGAAACCAGATGGGTTTTATTCTAAGTGCAATGGAAGCCAACGGAGGGTTTTAAGCAGGAAGGTGACTTGCTGTGATTTACATTTTAGAATGTTGCTGGCTGAACTGTGGAGGATGGAACAGATGGGCGCTGAGAGAGAAAAATGGTGGCAGGGACACCAGTGAGGGGGCTGCTTCAAGAGTCCAGGGAACATGTGGTGGTTTGGACTAGAGTTGTACACATTTTGGAAATGAAACCAATGTTGGGTATGAAAGAGACGAATCAAAGATGATGCATAGTTGTTTTGCCAAAGCAAGTAAGTGGATGATGTGCCATTTCGTGAGATAGGAAAGACACAGAAAGTGGGACTGGGGAAGTAAGTAGTTCTATCCTGACCAAGTTAGGTTTGAGGCGACAACTGGACCTCCAAGTGGCAGTGGGACATGCAAGTTAGGAGCTCAAGGCAGAAAGATATGAACTAGAAATGCATTTTTAAAATGTTAGCTGCATTTTCAAATGCAACTCTGTGTTCTTTACCTTTGCAGACAGAGGCCTTTGTATTCAAAGCCAGGAGTCCATTCACTAATCTGGGAAAAAGTGTGATAAATGAATATTTTTTGGTTCCTGGTTTTTGGACAGTCCATAGGTTTGAATATCTTCAGAGCACACACAGGGAGACCTTGAGACTGGAAAAGATCGTTTGGAAGAGTGGTAGGAGAGGAGGTCACAAAATAGACTAAGAAAGAAGAGTCAGAAGAGAGATTGGATTGGTGGTTACCAGAGGGGAAGGGGGAGGGAGGAGGGTGAAAGGGATAATTCGGCACATGTGTATGGTGATGGGTTGTAATTAGTATTTGGGTGGAGAACATGATGTAATCTATGCAGAAATAGAAGTATAATGATGTACACCTGAAATTTTTACAATGTTACAAACCAATGTTACTGCAATAAACAAACAAACAAAAAAAACAAATGTTTAAAAATCTTCATATTGATTATCTGAATATTTAAAAATAAAATAAGCAGAATAATTGAAAAAAAAAAAAAAGAAAGAAGAGTCAGTGAGGTAGGAGGAACACCAGACAAGACGGAGGGCTTTAAGATTTATTGGTGGCATAAATGTCAAGCAGTGTCACAGAGCCTGGAAAAGAAGGTCTTTCGAGAAGGAGGGAGTCGTCAATCATCTAAAATCCTGCTGAGTGGCCGAGTAAGACAGAGCAGAGAGCTGGCGGTCGGCTGTGGGGAGGTATAGGCCGTTGGTGATCTTGGTTAGACCTGCGGGGAGCGGTAGGGATGGAAGCCCAGCTGGTGCGGGTGGAGGAGGAAAGAGGGGGTGAAGAGCGGAGAGAGCGCGGAACATAACTCTTTTAGGGAGGTTTCTTGTGAAGGGGAATGGAGAAATGTGGCGGTGGCTGGAGGAAGACATGCGATGAACGAGGATCTTTTTTTTTTTTTAAATAGTGGTTGATATTAAGGCATGTGTGTATAGATAGATCAGAATGACCCACTAAATAGGAACTGATGATGCAAGAGGAAAACAGAATACCTGTAGTGGAAGCATTGTCCTCGGGAAGGGAGAGAGGATGGAACAAGGAGAGGTTGGCCTGGGAGAGAAGCAAGGACATTTCTTATAACGTGAGGGAAAGCAAAGTGGGTGGATTAAGTTACAAGAAGGTTATTGGATTTGCTGATAACAAAATGGATGTTATCATTTGCATCTGTTTTCTCTTTGATGTATGAAGCAAGGTCATCACCTAAGAACCATGAAAAGACATGATTGACTGGTAGTGTTGAATGCTTGTTTGTGAAACAATTGATGTGTTGTGAAGTAGAGCTCCACGCCTTCTTCCTCACTTCAGTAACTCAACACCAGTATCCTGACATTCTCCACATCTATGCCACCTATGAAATTTAAACTCCAGTATCACACTCTCTGACCACAATCTTTGATCCAGTTTTCATTCACTTGATACCACTACACGGTATCTCTATCAATGTCACAATGACTTTGGCTTCTCCATTTCACCTGGTCTATTGGGTCTGATCAGGCTTCATTTCCTTCTGTGTTGCCTGGATTCCACAGTCCATTATATCAGTCATTTTCTCTTTTAACACCTTCAACTCTCATTCCCTTAACCTTTTGTTCATTCGTTGCACACATTCTATAAAATTCAAGATCAGCCTAATCATCTGCCTTTTCTATTCTTACATCTAGGCTGTAGGCCAAAGCTAGGGGCAAAAAGGAAAAAAAAATGAAAAATCATAAATTTTGCCACACATGTCCATGACATTCCCAGTGTGCAATCTTCAGTAAATTTCTTCTCCTTTTCTCCCTGAGAGGCTACATTTCATCACGTTTCTGAAGTTATGCCACTTCCTCCATTACAGTTGGGAGGTGCCGTAGTCTTACTTACACCAGAGAAAATAGAAATCATCAGACAAGAACTCCCATAAATTGCTGCCCCCCACATCAATTCTACTATACTGTACTTACTTGTGTCCTTTCTGCCTCCGTGGAAGAAACATCTTAACGCCCTTCCTATTTTAATCCTCGCTGGCATTCTTTACCTCCCCTGTATTAGCCCTGAAGGATTTGTTTCTGACAGACATGCAACTCAACTACCTTAAGCAAATAAATCCCAAGGATAAGGCCAGCTTTAACCACAGCTAGTTCCAAGAGTTCAAATTAATTTTTCAGGACTCTCCCCTTCTCTTGCCTCTGAGCCCTTCTTTCCTCCATTCCTCAGCCCAAGAAAGGCTACCTCCAAGTGGGTGGTGAAGATCGCCACCAGCACCTCTAGCTTTCATTGTCCTTACAAATAATGATACCACAGGAAAGAAAATTTCATTTTCTAGGTAGCTTAAGAAAAAGTACCAGGAAGGACTCTGATTGCCAAACTTGAGTCACATACCCATCTCTGAACCGAGGAAATGATCAGCCACTCTGGGTCATGTGTGCATCCTGGTGTCCAGAGGGTGGGCTGGGAAATGGGGACATGTGATTCACAGCCTTTCCAGTGGGAAAGTGGCATTTCTTGGACAAAAGTACCATGCTCAACAAAAAGATATTGGGCATGCACTACATATTCCCTCCTGCCTCCCTCAGAGTTGCATACATGAAGTGTTCCCTCTCTTTCCCATATCTTCAAACTCCTTTATTGACACATTGCCCAATGTTAATAAAAGCACTTAACACAAATGCCTGGCTCATAATCAGTGTTCAATAAATGTCTAGAGTAGGAGAAATAATAATAATAACAACAATAGCAACAACAACTGGCCCGTCTTAAGTCAAAGTCTTGGCATCTTTCTCTGGCTTCCCTCTATCTCTTTCCCTCTTCCCAGCTAAGTGCATCACTCTCTGTACTTCCCCACTTGTCCACTTCCTCAGCTTACTGTAATCTGTTTCGCACCTGCACTACTCCACTGACAGATCCCCAGCAGTCTTCACAGTCCCCAGTCAGCGGGATACTTTCCCAATTTTATTTCACTTATCCTCAATAGTTGATGCTAATGGTCCTTTCACTGTTCTTGAAACTCTCTTCCATTCATTTTGTAATTCTTTTCAGGGGTTTCCCTCACTTAGCCTTATTTTCCTCTTCCTACTTTCTGGCTTCCACGACTAACCTGACTCTAATGATTCCCAAGAGCAGCCCAGACCTCTTAACTGAGCTGCAGGTCTTTGTAGCACAACTTCCTCTTGAAGAATTCCACTTGGATGTTCTGAAACACCTGAAGCAAAGCATTTTAAAAACTGAATTAACTACTCCCCATAACACACACCAAAAATTAAGTTCTCCTAATTGTACTTCCTTATTCCAGTAAATGGCTCCTTACCCGCTGAAGCCAAATGACTGGGAATTAGTCTATATTTCTTCTTTCTCACCCCAAACATCCAGATTCAAATGTAGTAAACTTTCCCTTCTAAATATAAAATCCACTCACTTCAAATGCCACTGTCCTATTCAGCCCATCATCTTTTCTCTGAATTATTGCCAAGGATCCATAACGAATTCCCCTACCTCTCCTGCAAACCACCCTTCATATCTTTGCTAAAGGAATTTTTTTTTCCTGAAAAGCAAACCTGATGGTGTTATTCTTTAGTGGTTTCCTATGGCTTTCATGACTGCTCTAGTTATATTTTTGGATGGAATAGGAGGCCAGAAGTTCTGGCTGACCCAAAACTAGGGACAGCTTATTTGCCTCTAGCCTCCAGAACAAAGACCGTCATGTCTTCAACATCTTCACTTTTGCCAATGCCCAATAGTCTCCCATGAGCTTGCAATGAACAGGCTCAGAAGAAACCCACATTCATGAACAGACAAAGGGTCTCAGCAGCTTGAAGGAGGAAGACTGATCCTCAGCTCCTGGTATTCACATCCTTGTGCAATCCCCTCCCTGTGACTGTGAGCTGGCCTTATTGACTCACTTCTAGTGAATAGGATGTGGCAAAGTAATGGGATGTCACTTCTGAGTTGGGTTATAAATAGACTGTGGCCTCTGTCTTGGGCGTCCCTTCTTACACAGTCTGGGATCACTCATTCTGGGGGAAACCAACTGCCGTGTCATGAGGCAGCCCTGTGAAGAGGGCACATGAAGGAGCTTGGAAGCTATTCCTCTTCAGTTGAACTTGAGAGGACTGCAGCCCTGACCAGCACCCTGACTGCAGCCTTGTGAGAGCCCTTGAACCAGATCCACTCGGCTGAGCCACTCCTGGATTCCCGACCCACAGAAACTGTGAGCTAATTAATGTTTATATTTCCAATCATAACATTTTTGGGTAATTACTTATGCAGTAATAGATAATTAATACAAAGTCCAAGAGGGGGAGGGTCTTACTGAGGCAAAAAAGACAGAAGAAAATTTAATAAAAATTGACAGGAATCTGAAGTAGGTGCAATTATACAATTTAAAAAAAGGTTCTAACTTTAAAACATGACTTCGTATTTAAAAATTCAAGAAAAACTAAAAATTATTATAGTTGTGGTGATAATTAAATTAATGGACTGGACAACTAAAAGGGACAAATAACTCACAACTCACAGCACAGAGGAAAAGAAGGGTTAAAAGTCATGAGGAAAACAATAAGACACTTGGAAGGCAAATCTAGGAAATCTATTATACAAATAATAGGATTTTTAGGAGAAAAACAGAACAAATAGAGTAGTGATGACTAAGGAAAAAAATAGACAAAAGCTACTCTAAAGCAAAAAAAATAAATAAAATGCTTGCATCATTATGTTGAAAGGGAGCAGAATCCCACGCAGGATTGGACAAAAAAAGATACATACCTAGACATATTCTGATAATGTTTCTGAGCATCAGTGATAAAGAAAAAAACTGTCTAAGCTTCCAGCCAGAAAGAACAGAATGCCTATAAAGAGAAGAGGCTTCAAATTCTCCCCAGCATTGGAAGCTAAAAGACGGTGGACAATCATTTTAGGCTACTGAATGAACCAGTCCAGAAATCCTAAACGCAATGAAGATATCATGCTTTACGTTTGCACACTTGCAAGACCTCAGAAAGCATCCCAACCCCATATCCCGTCCAAGGAAAACACTCCAGGAAGTAACCCAGCAAAGGAAAAATAAATCAGAACAAAGATCTTAGATAAGGAAACTAAAGACTATAAGAAACAGTGGTGAGCAATGAATTTTGTAAGATGTGGTTACAAAATGATGTGGTTAAATCTAAAGGAATGACCATAACATTTTTTGACATTAAATACATGGGAAGAAGAGACTTCCAGTTTCTGGTCATGCATAGAAGGAGCTTGGAAGTTGTCACGCTATTCTAACAAGTAAACAGCTGAACAAACTGAATCAACAGCTCTTCTCAGATCCGGCAGAGAAGTGAGATCACAAGGTCCACTGCTGCCCCCAAACCTGGAGAGACAGGCCAGCTGGCTATGGAGAGTCACAGCCTGCTGGGGCAGAGACCTTCTCGGGAGCCGGAACAGGGGGGAAAACTGAACTACAATTGACAAATTGCTGGAGCCTCAGTGTGGGTGAGTCTGAGACCCAGTCCCCCGGGGGACCCAGTCACAGGAGGGACCCTCACATTTTCGTGAGTTGTACCTCCAGGAGCTCTACCAGGTTCTCACAGTGAAGACTGGAGAAAAATCCTCTCGTGCTTCTGACAGGGAGAGAGGAAAAGTAGTCATTTCGGAATATGCCAGAGCATTCTGTTCTTAACAAGGCTTGCCCTTAGGAGAAATTATTTTACCACAGCTTAACCTAACAGGGTTTTATCAGAGCCCAGCTGACCTGGGGGAAGGGGAATATTCTAGTTCCCTCTAGTCTTCCACATGGAGGACAGGAAATACAAATTCCATCCCACTCCAGCCATTCTGTCACACCTAAGTGGGGAGAAAGAAACTGAACAGCACCTCTGAAGTTCACGGTTCAGGGGCACAGGCTCACTAGAAGCTTGAGACCTAATCATAAGATTATAGAACGTTTCTCCTCCCTGTACACCTTACTACCACATCACTAAAGGACTATTTACACCAGTTCCTTTTACCCACTACGGCATATCTGGTTATCAAGAAAAAATTACAAGCATACTAAAACGCAAAAAAACACAGTTTAAAGAAACTGAGAAAGCATCAGAACCAGAGTCAGATATGGCAAGAAGGCTGGAACTATCAGGCCAGGGATTTTGAAAACTATGATTAATATGGTAAGATTAACATGTTAACCAGATTAATATGTTAATATGATTAATGGACAAAATAGACAACGTGCAAAAACAGATGGATAATGTAAGCAGAGAGATGGAAATTTTAAGAAAGAATCAAAAAGAAATACTAGAGATAAAAAACACTGACAGAAATGAAGAATTCCTTTGTTGTGCTCATTAATAGACTGGATATGGCTGAGGAAAGAATCTCCGAGCTTGAGGATACGCCAATAGAAACTTCCAAAAGTGAAAAACAAAGAGAAAAAAAGACTTTAAAAAGCAGAACAAAATATTCAAGAATTGTGGGACTACTACAAAAGGTGTAAATGTGTGTAATGGGAATACCAGAAAAAAACAGAAAGGGACAGAAGCAGTGTTTGAAGCAATAGTGACTGAGAATTTCTCCAAATTAACGTCAGACACCAAACCACAGGTTCAGGAAGCTTGGAGAAACCCAAGCAGAATAAATGCCAAAACAAAACAAAACAAAGCAAACCAACTAAACCTCAGCATATTGTATTCAAAATGCAGAAAATCAAAGATAAAGAAAAAAATCTTGAAAGAAGACAGGGGAAAAAAACAGTTTACCTATAGAGAAGCAAAAATAACAATTATATCTGACTTCTCAGAAACCATGCAAGTAACAGTAGAACAAAATATTTAAAGAGTTGAAAGAAAAAAATCCACCAACCTAGGGGCTGGCCTCATGGCCTAGTGGTTAAGTTTGGTGCATTCCACTTCAGTGGCCCGGGTTTGGTTCCTGGGCACAGACCTACACCACTCATCAGTGGCCATGCTGTGGCAGTGACCCACATACAAAATAGAGGAAGACTGGCACAGATGTTAGCTCAGGGCAAACCTTCCTCAGGAAAAAAAAATCCACCAACCTAGAATTCTGTTCACTGTGAAATTATCTTTCAAAAGTGAGGGAGAAATAAAGACTTTGCCAGACAAAAAAAAATTAAGGGAATTGGTGCTCAGTAGAACTGCCTGGCAGGATATGTTAGAAGAATTTTTTCATAGAGGAGGAATAGATCAGAAACTCAGATCTACAGAAAGAAAGGAAGAGTACTGGAGAAGGAATAAGTGAAGGTAAAATAAAAACCTTTATTTTTCTGTTTCTTAATTGATCTAATAGATGAGTTTGTTCAAAATAATAATAGAGACAATGTATTAGATTATATATGCTTACGTATAAGTGAAATAAATGACACCAATGATACAAGGGAAGAGCAGAAGGAATTTGAAATATTTTTTATTATAAGGCACTTGCACTACCCCTGAAGTAGCGTGGTGTTTTATGAAACTGGACTTGCAAACTCTAGGATAACCACTAAAAAAGTGAAGAAAGAAGTATAATTGGTATGCTAAGAAAGGGGATAAAATGGAATCATATAAAATGCTCAATTAAAACCAAAAAAGGGAGAAAAAGAGTGGAGGACAAAAAAAAAAAAAAGAAACAAGGAACAAAGGGCAACAAATAAATGAGGACCATAACAAATATAATGGATATTAATCCAACTATATCAATCACTTTAAATGTAAATGGTCTAAAAGCACCATTTAAAAGACATTGTCTGAGTGGATCAAAAAACAAGACATAACTATATGTTGTCTACAAGAAACCCACTGTAAATATAAAGACACATGGATCAAAAGTAAATGGATGAGAAAAATATACCATAAACACCAGCCAAAAGAAAACTGGAGTAGCTATATTAATTTTAGACAGAGTAGACTTTAGAGCAAAGAAAATTATCAGGGTTAAGAGAGGCATTATATAATGATAAGGGGGTAAATTCTCCAAGAATACATACTATTGCCCAAAGTGTATGTGCATAGCAATAGAACATCAAAATATATGAGGCAAAAACTGTTAGAACTGCAAAAAGAAATAGATGAATCCACTATTATTGTTGGAGACTTCAACACCTCTCTATCAGAAATTAACAGACTCAGCAAGCAGAAAATCAGTAAGGACATAGTTGAACTCAACAGCACCATCCATCAATTGGATAAAATCGACATCTATTGACTACTTCATCCAACAACAGCAGAATATACAGTCTTCTCAAGCTCACATGGAATATTCATCAAGGTAAACCATATTCTGGGCCATAAAACATACATTAACACATTTGAAAGAATATAAATCATACAATATATCTTCTCAGATGACAATGGAATTAAACTAGAAATTTATAATAGAAAGATAGTTGGAAAATACAAAACACTTTTAAATTAAACAACACATTTCTAAATAACACATGGGTCAAATAAGACATTTTAAGAGAAATTTAAAAATACTTTGAACTAAATAAAAATGAAAATACAACTTATCAAAATGTGTGGGATGCAGCAAAAGCAGTGTGTAGAGGGATATTTATAGAATTGAATGCATATGTTAGAAAAGAAGAAAGATCTAAAATCGATCATCTAAACTTTCACCTTATAGAACTATAAAAAGAAGAACGAATTATATCCAAAGTAAGAAGAAGAAAAGAAATAATAAAAATTAGAGCAGAATTCAATGAAACTGAAAACAGAAAATCAATAGAGAAAATCAACAAAACCAAAAGCTGGTTCTTTGAAAAGATGTATAAAATTGATAAACCTCTAACCAGGCTAACCAAGAAAAGGAGAGAAGACACAAATTATTATACCAGAAATTAAAGAGAGGACATCACTACAGATCTCATGGACATTAAAAGGACAATAAAAGAATACTATGAATAACTCTATGCCCACAAATTTGAAAACCCAGGTGAAATGGACCAATTCCTTGAAAGACATAATCTGCCAAAACTCACACAAGAAGAAATAGACAATCTGAATGGACTATATCTATTTAAAAAATTGAATCAATAATTAATAACCTTCCAAAACAGAAAGCATCAGTCCCAGATGGGCTCATTGGTGAATTCTACCAAACATTTAAGGAAGAAATCATACCAATTCTCTACAATCTCTTCCAGAAGACAGAAGCAGAGGGAATAATTCCTAACTCATTCTAAGGCCAGCATTACCTTAATACCAAAATCAGACAAAGACTTTATAAGAAAAGAAAACTACAGACCAATATCTTTCATGAACATAGATGCAAAAATCGTGAACAAAATATTTGCGAATAGAATCCACCAATGTATACAAAGAATGATACACCACAACCAAGTGGTATTTATCCCAGCTATGCAAAGCTGGTTCTACATTAGAGAATCAATTAATGTAATTCATCATATCAACAGAATAAAGAAGAAAAATCACATAACAATATCAATAGAGGCAGAAAAAGCATTTGACAAATCCAACACTCATTCATGATAAAAACTCTCAGCAAACTAGGAATAGAGGGAGAACTTCCCCTACATGGTAAAAAACATCTACAAAAACCTACAGCTAACGTTGTACTTTAATGGTGAGAAGCCAGAACATTTCCTGCTAAGATCAGAAACAAGGCAAGGATGTCTCCTTTTACCACTACATTTCAACATTGTACTGGAAGTCCTAGTTAATGCAATAAGACAAGGAGAAGAAATAAAGAGTATACAGACTAGAAGGGAAGAAATAAAACTGTCTTTGTTCACAGATGAAATGATTGTGTATGTAGAAAATCCAAAAGTATAAACAAAAAACCTCCTGGAACTAACAAATGATTATATCAAGGTTGCAGGATACAAGGTTAATATACAAAAGTCAATCACTCTCCTATATATCAGCAACGAACAAGTGGAATTTGAAATTAAAAACACACTTGTACTTACATTAGCATCCAAAAAATGAAATATTTAGGACGAAATCTAACAAAATATATATAAGATTTTGTATAAATGTCTTTGGTACAAATTTTGAGGAAAACAAAAACAAAATTTTTGTATAAATTTTGATGAAAACTCCAAAACTCTGATGAAAGATATCAAAGAAGATCTAAACAAAGGGAGAGATATTCCATGTTCTTGGTAGGAAGATTTAATATTGTCAAGATGTCAGACCATCCCAACTTGATCTATAGATTCAATGCAATCCCAATAAAAATCCTAGTAATTTATTTTATGGATATCAACAAACTGATTCTAAAGTTGGCAAAATACCCAGAATACCCAACACAGTACTGAAAGAGAAGAAAAAGTTGGAGGACTGATACTACCTGATTTCAAGATTATTACAAAGCTACAGTAATCAAAACAGTGTGGTATTAGTAAAGAATAGACAATAGATCAATGGAACAGAATAGAGAGTCCAGAAATAGACCCACATAAATATAGTTAACTGATCTTTGACAAAGGATCAAAGGCAATACAATGGAAAAAAGATAGTCTCTTCAACAAATGGTGCTGGAACAACTGGACAACCACATACAAAAAAGTGAATCTAAATACAGACATTACTCCTTTTGCAAATATTAACTCAAAATGGATCATAGACCTAAATGTAAAATGCAAAACTATAGAACTCTTAGTGGCAATGCCTTTTTAGATACAATACCAAAGGCACAATCCATGAGATAAATAATTAATAAGCTGGACTTCATTGAAACTAAAAGCTTCTGCTCTGTGAAAGACACTGTCAAAAGAATGAGAAGACAAGCCACAGATTGGGAGAAAATATTTGCTAAAGATATATCTGATAAAGAACTGTTATCCAAAATATACAAAGAACTCTTACAACTCAACAGCCTGATTAAAAAATGGGCCAAAGACCTGAACAGACACCTCACCAAAGAAGATATATAGATAGCAAATAAGCATATGAAAAGATGCTCCACATCATATCTCCTTAGGGAATTACAAATTAAAACAACGAGATACCACCACACACCTATCAGAATGGCCAAAATCCAGAACAAATGCTGGTGAGGATGTGGAGCAACAGGAACTCTCATTCATTGCTGGTGGGAATGCAAAATGGTACAGCCACTTTGGAAGACAGTTTGGCTGTTTCCAACAAAACTAAACCTACTCTAACCACGTGATCCATCAATTGGGCTCCTTGGTATTTACCCAAATGAGTTGAAAACCTATGTCCACACAAAAACCTGCACATGAATGTTTATAGCAGCTTTATTCATAACTGCCAAAACTTGGAAGCAACCAAGATTGCCTTCAGGTGAATGGGTAAACTGTGGTACATCCAGACAATGGAATATCACTCAACACTGAAAATAAATGAGCTATCAAGCCATGAAAAGACATGGAGGAAACTTAAATCCATATTATTAAGTAAAAGAAAACAATCTGAGGAGGCTAACTACTATGTAATTCCAACCATATGACGTTCTGGAAAAGACTAAACTGAAGACAGTAAAAAGTTCAGTGGTTTCCATGGGTTATTGGAAAGGGAGGGATGGATAGGCAGAGCACAGAGGATTTTTAGGGCAGCGAAACTACTCTGCACGATATATAATGGATACACATCATTATATATTTGTTAAAACCCACAAAAAGTACACCACCAAGAGTGAATTCTAACATAAACTATGAACTTTGAGTGATAAAAAATACAGATAAACAAACAAAAAAAGGAGTTTTAAACTAATAAAACTCTCAGAAAATCCTGGAAAAGGGGCAGAGGATTGGGGGGAATACAGCAGAGAGAATTGAGAGCTCAGAATCAGAGCATCCAAAGGTATTCTCTTAGGGGTGGGGAAATGGAACAATAGACAAGTGAAATATCCTGGGGCAAGTACAGTTAATATTCTTCATTAGTTTTTAGAATAGTAGTAAGTTTTAGGTTTAAATATAGATTTAAACATAGGTTCAGATGATAGTATAACCAATAGGGGATGGAGAAGTATCATAGCACTTATAGTTGGCAGGAGATAGAAAGGAATAAAAGGAAACTGGATCAAGCTAGTAAAAGTAAGGAAAAGGGAAAAGAGGAAACAACCTAAACATGAAATATAACCAAATTTAACTAGTTTCACCAAAAAATGCAAATGGGCTAAATTTTTCTATTAAAACGGGGAGTCTCAGATTCGGAGGGAAAGAAACATTATCCAGCTGTCTATTGTTTACAAGAGACAGAAAAATCTATGAGGATTGGTAAGATTTCTATTTCTGATATTCTTTCTGATGGACTGGATTCCCCGAAAACCCTTCTGATGAAAACAACTAAAAAATATATTATTTTTATATGAATCTCAGAGTGTAAAAGTAAAGACTCCACAGAGTCCTGCAACAAAGTGAAAACAGGAGCCTTGGAAGAGATGCCAAATCCTGGAGGTCTTTTTTTTCCAGCTTTACTGAGACATGATTGACATACAACATTGTATAAATTTGTGTACAATGTGATTATTTGATACATGTATATATTGTGAAATGATACCACAATCAGATTAGTTAACACATCCAACACTACCTTATATCATTACCTTTTGTGGTTGTGTGTGGTGAGAACATTTAAGACTTATTCTCTTAGCAACTTTCAAGTATACAATACAGTTTTGTTAATTATGTGAGTTATTATATAAAGTTATAGTATTGTTAAGCTATACATTAAATCTCCAGACTTATTCATCTTGTAAGCGGAAGTTTGTACCCTTTGTCCATCTTCACCCATTTCACCCCCACCCCCACTGTCAGCCACCATCTACTCTGTTTCTATGAGTTTAGCTTTTTAAAATTCCACATACAGGGGCAGGCCCGGTGGCGCAAGCGGTTAAGTGCACGCTCTCCGATGTGGCAGCCCGGGGTTCGCCGGTTCGGATCCCAGGCACGCACGGACGCACCGCTTGGCAAGCCATGCTGTGGTGGCGTCCCATATAAAGTAGAGGAAGATGGGCACGGATGTTAGCCCAGGGCCAGTCTTCCTCAGCAAAAAAAGAGGAGGATTGGCAGATGTTAGCACAGGGCTGATCTTCCTCAAAAAAAAAAAAAAATTCCACATACAAATGAGATCCTACAATATTTGTCTTTCAATATCTGAGTTATTTCACTTAGCATAGTGCCCTCGTGGTCCATCCATATTGTTGAAAATGGCATGATTATCTTCTTTTTTACGGCTTAATAAATTTTCATTACACATATATATATACCACATTTTCTTTATCTATACATCTGTCAATGGACACTTAGGTTGTTTCCCTTCCTTGGCTACTGTGAATAATGTTGCAATGAACATAGGGGTGCAGGTATTTCTTCAAGATAGTGATTTAATTTCCTTCGGATACATATCCAGAAGTGGGATTGCTGGATCATATGGTGGTTCTATTTTCAATTTCTGGAGGAACTGTTTTCCACAGTGGCTGTACCAATTTATATTCCCACCAACAGTGCACGAAGGTTCCCTTTTCTCTACAACTTTGCCATCACTTGTCATCTCTTATCCTCTAGATGATAGCCATTCTAACAGGTGTGAAGGGATATCTCATTGTGGTTTTGATTTGCATTTCTCTGATAATTAGTGATGTGGAGCAACTTTTCATGTACCTGTTGGCCATTTATATGACTTTTTTGGAAAAATGTCTATTCAGGTCCTTTGCTCATTTTTTAATCAGATGATTTGAGTTTTTTTGCTATTGAGTTGTATGAGTTCCTTATATATTTTGGATATTAGAAATATGGTTTGCAAGTATTTTTTCCCATTCCATATGTTGCCTTTTCATTTGTTGATGGTTTCCTTTGCTGTGCTTCATAGTTTTCTGTAGTCCCACTTGTTGATTTTTGCTTTTGTCACTTTTGCTTTTGGTGTCATATCCAGAAAAATCATTGCCAAGACCAATGTCAAGTAGTTTTTGCCATATGTTTTCATCTATTTTTATGGTTTCAGGTCTTACATTTAAGTCTTTAATCCATTTCGAGTTAGTTCTAGTGAGAGGTGTAAGATAGGGATCCAATTTCATTCTTTGGCATGTGATTATTCAGTTTTCCCAACATTTCTCATTTATTTCTGTCTTTTTCAATTTCTTTCATCAATGTCTTATAATTTTCAGTGTACAGATCTTTTGCCTCCTTGGTTAGATTGATTCCTAAGTATTTATTGTTTTTGATGCTGTTGTAAATGGGATTGCTTTCTTGATTTCTGTTTCAGATAGTTCATTGTTAGTGTATAGAAACATGACTGATTTTTATATGTTGATTTTTGCATTGCACAACATTAACAAATTCATTTATTAGCTCTAATATATTTTTTGGTGGAGTCTTTAGGATTTTCTACATATAAGATCATATTATTTGCACACAGAGACAATTTTACTTCCTCCTTTTTGATTTGGATGCTGTTTATTTCTTTTACTTCTCTAATTGCTCTGGCTAGGATTTCCAATACTATGTTGAATAGGAGTGGTGAGAGTGGACATCTTTGTCTTTTTCCTGGTCTTAGAGGAAAAACTTGCCGCCTTTCACTGTTGAGTATGATGTTAGCTGTGGACTTGTCATATATTGCCTTTTTTATATTGAATTATGTTCCTTCTGTTTCCAATTTGTTGAGAGGTTTTTTTTTTTATCATGAAAGGATGTTGAATTTCGTCAAATGCTTTTTCTGCATCTATTGAGATGATCATATGATTTTTATCTTTCATTTTATTAATGTGGTATATCATACTGATTGATTTGTGTATGTTGTATCACCCTTGCATCCCAGGTATAAATCTCATTCGATCATGGTGTATGATCATTTTAGGTGCTGTGAATTCAGTTTTCTAATATTTTGTTGAGAATTTTTACATCTATATTTATCAGCGATATTGGCCTATATGTTTCTTTTCTTGTAATGTCCTTATCTGACTTTGGTATCAGGGTAGTGCTGGCTTTGTAAAATGAGTTTGTGAGTGTTCCCTCTGCTGCAATTTTTTGGAAGAATTTGAGAAGGATTAGCATTAATTCTTTACATGTTTGGTAGAATTCACCAGTGAAACCATCTGGTAGAATTCACCAGTGAAACCCAGATCGTTTCACTGGGCTTTTCTTTCTAGGGAGGTTTTTGATTACTGATTCAATCTCCTTACTCCTTGTTGGTCTGTTCAGATTTTCTATTTCTTCTTGATTCAGTCTTCATATGTTGTCTGTTTCTAGGAATTTATCCACTTCCTCTAGGTTACCCAATTTGTTGGTGTATAATTGTTCATAGTAGTCTCTTATACTTTCTATTTCTGTAGTATCGGTTGTAATGTCTCCTCTTTCATTTCTTTTTTTTTTTTTTTCAGTTTCCAGAGCAGCTGTGGAGCTGCAGCAGGAGAAGATGAGAGAGAAGGGGGATGTTTTAAGAAGTGTTTCTTTATTTTTTATTTATTTATTTTTTTTGTGAGGAAGATCAGCTCTGAGCTAACATCCATGCTAATCCTCCTCTTTTTGCTGAGGAAGACCGGCTCTGAGCTAACATCTATTGCCAATCCTCCTCCATTTTTTTCCCCAAAGCCCCAGTAGATAGTTGTATGTCATAGTTGCACATCCTTCTAGTTGCCATATGTGGTATGCAGCCTCAGCATGGCCGGAGAAGCGGTGCATTGGTGCGCGCCCGGGATCCGAACCCGGGCCGCCAGTAGCAGAGCACGTGCGCTTAACTGCTAAGCCAGGGAGCTGGCCCTCCTCTTTCATTTCTGATTTTATTTATTTAAGTCTTCTTTTTTTTTTTGGTCTAGCTAAAGGTTTGTCAATTATGTTTATCTTTGCAAAAAACCAGCTCTTTGTTTCATTGATCTTTTCTATTGTTTCTCTTATCTTTGTATTTCCTTTCTTCTGCTAACTTTGGGCTTAGTTTGTTCTTCTTTTTCTAGTTCCTTGAGTTGTAGAGTTAGGTATTTATTTGAAATTTTCCTTTTTTTATTAATGTAGGCATTTATGGCTACAAACTTCACTCTTAGAACAGCTTTTGTTGCATCCCATAAGTTCTGGTATGCTATGTTCCCATTTTTGTTTGTTTCAAGGTATTTTTTTATTTCTTCTTTGACCCATTGGTTGTTTAGTAGTTGTGTTGTTTAATTTATACATATATGTGAATTTTCCAATTTTTCTTCTGTTACTGACTTCTAGGTTTATAGCATCATGGTTGGAAAAGATACTTGGTATGATTTCAATCTTCTTAAATTTGCTAAGACTTGTTTTGTGACCTAAGGAATGATCTATCCTGGAGAATGTTCCATGTGCACTTGAGAAAAATGTGAATTCTGCTGCTGTTGGATGGAATGTTCCATATACATCTTATGACCTTATGTCCATTAGATCATTATGTCCTTAGACCTTATGTCCATTTAGTAAAATGTATAGTTCAATTGCAATGTTTCCTTATTGATTTTCTGTCTGGATGATCTATACATTGTTGAAAGTGGGGTATTGAAATCCCCTACTATTGTTGTATTGCTGTCTATATATCCCTTTAGATCTGTTAGTATTTGCTTAATATATTTAGGTGCTCTGATGTTGAGTGCATATATATCTTGACAATTGTTATATCCTCCTAATGAATGGACATCTTTATTATATAATAACCTTCTTTGTGTTGTGTTACAGCTTTTGAGTTGAAATCTATTTTATCTGATATAAGTATAGCTACCCCTGCTCTCCTTTGGTTTCCACTTTCATGGAACATCTTTTCCCATCCCTTTGCTTTGAGCCTATGTGTGTCCTTAAAGCTGAAATGAGTCTCTTGTAGGCAACATATAGTTGGGTCTTGTTTTTTTAATCCATACAGCCACTCTATGCATTTTGATTGGAGAATTTAATCCATTTACCTCTGAAGTCGTTATTGATAGGTAAGGACTTACTAATACCATTCTATCAATTATTTTCTGGCTATTTTGTAGTTCCTTTCTTCCTCTCTTGCTGTCTTCCTTTGTAAATTGATGATTTTACATAGTGGTGTGCTTTAATTCCTTTCTCTTTATTTTTTGTGTATTTACTATAGGTTTTTACTTTGTGCTTTTGTTCAAAAGATATTGAAACACCTTATAACAATCTATTTTAAGCTGATAAGAATTTAACTTTGATCACACACAAAACTCTACCCTTTTACTACCCTCCGTCTCCTTTTTATGTTTTTGATGTTACTATTTACATCTCTTTATAGTGTGATCCACTAACAAATTATTGTAGTTACAGTTATTTTTAATACTTTTGTCCTTTAACCTTTATGCTAGAGTTAAGTAACTTATCACCATATTATAGAATTGGAGTATTCTAATTTGACCATATACTTACCTTTACCAGTTTACTTTATATTTTCATATGTTTTCATGTTGCTAATTAGGGTCATTTTATTTCAACTTGAAGAATGTCTGTTAGAATTTCTTGTAAGGCAGATCCAGTGGTGATAACTTCTGTCAGCCTTTGTTTGCCTGGGAGTCTTTATCTCTCTTTCATTTCTGAAGGACATCATTGCTGGGTGGTAGGTATTTTTAGTTGGCAGGGTTTTTTTCTTTAAGCACTTTGAATATATTACCCACTCTCTTCTGAGCTGCAAGTCTTCTGCTGAGAAATCCACTGATAGTTTTATGGGGGTTCCCTTGTACATAAGGAATTTTTTCTCTTGCTGCTTTTAAAATTCTGTCTTTGGTTTTAGATGGTTTTATTACAATGTGCCCTGGATAAGATTATTTGGTTTGAAACTTTTGGGGACTTATTAGCTTCATGAATTTGGATGTCCAAACTTCTCCCCAGACTTGGGAAGTTCTCAGCCATTATTTCTTTAAATAAGCACTCTGCCCCTTTCTCCTTCTCTTCTCCTTCTGGGACTCCAATCACGTGTAAAATGTTTCTTTTAATGGTATCTCATAATTCACATAGACTTTCTTCACTGATTTTCATTCTTTTTTTTTTTTTTGTGATCCTCTGACTGGATAATTTCACATGATGTATCTTCAACTTCACAGATTCTTTCTTTTGCTTGACCAAGTCTTTTGTTGATGTTATCTATTGCATTTTCCATTTTATTTATTATATTCTTCAGCTCAAGAATTTCTTTTTTTATGTTAACTTTCTCATTTTTTGTGTGTGTTGTTTTCCTGATGTTGTTGAATTGTCTTTCTGTGTTTTCTTGTAGTTCACCGAGCTTCCTTAAAACAACTATTTTGAATTCTTTATTGGGCAAGTCACAGATCTCCATTTCTTTGGGTTTGCTTCCAGGAAAATTTTGTTCCTTTAGTGGTGTCATCTTTCCTTGATTTTCATGTTCCTTGACGTCTTCTGTTGCTGTCTTCACATTTGAAGCAGTTACCTCCTCCCATCTTTAGTGACTGGCTTCAGGAGACAAGTACCTTCTGTCAGCCCTGCTAGCGATTCTGAGGCTTTCTCAGATCTTTTCTATGGATACACCTGCTCCATACTTCTTGTTCCCTCTTGGGGGCAAGTTCTTAAGACTGTATGCCTTTTCTCAATCCTACAATGTCACGCCAGGTGCTGACAGCCCACCGTTTGCTTTCCCTAGGGCAGTTGTGAATGCTCAAGTCTGTGTGCTTTCTCACAATCCCACAGAGTTGGCTTTCTGCTTGTACTTACTAGCCATTTGCAAAGACTTGCACTTACCACCCTTAGGGGTGCAAACAGGGAGAAGGCCAAAGTGTGGGGTGTGTGTGGATAAGGCACATGGAGCATTGGGGATGTCTGTGGGCCATTTGGGATCCACAGGTGAGGCATCCCCAGCAGCTCATGAACAGGCTTCCTGATGGTGTCTGCGAAGCTGTTAGCAGGATCTGCATCCCTTTGATGGCCTCCAAGAGCCCTGGCTTCTGTTCTCCCAGCCCTTCAATGTCCCCAGTTGTACAGCACATCTCAATATTCTCCATGGGATGAAAAAGAAGTGAGCAGCATCCCACACAGCTAGGGAAGCCGTGTGCTCATTTACACACTCTCATTTTCCCTTGTGGGAGAAATTGTGTCTTTCTTGACACTGAACTTGCTGCCTTGGGGAGAGGTGGCACAGGCAAAGTGAAACTGCTGCTCTTACCCTCTTCAATGCATCTGTTCTCAGATGTTTTTCGCTCCAACACTGTGCTGGAAACTCTCTGCTTGACTCCCAGACTTCCACAAAGGCATTCTCATCCATGGGTGATTGTCAAAATTGGTGTTCTTTGGGAGGGAAGATGATAAGAAACTACTACCATTTTGATGATGTCACTTCTCCTTGGAAATCTTAAAGGACCATTTGAATGCTACTGAGAGAAGATAAAGCCCAGAGCCTCCCTGAGACTAGAAATCCTAAAGGAGACTCCTACATAAAGCAGGAACCAGGGACTCCAAAAGGCTACATCCTCAGCCTAAAGGTGAAGAAGGAATAAACCTATTATGCAGTAGAGAAGAACAAGGAACTGGCTTGTCTTCATCTTGGTACCCTTTGAAAGGAAAAAATTTTCTCCTGGTATTTATAAGTGCAAACTAGCTATCACATGGTTTGAGACCTGAATTCATTGTCTCTAATATGCTGAGATGAAGTAACAGTCAACCCGGAATTCTATACCCAATGATGCCTACAGGGTAAGATTCCACTGAGAACCACATGCTAGTCAACTCCAAGACTTCCAGAACTTAGACAACCCAGAGAAGAGACAGGCCCAAAATTAACAGATTAAGCTTCTGCTCTCATGGTAGAATAGGAGCTTTATATAGACATTAGGTTGGGGCTGGCCGAGTGGTGTAGCAGTTAAGGTCGCACACTCTGCTTCGGCAGCCTGGTATTCACCAATTCGGATCCTGGGTGTGGACCTACACATCACTCATCAAGCCATGTGAGGTGGCGTCCCACATAGAGCAACTAGAAGGATGTACAACTATGACATACAACTATCCACTGAGGCTTTGGGGAAAAAAAGGAAAAAACGAGGAAGATTGGCAACAGATGTTAGTTCACGGCTGATCTTCCTCAAAACAAACAAACAAACAAAAAACCCCTTCCTTTAAAAAAAAGAAATTAGGCTGACTCATTTTAAAAATAGTTATATTTCTTACATGCCTGAGTTGTAGACTCAGATTTATATCTGCTGCTTTATAAAAGAATGCTAAAAATAGGTTAATTAAAAATAAGTTAAGTATGCCCCTGGAGAAAATTGGGGGAAAAAATCTGAAAATAAACATTAAGACAGTAAGTGTAGGCAATTAAAAATATAAAAGCTTAAAATAATTAAAAATAAAGAAAACAAAAATAGTAGAAGGGACAATAGAATCAAGATCTCTATTATCTGTATAAATAGAAAACTCCCATAAAGACTGATTGATGAAAAAAGAGTAAAAGCAAATACAAACATATCAACATCAAGAGAGAGAAAAGATATCCCCACAGATACAACTAAGATAACAAAAATTATGAGAAACTTACATATAAACAGAAACCTAGAGGAAATGGAAGATTTTATAGGAACATATGAATTAATGAAATTGACTCAAGAAGACATAGAAAACTTAAACAAAAAATTCCCCCCAAATTGGAGGCACCTGATTCAGTTGGTTTTGCAATAATAATTCCAACATTGTTCAAACTGAAGGAAGTAAATTATATTAAAAATTTAAAAGTTAATACCTTAGAGACAGGCACCTCCACACCCTAAGGATTCCTGGTATAAGGGGGAACGTTTATCGATCCTGACTGACTCTATTCATAGAAGACTCGCCCTAAACTGTTCGGGGAAAATTGAGAACAAGAGAGTGCTCCAGAGGGATAAGTTTGGGAGGGTCAGGGTGGAGGGTGTCCAGATGGGGACGCGTGTGTGTAACCTGATAATTGCTTCGCGCCATAGCAATTCGCGCCATAAAATGTAACTGTTTAAATGTTTTAAATTAGCCAATCATGTAAGACCGCGCCAACCTTTTCCCGCTTTATGCTTCCGAATCCTATAAAAGAGCTTGCCCCTTAAGGTTCGGGGTCGACTCCTCTGTCTCCCAAGTAGAGATACGTGTCGACCCGGAGCTCCGCTTAATAAAACCTCTTGCGTTTGCATCAAGCTCGGTCTTCTGTGTCTGTGGATCCGCGCCTTCCCGAGACTAGAGTTGGGTTTCCTTTTTGGGATCCTACAAAACTATTTCAGTTCTTACAAAAGAAAGCTCCCAATTCATTTTAAAAGGCAAAAATTAGGGCCGGCCCCGTGGCTTAGCGGTTAAGTGCGTGCGCTCCGCTGCTGGCGGCCCGGGTTCGGATCCCGGGCGTGCACTGATGCACCGCTTCTCCGGCCATGCTGAGGCCGCTTCCTGCATACAGCAACTAGAAGGATGTGCAACTATGACATACAACTATCTACTGGGGCTTTGGGGGAAAATAAATAAATAAATAAAATTATAAAGAAAAAAAAAGGCAAAAATTATCTTAATGCCAAAACCTAATAAAAAGAGTAAAAATAAGAAAACTATAATTTAAATTGACTTAAGGATGTAGATACAAAAGTTATAAATAAAATATTGGACAAATACAATACTATATTAAAATAATTTAAAAATTATGACCAGGAAAGTCTTATTCAACAATGCCAAGATTAGGAAATTATCAACATGGAAATTATTTCATCAGCAAATTAGAGGAAAAAAACCATATTAACATATTCTAAAAAGGCACATTATAAAATTCAGTGGCTATTTCAAATAACGACTCTAAGTAAAATAGGAACAGAAGAAAAATATATAAAAGTGATATAGATTACCAAAACCCAAGAGCAAGCATTCTATTAAAGGAGGAAATATGAAAGCCATTATAATTAAAATAAAGAAAGACTTTCTTCACTTTGCCACCAGGAAGAGCTGTCTTTCTGCCTTTCTTGTGATGTCATTGGCCTTTCCTTCCCAGTCTTCTTTGCTGGCTCCTTCATTTATCCCTGAGTTTCTTAACATTCAAGTCTCATTTGGGCTCAGCCCTTGACCTCTTTTCTACTCTCCCTGTACATTTATTTGATCTTCACAGCAGTCTCATAGCTTTAAACACCATCAATATATTCTTTACTTCCACATTTGTATCTCTAGCCTAGAACTCACCCCTCAACTCCAAACTCTTGTGTGCAACCTATGGACATCTCTACTTGGATGCCTAATATAGACACATTTCACACGTAACATGTCAAAAACTAGACTCCTGATCTTTTCCTCCTCCCAAACATCTGCTTCCCATGGTCTTTCCCTTTCAGTTAATGGCAACTCCATCTGTCCAGTTGCTCTCGCTAAAAGCCTTAGGGTCATCTTTGACTCCTTCCTTTCTCTCACACCCTTGTAACCAATATTCTGCAAATCTTGTCACCTCTGCCTTCACTTAGAATCTGACCACTTCTGACTACTCCGACTATTGTCACCCTGGTTCCAGTTCAGCCCCCAACATAGTGGGTCTAGATAATTGCAACAACCTCCAAACTGATCTTGCTTCCACTCTTTGCCTCTTATAGCCTAGTATCAACATAGCAGCCAAAGTGACCCATGCCAGATATAAGTCAAAAAACTTCAATGGCTACACATTTCACTCAGAGTAAAAGCCATATTCTTATAGTGGTCTATGCCCTTCTGCACATGGAGGATCTGGTCCTCCACAGACTGAGCCCTCTTACCTCTTTGACTTCATCTCCTATGACCTTCTCCATTGCACACTCTGCTCCAAACCACACTGGCCTTCTTCAGTTCATTAAACACATACCTGCCTCACGGCCTTTGAACTGACTCTTCTTTCTGTCTGAAATGCTCTTCCTCCAGATATCGCCATGGTTCACCCCTCATCTCCTTCAAGTCTGCTCACTTTAACAGCAAGGCCAACACCAACTATCCTATTTAGAATTGCACACCCTCCATCCAACTCTTGGCATCCCTGCTTTATTATTTTCTATAACTTCCTTTCCTTTTAATATCAAGGGTATATAATTTACTCATTTATTTTAATTATAATCCCCCTCAACCCCTCATTATAAGTTTCATGATGGTAGGACTTTTTTCCTATTTGGTTCACTGATGATCCCTAGTACAAAACAATGCATGGCACACCATTGACACTCTGTAAATATGCCCTGAATTAAAGAATTATGCCTTCTCTCACAACAACAATTAAACATTTTTTGATAGTAATAAGACAAACAAAAAAGAAGAAATAAGTGGCATAATATTTAAAATAAAGATTCAAAATTATTCTCAATCATAGATGATATGATTATTGTGGTGTATATTTTTCATATTGTGCCCATTCAGCATCTTTAGAATACCCAAGTTATGTTGAGTCCTGTCTCCTCGAGATAGAAGGTAGAACTTAATTTCTTAGCCTCTGTCTTGACATGAGTGCAGCCATGTTTGGCCGTTCCATTAACCTACAGCCACCAGCACACACAAAAAATATAAAGCTGCTTTCTGTGTGGTGGGAACTGGCCCTTCTCCCATGGAGACAGTTGCAATTTGTAAGAATTTCAAGGTCCTTTGGGCGTCATGGCCTGGGGCAGACTGGCCATCTGCACTGGCCTGTGACGATAACTAGGGAAAACAATGAACATACACAACTGCTGAGCTGGGACGATAGCCAGGAGGCTCAGTGCACGTATGCCACTGATAACCATTTGTGCATGGGAACACTGAATGCTTGCTCTGTGAAAACTCGGTAACTGCTTACTCTGGAAATTATTGATGTTATAAAAAACTGCTGGAGACTGAGGCCCGGTGAGAGTTCCACCTGTGGAAGGGACAGCTTGCCCGGGACGTGTGATTCCCGCCCAGCTGTGTCAATTGAAAGCACTCTCCCGGCAGTGGGGCTTGGATGTTGTGAGTAATTGATTTGTTGTGAATAATTGATCTGATGTGTTCTCTTTTCGGTCAACCTGGTGTTTCTCTTTCCGGTTGATTTGTGTCATTTCCCTTCAGTTGATGTGGATGTTTTCCCTTTCCAGTCAATCTGATGTTTTTTCCTCTCATTATATGATCTATTCAAATCTGCTGCTATCTCAGTTGATGTGAATGTTTTCCCTTTCCAGTCGAGCTGATGTTTTTCCCTCTTAATATTTGACCTATTCGGGTCTGTTTGTGGACTATCGCCTTTACTCTCCTCTATATAATAAAATATACCATCAGTCCATTTGTTTGGAGTGAAAGGTTTCTTTTACGTCTCTAGTTGAATCCCCGAACCTCTCATAACAGCCTCCCTTGCAGCATAATACAGGCATGTGACTCAGATTCTACCTTCAGATGAACCTGTGTGAGACTTCTATTTGAAACAGAGGTATGCAAGGAAGCAGGCATAGCATGGAAGTGCTATCTGGCAAGAGCATCAGACTATGGTGAAATGATACACAGATTTCAGAGGAATAAGTTGCCAAGGTTTTGGTAGCAGCATCCTATGGTCTGCACTGATAGTGTCAGTGTTGAGAGGCTGTGGAGTTGTGCTTATAAACAGTCCAGTACTATTTCTAGCTAAATATCCTCCAAGCCTGAGTCTCTGGCCCACTTGGCAGCTGTGACAGCTATGCAACATGTTTTAATAAATTTCTTTTTCTGCTAGAAAGTGTGAGCTTTGTTGTTTGCAGCTTGAAAACCTGATTGATACAAATATACATCTAGAAAACTCAAGATGTTACCCTAAAACACTATTCAAATTAATATAAGAATTAGGTAAGGTGTAAGAAGAGAAGATAAATATATAAAAACCAATAACTTTCATTTGTACTGCACATGTTGCATTAGAAAGGGAAAGAGAAACATATAGTCCACTAGGACCATCCTGGAGAAGTTCTCAGGAGCAGTTTGGGAAGGATTTGAGCAGTGAACAAAGTGTGCGATCACAGGGGTTGGCCTTGAATTGTAACTAAAGGAGATAGTCTTGTCTGTGAGCTCAGGAACTTCTAGGATACATCCCCTCTTTGTATTCTCTACTGATATGGTCTTACTTGGTGCAAAAAAGCTAAATGTTTGTGAGTCTCCAATGCCTCACCTTTCTACCTGTGGTTATCATGGCATGGAAGGAAAGCTCAAGACTAGAGGGTAAAGTTTGCTTCTAGCGTGATTGTTTTCATGAATAGGCTTGAGTTACTAACAACAGCAACAACCAGCTGCCTTGTTCGCTTGTGCAGACCTCAGTGTTACTGAGAGGGTCGAGCTCACTCCAAAGGGTCAGGATACATATGGGGGAGGGGTTCATCACACATTTCTTTTTTATTTTTGATGTGTCATTTTAAGTAAATTTTCCTGAAACTAAATTACATTTTTTCAAAATGTCTGTTCCTAAATCCTTAGGGTAAAAATTATTATAAAATATAAAAGAAAATTCTAGAATAAAAGAAAAATGTTTGATGACTAAGGCAAGTTTCACTCCCAAACTAGATATGCAAAATAATAGTGGGGAAGTTCATTTTTTTTTTGACTCAAATAACTGTGAAAATTTTAAATTTGTAAATTTAATGGAATGTTTGACCAACAAAGTGTTCTGGGGGCTTTTAAAAGAAAAATATACATCTCATACCCATTAGGATGGCTCCTATTTAAAAAAAAGAAGAAGAAGATAACAAATATTGGCAAGTATGTGGAGAAATTGGAACCCTGGTGCAATGTTGGGAATGTAGAATGGTGCAGCTGCTATGGAAAATGGTATGGTATTTCCTCAAAAATTTTAAAATAGAATTACTATATGACCCAGCAGCCTACTTCTGGGTATATATCAAAAATAATTGAAAGCAGGGTCTCAAAGAGATATTTTCACACTCACATTCACAATAGCAAAAAGGTAGAAGCAACCCAAGTGTCCATTGGGGGATAAACAGATAAACAAAATATGGTATATACAGGCAATTAAATATTATTCAGCCTTAAGAAGGAAGGAAATTCTGACAAATGCTACAACGTGGATAGACCTTGAGGACATAATGCTAAGTGAAATAAACCAGTCAGAAAAAGATAAATACCATATGATTTCACTTATATGAGGTAGCTAGAGTAGTCAAATTCATAGAGATAAAGAGCAGAATGGTTTTTGTCAGGGGCTGGGGGTAGAGTCGGGGAGCAGGGAGAAGGAGTTGTTGTTTAATGGGTGTAGAGTTTCACTTTTTCAAGACAAAAAATACTGTGGAGGTTGGTTAAACAGCAATGTGAATAAACTTAACACTACTGAACCATACACTTAAAAATGGTTAAGATGTAAATTTCATGTTACGGGTATTTTATGACAATTTTTTTTTAAAGTATTCCTCAGGAAAAAAATTGTAGTGTTCAAAAAAAGAAAGAAAGGAAAATTAACAGTATTTTATTCACTTCATTGGCTATAGTGGACAATTCTAGGGATTGCTAGTTTACCAACTTTGGAGCAACATGTAGCTTTTCAGCTTTATAACCAGTCTCTGAAAAAAAATAAATAAAATAAGTAGCTAATTTTTAAAAGCATTAATATTATTCACAGAAGAGAAACTGGATTAGACAATGAAATTCACAGAATACTAATGTAAATACGTCACTTCTATTTTATGTAATAAATGGACTAGATAGAGATAATTTAGATGTTACATTGAAATTATTTTAATTGGTTTCATTAATTCTTAATTCTAGCAATGGCAAAATCATTGTATGAGTCCAACAAAAACAAACAAAAAGAATACAAACTTCTGGAGTGACGTCATGAAGAAGGCGACATAGGTCATTCCTACTTCACTCCCCTTCACAAAAAAGAACAACTAACAACTATTCATGGACAAGACACCACTGAGAGAATCCTAGAACTTGGGAGTGAGGCTGAAGCACCCCCCGCACCACAGAGACCAAGATGGATTGCATTAGGAGGGTAAGAGGAGTGGCTACACGCTGACCGCATTGCCCCATGAAGAGGTCTCTCCTGAAACTACTGTTCCTCCAGTGGGAAAAGAGAGCCCAGGGGTGACATTCAGCAATACCCCCAGCATTGTGTGTTGCTTTGTGGGAGCCTCTCCTCTGGTTTTACCCCACAGGGATCACAGGGGAATCTTCAGGGATCAACCACTGGGAATTTGATTGTGACAGAGAAGTAGGGAGGGGCTTCCAACAACCAGCACTCAAATCTTGGCAGACCGAGTTCCTACCTGCAGAGCCCAAGTAGTAGTCCCAACCAGAGGCTTTGCTCATCTGCAGAATCAAGTTGTGGTGGTTTAAAAGCAGCAAAAGAAAATAGAGAAGTTGAATACAAGGGAACCTCCATAAGATTATCAGTGGATTTCTCAACTGAAAAATTTTAGGTCAGAAGAGATGGGATGACATATTCAAAATATTGAAAGAAAAACCACTGCCAACCAAGAATACTGTACCTAGAGAAGCTGTCCTTCAGAAACGAAAGAAGGATAAAAACTTTCCCAAACAAACAAAAGCTGAGGGAATTCATCACCACTAGACTTGCCTTACAAGAAATGCTAAAGGGAGTTTTTTGAGTGGAAATAAAAGGACTCTAATTAACATCATAAAAACATAACAAGGCAGTGTAAAACTCACTAGTAATGGTAAATATGTAGTCAAAGTTAGATTCTGTAACATGGTAATGGTGGTGCATAATTCAATTACAACTCTAGCTTAAAAGTTAAAAAACAAATGTAGTAAAAATAATCATAACTATAACAATATGTTACTAGTTACACAATATGAAAATATGTATTTTGTAACATCAATAAACTAAAATGTGAGGGGAAGGAGAAGCAAAAGTGTAAAGTGTAGGAATTCTATTGAAGTTAAGTTGTTACTAGTTTAAAATAGGGTATTATAATTTTAAGATATTTTATGTAAGTCTCATGGTAACTACAGGAAAAAACCTGTAGTAATTAAACAAAAGAAAATGATAAAGAAGTCAAAGCATACTGATTCCACAAGACAACAAAACACACAGGAAGACAGCGAGTAAGAAACAAAGAACAACGGATCTACAAAACAACCAGAAAACAATTAACAAAATGACACCAGTAAGTCCCTATTTATAATAATTACTTTAAATGGAAATGGATTAAATTCTTCAATCAAAAGACATAGAATGGCTGGAAGGATAAAGAAAAAATCAAGATCCAATGATACGCTACCTACAGGAGACTCATTTTAGCCTTAAAGATACACATAGACTGAGATTGAAGGGAAGGAAAAAGATATTTCAAGCAAATGGTAACAAAAAAAAGCAGAAGTAGCTATATCAGACAAAATAAAATTTAAAACTAAAAATGGTGAAAAGAGGGGCCAGCCCCGTGGCGCAGCAGTTAAGTACACGTGCTCTGCTGCAGCGGCCCAGGGTGCCCAGGTTCAGATCCCGGGCGCGCACCGATGCGCTGCTTGTCAGGCCATGCTGGGGCAGCGTCCCATATAAAGTAGAGGAAGATGGGCATGGATGTTAGCCCAGGGCCAATCTTCCTCAGCAAAAAGAGGAAGATTGGCATCGGATGTTAGCTCAGGGCTAATCTTCCTCACTAAATAAATAAATAAATAAATATGCTGAAAAGAGACAAACAAGGTCATTATATAATGATAAAAGGGTCAATACATCAAGAAGATATAAAAATTGTAAATATTTATGCACTCAACATTGGAGCACCTAAATACATGAAGCAAAAACTAAGAGAGCTAAAAAGAGAAATAAAAAGCAACACAATAATGCCTGGGAACTGTATTATCCCATTCTCAATAGTGGCTAGATCATCCAGAGACTCAATAAAGAAACAGCAGATTTGAACAACACTATAGACCAAGTGGACCTAAGAAATATACAGGACATTCTATCTGACAACAGCAGAATACACATTCTTCTCAAGTGCCCACAGAATACCTTCTAGGATAGACCATATCTTAGGCCACAAAACAAGTCTTAGCAAATTCAAGAAGATTGAAATCATACCAAGTACCTTCTCTGACCACAATGGTATGAAACTAGAAACCAATAACAAGAAGAAAACTGGAAAATTCATAAATACATGGGAATTAAACAACACTATCCTGGACAACGAATGGTTCAAAAAAGAAATGAAAGGGGAAATAAAAGAGAATCTTGAGGCAAATGAAAATGGAAACACAACACACAAAAACTTATGGGATGCAGCAAAAGCAGTGTAAGAGGGAAGTTCATGGTAACAAATGCCCACAATGAGAAGCTAGAAAGATTCCAAACAAACAATCGAACTCTACACCTTAAGGAACTGAAGAAAAGAAGAACAAACTGACCCCAAAGTCAGCAGAAGGAAGGAAATAATAAAGATTAGAGCAGAAATAAATGAAATACAGAATAGGAAAACAATAGAAAAGATAAGCCAAACTAAGAGTTGCTTCTTGGAAAAGATAAACAAAATTGACAAACTTTTAATTAGACTAACCAAGGATAAAAGAGAGGAGACCCAAATCAATAAAATTATGAATGAAAAAGGAGACACTATAAAGGACACCAAAGAAATATACAAGATCATAAGAGGCTACTATTAACAACTGTATGCCAACAAACTAGACACTCTAGAAGAAATGGAAAAAGTCCTAGGAACATACAAACTGCCAAGACTGAATCAGGAAAAAATAGAAAGTCTATTGCTAGTAAGGAGATGGAATCAGTAATCAAAAATCTACCAATGAAGAAAAGCCCAGGACCAGATGGCTTCTGGTGAATTTTACCAAATGTTTAAAGAAGAATTAATCCCAATCCTTCTCAAACTCTTCCAAAAAAATCAAAGAGGAGAGAACACTCTCAAACTCATTTTACAAGGCCAGCATCACCATGATACCAAAGCCAGAAAAGGACACTACCAGAGAATAAAACTACAGACCAATATCCCTGAT
The DNA here is from genome assembly GCF_057802395.1 of Ceratotherium simum simum. Taxonomy (NCBI): domain Eukaryota; kingdom Metazoa; phylum Chordata; class Mammalia; order Perissodactyla; family Rhinocerotidae; genus Ceratotherium; species Ceratotherium simum. Next base: position 40,404,294 of record NC_141927.1, on the reverse strand, counting down.
GAATACAGATGCAAAAATTCTCAAAAAAACACTAGCAAACTAAATTCAGCAGCACATTAAAAGTATCATTCACCATGATCAAGTGGAATTTATACCTGGGGTGCAAGGATGGTTCAACATACACAAGTCAGTTGATGTGATATATCACACTAATAGAATGAAAGGAAAAAATCGTATGATCATCATAATAGACGCAGAAAAAGCACCTGACAAAATTCAACATTCATTCACAATAAAAACTCTTAACAAATTAGATATAGAAGGAATGTACCTCAACATAATAAAGGTCATATATGGTAAGACCACCGCTAACATCCTACTCAACAGTGAAAGGTTTGAAAGCTTGTCCTCTATCAACAGAAACAAGACAAGGGTGACCACTCTCACCACGCCTATTCAACATAGTACTGGAAGTCCTTGTCCGAGCAAGAAAAAGAAATAAAAGGCATCAGAATTGGAAAAGAAGTAAAATTGTCTCTATTTGCAGATGACATAATTTTATGTATAGAAAATCCTAAAGACTCCACCAAAAAACTGTTAGATCTAATCAATGAATTCAGTAAAGTTGAAGGATACAAAATTAACATGCAAGAATGAGTAGCATTTTTATACACTAACAATAAATTATCTAAAAAGGAAATAAAAAGGCCACCTTGGGGGTGTAGTGGTTAAGTTCATGCACTCTGCTTTGGTGGCCCAGAGTTCATGGGTTCAGATCCCAGGCACAGACCTACACACCGCTCATCAAGCCATGTGGTGGCGGCATCCCACATACAAAATAGAGGAAGATTGGCACAGATGTTAGCTCAGGGCCAATCTTCCTCAAGCAAAAAGAGGAAGATTGGCAACAGATGTTAGCTCAGGGCCAGTCTTCCTCACCAAAAAAAAAAAGTGTATATATATGTGTATATATATATATATATAAAAGAAATAAAGAAATCTATGCCATCTATAATAGCATCAAAAACAATAAAATACTTGGGAATAAATCTAACTAAGGACGTGAAAGATCTCTACTCTGAAAACTACAAGACATTGATGAAAGAAATCAAAGAAGACACATATAAATGGAAAGGTATTCTGTGTTCATGGATTGGAAGAATTAATATGATTAAAATGTCCATACTACCAGTCATCTATAGATTCAGTGCAATTTCTGTCAAATTCCAAAGGCATTTGATACAGAAATAGAAAAAACACTCCTAAAATTTATGTGGAACCACAAAAGACCCCGAGTAGTCAAAGCAATCCTGAGAAAGAAGAACAAAGCAGGAGGCATCACATCTGTTGATTTCAAGCTGTACTATACAGCTATGGTAATCAAAACAGTATAGCACTGGCATAAAAACAGACAACTAGATCAATGAAACAGTGTTGACAGCCCAGAAATAAACCCAAGCATATGCAGTCAACTAATATTTGACAAGGGAGCCAGGAATACTCAATGGATAAAAGACAGTCTCTTCAATAAATCGTGCTCGGGAAAATTGGATATTCACATGTAAAAGAATGAAATTAGACCCCTATCTTACACTACTTTCAAAAATTAACTCAAAATTATTAAAGACTTAAAAATAAGACCTGGAACCATGAAACTCCTAAAAGAAAATATAGGAAAAAAGCTCTTTGACATGAGTCTTGGCAATGATTTTTTGGATATGACACCTAAAGCACAAGCAACAAAATAAAAAATAAACAATTGGGACAACATCAAACTAAAAAGTTTCTGCACAGCAAAAGAAACAATCAAGAAAGTGAAAAGATAATGTATGGAATGGGAGAAAATATTTGCAAATCATATGTCCCATAAGGGGTTAATAGCCAAACTATATAAAGAACTCATATCACTCTATAGCAAAAAAGATAATAAATCCAGTTATAAAATGGGCAAAAGCCCTGAATAGACGTTTCTCCAAAGAAGGTATACAGAAGGACAACAGGTACATGAAAAGATGCTAAACATCCCTAGTCATAAGGGAAATGCAAATCAAAACCACAATGAGCTATCACCTCACACCTGTTAGAATGGCTATCATCAAAAAGACAAGAGACAACAAATGTTGGTGAGGATGTGGAGAAAAGGGAACTTTTGTGCACTGTTGGTGGGATTATAAGCTGGCACAGCCACTGTGGAAAACTGTATGGAGGATCCTCAAAAAATTAAAAATAGAACTACCATATGATCCAGCAATTCCACTTCTGGGAATATATCGAAAGGAAATGAAAATGCTAACTCAAAAAGATATCTGCACTGCCATGTTCATAGCAGCATTATCTACAATAGCCAAGACATAGAAACAACCTGTGTCTATCAATGGATGAATGGATAAAGAAGTTGTGGTGTGTACATATATATATACAATGGAATATTATTCAGTCACAAAAAACAAGGAAATACTGCTATTTGCAACAACATGGATGGACCTTGAGGGCATTATGCTAAGTGACATAAGTCAGACAGAGAAAGACAAATACTGTATGATCTCACTTATATGTGGAATCTAAAAGAAACAAAACAAAGAAACCAAACTCAAAAGAAGAGAGATCAGATTTGTGGTTACCAGAAGCGGGGGTTTAGAGGGGAGGGGGAATTGGAGGAAGGCGGTCAAAAGGCACAAACTTCCGGTTACGAGATAGATAAGTACTAGGGATGTAATGTAAACATGATGACTATAGCTAACACTGCTGTATGATGTATAGGAAAGTTGTTAAGAGAGTAAACCCCAAGAGTTCTCATCACAAGAAAAAAAAAAGAATATGAACTTCTTAGAATTGAATATATTAGTAATATACTTCTTGTTTCCAGGTTGCACCATCCAGTAGAAATTAAAGTCCAGATTCCCCTCAACACTTGGCACTTGAAGTCACCCCAACGCTCAGAGTGATTTTTCCATCTAGTCAGGTTGGCCTAGTTGATCCACGGAAGTTGTATTCATTTCTCCTGGCCTGGAAGCCTCTTTCTTGAGGTATTGTAGGCACACTCACCTTAATGCCAAATGTTGCAGTTAAAATAGCTGTCCTACCAGATATTACAATGAATTATAAATTTTAAAAATAGTGATTGCTCACTGATTGCAGCTGAGAACAGAAGAAAATAAATAATTGAAAAAGTCTTTAGACTATATTATAGTCACTACTTCATCTCTCTTCTCCTTCCCATCCAAACTTTTTTTTATGGAGAGGTTCTTTTTTTTTTTTTGTGAGGAAGATCAGCCCTGAGCTAACATCCATGCTAATCCTCCTCTTTTTGCTGAGGAAGACTGACTCTGAGCTAACATCTACTGCCAATCCTCCTCCTTTTTTTCCCCAAAGCCCCAGTAGATAGTTGTATGTCATAGCTGCACATCCTTCTAGTTGCTGTATGTGGGACACGGCCTCAGCATGGCTGGGGAAGCCGTGCGTCAGTGCGCGCCCAGGATCCAAACCCAGGCTGCCAGTAGCAGAGCACGCGCACTTAACCACTAAGCCACAGGGTGGCCCCATCCAAACTTTTTTAATGACTATTCTCTATCCTGTTCCCACTTCTTCATCTTAGAGCCTCTCCTCAGGCCACTGAATCCGGCTTCCTCCTTATTCACCACTATGTTCCACAAGTATTTTGCTGCTTCCTCTGCACCTACACCAGGGCCTGGCACGTGGTGTGCTTCAAATAAAATATTTATTGAAGAAAGGAATTATTCTCGCCACGGTCATCAGTGACTTTGTGAAATCAAATAGATATGGGGGAGGGTCCCTATTTTAATGGACCCTACGCCACTGTGGACACTACTGATCGCTCTGCTTCTTGAGATCTCTACTCCACCAGCCCCTTCATGGAGAGAATTCCCTGGGTTCTGTGCTCAGCCAACATTTTTTTTTACTCTTCATATGCTCTGTCTTTCTACTATCATATAAATAATAAATCTCCCAAATTGAACTCTGTGCCTTCAGTCCTCACTGCTCACCTGAGCTTCGTACTCATATATCCAATTCTCTCTTCAAATAGGTATCCCCCGTGGCCCCTCAAATCCAATATGTCCAAAACTGAACTCATCATTTTCTCCTACTCAAGCTTTATAGTCTCCTTTATTTTATCAATTTATTCAAAATATTTTTTTTGAGAAATTACTAAATGCCAAGTCCTGGGTTAGGGTGCTTGAACACAATGGTAAAAAGATAGTTCCTGGCCTCGTAGATTGTCAGTCTAGCAGGAAAGATGGGTAATTAAATAAGAGATTACAATATAGTATGATTAAGTGCTATGAAATGAAAATTACAGGATCTGTGCAAGTGCATTGCAAGGTTACTTACGTAGTCTGGTAGAGGTGTCTGACAAGGCTTCTTGGATGAGGTGATATTTAGGCCAAAAATCAGCTTAGATGGGGATTGTTTGTAGCAAGAAACAGAAATTCATCCAAATAATGGCAAGAAAAAAGGGAGATGATTGGAAGCCCAGAAGAGTATCTTAAGGAAATTATTTTAGATTGGGTTATTCCAAAGGCAGACCCTCAGACCAAGATATGAATATAAATAACTAATCTGGGAGGTGATCACAGGAAGTACTAGGAGGGGGGAAGTGAAAGAGGGAAGGAAACGAAGTTAATAGAAAGTGTGCTATCAAGCAGGTCACTGTTGTGGGAAACGGGGGCTCGTTCCTCCAAACTCGCTTCAGTTAACCCAACAATGGGGCAAGGACTCTTCATACACCTGTATCCACTAACTCCCATCAGTCATTGGTTCAGGGCTGATCCCTGAACCAACATTTAGGCCTAACCTCATGCAGATCAACTGTGCTCCAGAAGCCAGAGAAGTCCCCCAGACAAACAGTCACAAGTGCTTGCTGTCGAAGCAATTGAGTCACGGAGTATCAGGATGATAAATGCCCAGAAGATATGGATGAAGCACCCACAGTGTCTATTAACAGTGTACCCATTGCACCACTCAGATCCTCTTGTGCCCCACATTAAGTTCACTTTGTTCTGTCATTGATTCTTCAAGGTGGTGGCCAGTCACAATATTTAAATATATAAATAGATTTTCTTCAAAGTACAATAGGAGAGTTAGTGGGGCATGCTACAGACCCTGCCGTTCAGTTGGTGCTAAGGCAGTAATTTAAATTCAACTCTTTCTTCTAATACCCTCTCTAGAGTCCTCTCATCCTTGCCAGCAGTTCCTCTAGTCTAGGTGGCTTGTCCAATAAAATAATCCAGACCTTCATCCCTGAGGAGTCTAAAAGCCTCATTACCATGCCTTTGCTATGGTATGGCTGCTGCATTTGTCCATTTATTTCTTTAGTTAGAGCACAAGACATACAGGGATCAACATGCCATCAACAAGTGCTTGAGTTTCAAATGTACTTCTTCCTGCACCATTACATAGCAGCCATTCTATCTCCCCACGAAAACCATCGTAAATTACACCTGCTTCTATAGTAATTCCTTTCTTTGCCAGATGGCCTACTGGCATGAGGAATCTGAAATGATTAAGTTTAGGTTATAGTTTAGGTTTACTTCTAAATGTCCCACGTTAGAAGTATCTCACCACCTTTCACCCCTTTTCAGGCTGCAAGGACCTTTAACCCATCAGAGGTAAAAGTTTTAGGGACAGGATGCACAAATTCCCCAAGCTGGTCAGCCCGACTGATGGTGAGAGGGGCTATGTCTGCTTCCACCTCTTGGGTCTCAGATCCGTGCACTCTAGCTAACTATGAAGAAATAGCACCTTAGAATGGACTTTGGTTCAAAATATACACCTTATCTAGGAGGACAGCTCCCCAAACCCAAGCTGGTGGCTTAGCTATACCTTTAAGAGGACATCTAACACGCTATCAGGCCAGCAGCTTCTAAGTGGTGAGGTATATAACAGGTCCAGTGGATTCCATAGTCATGTCTACACTGTCACAACTAATTTGCTGTAAAGTGGGTCACTTGGTCTGAGGCAATGTCAAGTGGGACGTATTATATTAAATCAGACCTCTGTGAGGCCTCAGATAGTGGTGCTGGCCAAGATACTGATCTATTTCTGTTTTGCTCTTGTTTCTAAGGGATCACTCCTTTTCTTAGAGTGTGTAGTCATGCATTGCTTAACAACAGGGATGCATTCTGAGAAATGCATCATTGGGTGATTTCATCATTGTGTGAACATTGTAGAGTGTACTTACACAAACTTAGGTGGTATAGCTTATTACATACCTAGGCTATATGGTACTAATTATATGGGACCACTGTCGTATATACAGTCCGTTGTTGACTGAAATGTTGTTATGCGGCACATGATTGTATTCCTTACTCCAGGAAAGGGAAACTCATAGATGGAAAATGTGTCAAGGACAATAAGGATGAATTAAGAAGGAGAAAATAGTCCTATGCAATCACCTACCCTCAAATGACCGACTGGTCCCCCTGAGGGATGAAACTATACTGTGGGCACCGTGGGATCAGCATGTTGAATACGCAACTGGCGTATCAGACTTTTAGCAGCAGTGGTAGCTAGATCAGCCTCAGTGAGAGGGAGTCCATGCTATTGGTCTCATGCATAGCCTTCCTCTCTGCAACAATGGTTCTTACTCTTATGGGTCCAGTGTATAAGCACTGGGATGGCCAAAGACAGATAGTGGCTGACACCCACAGACTGAGTCACCCTAAGCCCTGGTTGTTCAGTTCTTCCTCTGTGATGGATGCTCCCTGCCAGGCATCGACATGAGAAAACAAAGGCTCACGTGGTCTCAGTGCTCAGAAATATTAGAAACAGGAGGACAAGGGTCAGATTTAGAGCTAAATAAAGAGGAATTCAGTTAACTTCTGCATACTGATTGGTTGGAACACCATCCTCCCTGCCAAGATCTGACTCAAAAACTCTAGAAGCCAGGCATTTGTTCCTCAGGCAGGAGATGCTAAGAGGACTCTTCTCTGAAGAAACTAAACATCCCAGAGAAAAAGACTCCAGATACTGATATCTGGGAGAAGGTCTCCCAGTGAAACAGCTGGTTCAGACACAATTACTCTACAATGAAGGCAGAGAGCTTCATCTCTGGACACAGAATTTCCAGAGTTCAGTGCTTATTCTTAAATATGAATGGGAAGCAAGATATTCAAGAAAATCCTCCAACCTGGATGAAAAAGACAAAACAAATTAACCAAAGAAAAGAATCTGGAGAAAAAGACTCAGTGCAGAGAATAAAAAGCATTAAAAAATAAAATCAAACTTAATATCCCCAGAAATAAAGAAAATGCCGTATCCATGAAATAAGAACTGGATGCCATGAGGGAAGGAGGGACAAGGAGCACTCATAGGTGACTCCAATCTTTATGGCAGGGTGAGAAGAAGGAGGAGGGGCTACTTGCTAACAGAGAGCTCACAGAAGGTAGATCTAGCTGTATAGGGAGTGTTGGACTATGAGGAGATCAATTAGAGAGATAATGAGTTTGAGATGTCTGTGGAACAACCAAGTAAAAGGTGAATGTCTAGGATCTGGAGCTTATAAGAGAGGTCCAGGGTAAAAATTTGGATGCCATCACCATATAAATGTAATGGAAGCCATAGGAATGGATGAGGTTGCCCAGGGAAAGGGTGCAGAGTGGGAAGAAAAGATGGTGAGCTAAGGACAAACTCCTGAGGAGCATCAGCATTTAAAATACAGTCAGGGGATCCTGAAAAGGAACAGCTGGGCAGACACGAGATCAAGCAGGAGAGGGTTGTGGTATAGGAGAAAGTATTTCAAGAAGGAGGAGGTGGTCAACAGGATTACACACTGCTGAGAGCTCAATGAGATAAACACTGAAAAAATAATGCCATTGAACTTAACAACAAATCTGTCATTGATGGCCTTGGGAAGAGTACGGTCAGACGCCAGAGTGTAGTGGGATGAAGACAGAGCAGGAGGAGGGAAAGTGAAGGCAACTCAAGAAATGTGGCTGTGTAGACCACTTCACGATTGGGCAAAGTGGAGTTAAAGATAGGAGTTTGTTTTTTACGATGGGAGGGGCAGGAGTATGTTCTAAATCTTTCCACTCAACACAATGTACCGTGCTTGTTTCTTTGTTCAATTGCAGACGGCAAGCACCATAAGGTTAGTCTAGACTCACATATTTTTGTATCTGCTACACAGTAGTCTCTCAAGAAGGCTTTTGAACGGAAATTGAACCTAGTCCAAGCTACAAGAGAAGCTCCTATCGCTGTCATTCTCCATTTAGTCAGGATAGGCTAGGTACTGATGTGACAACAAAGAACCCTAAAATCTCAGTGGCTTACAACCACAGGGTTTTGTTTCTTGCTTATGCTATGTGCTCATCTTGGGTCAGCTGGGAGCTCTGCACCATGTTATCTCCAGTCAGGTACGCAGGGTGACAGAGCTTCTACCACCTGGAATGTCGTCAGTCACCATGGTGGGCAAAGGGCCCACAGAAAATCAGGTACTTCCACTCATTGGACAGAGCCACATGGCCACACCTACCTTCAAGAGGGCCAGGAAGTATAACCCTCTCTTGTGGCCAGAAGAAGGAGATTCAGAATATTAGTGACAGTTCTAAGGACTTCCATATTCCTATAGTCTTGAAGGTGGCCCAAAGAGTTGCATTTTTCCTGTAGTCTTGTATGGGGTCCAGGCAAGTGTACTTGCCAACACCTAGCACAAACTCTCACCTTTTTGGTCTCCTCCATTCCCCAGCTCTCCCCAGTCAGCATACCCATCTTTGTGATGCCACTTGGAAGCTGTCTGTTAGATTTCATTGGATGGATCCTCCATTTTTGCCACAATCCAAATATTCTCCACACAGCAGCAAGACGGATCTTTGTAAAGCATGAATCAGACTGTGCCATACCCCCGTTTTTTTTTCCTGAGGAAAATTCACCCTGTACTAACATCCATTGCCAATCTTCCTCTTTTTTTGCTTGAGGAAGATTAGCCTTGAGCTAACATCTCTGCCAATCTTCCTCTATTTTGTATGTGGAATGCTTCCACAGCATGGCTGATGAGTGATGTAGGTCCACGCCCGAGATCCGAAGCCGTGAACCCGGGCCGCTGAAGCGGAGTTTGTGAAACTTTAACCACTCAGTCATGGAGCCGGCCCCACCATGCCCCCTCTTAAAACTCTTTACTTCTAATCACTGGAAAAATCCAAACACCTTACCGTGGCTTACAAGTATCTACAAATCTCCCAGTTTTGTCTCATAACCTCATTCACTGGGACCCTGCTACATTTGCCTCCTCTGTGTTCCTCACACACACCAAGCTCTTTCCTACCTGCTCTTCCTCCAGTCTAGAAAGCTTTCCCCTCAAGATTATCTCATGCCTGGCTCTTTCGTATCATTTTCTCAAACCATATGTCATCTTCCTGGAGAGAACTTTCCTGAATATTCTAGTTAAGGTAGGTAGCCCCATCCCTGTCCAGTCACTGTTTATCCCATTACCCAGTGTTATATATATTTAGCATTTATCAGTATCTGCAATTATTTTATTCATATATTTTTAATGTATTTATTGTCTGTCTGTCCTTACTGGAATATAAGATCCATACATTTAGGAATTTTTATCTATATTGTTCACTATTGTATCCCCAGAAAGATTCTCAATTTATTAAACAATAAATTATTTAATCAACATCTTTTGGACATGGATAAGGCTAGGAAGGAAATTTATTGCCAGACTGAGGCCAGATTTGAGTACCAGGCTTTACTAAGTGTCAGATTGTGAAAGGAGGGCAGGGAAGATGAGCAGCTAGAGGAGTGGGACAGGGATGCGTCAAAAAGGAGGCCCTGCATGCATTTTGATAGCTCGTGCTTGCTGGAGGCAAGAGTCAGGCTTGTGTCCTCCCACATGTGAGATGGGGTCAGAAAGCTATACCTGGAGACATTCATCCCTAAAGGGCAACACCCTCAGCAGGTAAACTAGAAAACAAAATAAAAAATAATAGGAACGATAACAACAATCTATCATGCAGAGGGAAATGTAAAGTATTTGTCTGGGTAAGCCTTAGCTCTGAGTGGAAGAAGAAAATAAGAAAAAGAAAACAATTCTCTTCTCAGAGTGCCTCCTAACCACAGACAGCTCACGCCTGGATCTGGGGCCAGAAGTCACACTACTCTTGGAGGGAAAAGTTAAAATTCAGTATAAAGAAATCTTAGTCTGACGGATGCCTGTCAAACTCTTTGAAGGAAAGCATTTTCAAATCCTCGTCTTTTAGAATTTTCACAAATATAGTTCTAAGGAACATGAACTCACAATCATAAATCACAAACACACAAGGAAATAAGCCACCTTGAATGATATCAGCAACAGAATGCAAAATTACAACTTCAAAAACTATAGGCCTCGGAGTAGTAACGGCCACCTGAGACTATAAGCTTCAAAGCATTTCACCAAACCCTGGGGCTTCCCTCCACCCCACTCCAATCTCGATAAATAATCATCTTATTAATCTCTTCTCTAATTATCAAATTTGGGTGTATCATCCGTTTTCTACTGGGACATTGTCCTAGCAGAAAACCAATCCCTGGGTTTGTTCCTAGACACTTGACACATCCTGGCTACTATGTGAGCGACACTCATTCTCACTCTATGCGCCTGGTTTTGTACGGATGGTGTACAGAGTGCTGTTGTTGCACATTGATGTTTACTTGCAATTTTGCTGAACTCATTCTTATGAGTTCTATTAATTTGTATGTTGATTCAGCTGGTTTTCCTAGGTAAATGGATAATTATACTATCTTCAAATAGTAACAATTTTCTTTCACAATTTATATTTCCTCTTTTTTTTTTCCTTTTACTATTGGCCAGAGCTATACTGGGGATTGTGGACTTTATCTTAAAGGAAATTCTTTCAAAGTTTTTTCATTAAGTATAATGCTTGCTGTAGGTTTTGGACATAACCTTTACCAAGGTAAGGAAGTTCTGTTGTATTCATAATTTACTGGGGGAAAAAATTGAATTATAAATAGGTATTGACATTTATGAAATAAATTGGACCTATAAATTTTTAAAAATTTAGCTCTACATTAAAAAAAATAAAAAGGCAAACCACAGGCTGAGAGAAAATATACACATACAAAGGACTTATGACCAGGATATTTAAAGAACTCATAAATCAATAATAAAAAGATAACAACCCAAATTTAAAACATGGGAAGAGGACTTGAAATTAACTTCACATAGAAAGACCTATGGATGGCAAAAAAGCACATGAAAAGATACTAAATATCATTTGTCACTAGGGAAATGCAAAGTGTAACCACAATGAGATACCACTTCATATCCACTATAGTGGCTAAAATTTAAAAGACCGGCAACGCCAAATGTTGGTGGCGCTGTGGAACAACAAATCTCTCCTACTTTACTGGGTGAAATAAAATGGTTCCACCACTTTGGAAAACTGATAATGTTGGCAGTTTTTTACAAAGTTAAATAGACACCTACCATGTAACCCAGCAATTCCACTCTTAGGAATTTATCCAAGAGAAATGAAAACATATGTCTAGAAAAAGACTTGGACAAGAATGTTAATAGCAGCTTTATTCATCATCACCAAAATTTGAAAACAATGCAAATGTGCATCAAAAGACAATTGGATAAAGAAATTGTTTGGAATAGAGCAATAAAAAACAATAAACTACTTACACACACAACAACACGGCTTAATCTTTTTTTTTTGAAGTTTCATTTTATTATGGTTGAAGCAATATTTGAAAAATTCTTTATAGTTAATAAGCATTTCACATTTTAAAAATTTTACTATTATATTGCTTTTTAATTTCAGACATAAATCAAGAACTGGAAAATTCAAACAATACAGAAATATCAATTGCAGACGTTGCAAGCTCTCCACGTTCTGCCACCTCCTCACCTGCACCCTCGCCTCATCACTGGTTTGGCACAGATTCTCTCAATTCTTTTCTATATTTTTGGGGGGAGGAGGAGAGAATAAAACAACAGTGATATTAAAAGAAAAATAAAGCTATCATTGGTCAGGCTTTGACTAATTTCTAGGCAATTTCCATATATTAGCACTGATTCTTACAAAACAACACAGCAAGGGAGTTACCAGTATCCATTTTTGCCAATGAGGAAGCAGGCTAAGAGTGAGTAAAAAACTTCCCTAAAGTGACAGTAAAGGAGCAGAGGCAGGATTTGAATTTAGGTCTGCCTGATTCAGAACCGGTGCTCTTTCCACCGTGATAAGAGGAATGCGCACCATTTAATGAACCCCCATTATTTGCCCAGCACTTTAAAAAATTATTTCTATTTTTTACAAAAACTCAGTAAGATAACAATAATCATTCCTCTTTTGAAGAAGAGCTGTGGTTTGCCAAAGCCACGGGGTAAATTAAATAAAGGAGCAAGGATACTTACCCAGGGCTCTTAGACTCCAAAGTCCTGCTTTTTCTTCTACACTCTTACACTATAATATTTTAATAAAGTAGAATTCTGTATCTCCACACATTACTGTGAATAGCATGTTCTTTAAGAAATCATTTGAATAATTGTTCAATAGATTTTGACTCCTGTGCCAACTCCAATAGATGGTGCTGGCTGCTTGGAGCACGTGGTTGAGAAGGATTCCCAGGCAGCTCCGGCCCAGAGCCATGGAGTGGTGTGGTGGATCAGCAATGTCTGTCTTGTGTATGGAAGGGGAGGACTTGTGGCCTCAGTGCCTAGAATTCACCATCCTTGGCATGATTATTTCATGATAACATAAAATTACTGTTAATTAATTACATTTCTACAATGATCAGTGGTCCACCCCACACAATGATCTACTAAAAAAAAAACTCGGGGGCCGGCCCAGTGATGTAGTGGTTAAGTTCACGTGCTCTGCTTTGGCGGCCCAGGGTTCGCAGGTTTGGATCCTGGGCATGGATCTACGCACTGCTCATCAAGCCATGCTGTGGTGGCATCCCATATACAGAATAGAGGAAGATGGGCACAGATGTTAGCTCAGAGCTAATCTTCCTCAGCAAAAAGAGGAGGATTGGCAATGGATGTTAGCTCAGAGCCAGTCTTCCTCACAAAAAAAAAAAAAAAAAAAAAAAACTCAGGCCAGCCTCAGCGGCCTAGTGGTTAAGTTCAGCTTGCTCCACTTCTGCAGCCTGGGTTTGGTTCCCAGGCACAGACCTACACCACTCATCAGTGGCCATGCTGTGGTGGCAGCTCACATACAAAATAGAGGAAGACTGGCACAGATTTTAGTTCAGGGGGAATCTTCCTCAGCAAAAAAAAAAACAAAAAAAAAACCCACCCTAGTTATAAAAAATGAAAGAACAATCTACAGGGGTGTATACACATTCATATAATAATTCTCAGATTAAAATCTATATATAGATAAGCTATTTTAAATATATACCAAAGGGAAAATGACTCAGTACAATTTGACCAGCAGACTTATTCACACAGCCTACTTTATTTCATGATTGTGTTATGATCTACAGAAAGAGAAAATTATAACCTTCCGCTCTAATAATTTCCTGCCCCTCAGCCTGATTTTATGGTACCAGATTATCTTGACTCTTTGTACATCTTTAATGTAGTCATTAATCTGTAGTTAAAAGACCAACTTTAATCAGTTTTTCAATTGGGTAGAACATCTTATCTTGTTTTAATATGGTACTTCTGCTCTGTGCGTATAGATGGGTCCGGGAAATAGAAGGAAGCTGGCATTAACACAGGAGAGGGGAGTACATGGCTTAATCTTAAAAACATATTGAGTAAAATAAGACAGGCAAAAAGAGTACATGTCTATATGATTCCATTTGAAGAACAGCCAAAAATAACCTATGGTAACAGAAATCAGAATACTGATTGCCCATGAGAAGAGAGAGCAACTGGACCAGGCATGGGGGAGCTCTCAGGGTAATGCACACGTTCCGTCTTGATTGGGGTATTGGGTACACAGGAGCATGCACCTGTCAGCACTCTAATTGTACACTTAGATCTGTGCATGTCTGCATTCCATTTTAGCATCATCATCATGATGATCATAACAAAATGATGATACTAACCTCACAAATGGACTGGGCAGTTTCCTTCTTTATTTTTTGGAACAACTTTTATAAGACAGGAAATAAATACTCATTGAAAGTTGGTTGAATTCACCAGTAAAATCAGTTGGGTTTTGTGTGTATGTATCAGTTATTTCTTGCCATGTAACAAACTACCCCGAACTTCGTGACTTAAAACAACACAAAACACGGGGCTCTCTGCAGGCCTCAGAAAGCCGCTTCCCAGCACAACCACATGTCTGTTCACAGGTCATGGGCCCTCGCTGACTGTTGGCCGGAGACATCAGCTCCTTGCCTAGGAGCCACTGCACCCCGACTCTCACAATGTGGGCTCGTGCTGAGAGACACAAGGAGAGGGAGAGAACAAGTGGGAGTCAGACTTTCTGTAACCCAAACACGGAAGTGACATCCATCATTTTGTCATATTCTGTTAGAAGAGACTTACTAAGGCTAGCCCACACTCCTCATGGGCGGAGGGTTACACAGGGCATGAATCCCAGGAGACAGAGAGACCATGGAGAGCCATTTCAGAGGCTGCCACCACAGCGTGTGTGTGTGTCATGTTTTGAGAGGGACGGTTTGTTAATTCCATTTAAAAATCTTGTGTACTTAGTGGTCTACTTAATTTTTAAATTTCTCTTTGTGCCAATTTTTACACATTTTACGTTTTCTAGGAATTTATCTGATTCAGGTAGGATTTCAAATTCATTCATTCAAATTCATTAGTATATATTCATTCATAACAACCTTTAACATTTTTTTAAGTGTCTGTAGTTATTTCCTGTTTTCATTATGTACTTTGTATACCTGCATTTTCTCTCTCTCTCCCTTCATATACCTTTCCTACTAATCTTTTTCACAAACCAGCTGCTGGTGGTGTTGGCCTCTCGGTGTTTCTCCTCTTCTGTCTCAGTAATTTCTATCCTTATTTTTGTTTCCTTTCCTGAAGCTTCTTTGTGTTTGTTCCATTGCTCTTTTCCCAAACTCTTGAGTTGAACAGTTAGCTTGCAATTTTTAATCTTTTCTATTTCCTGTTGAACATATTTAACATTATAATTTCACCTAAAAGTACTTCTTTAGCTGTTCCATGCATTTTAACATGTAGTATTTTCATTATCCTTTAGTTATAAGCATTTATTAATTTTCTTTATTTCCTCTTAAAACCAAGGCTTACTTAGTACTGTGTTACTAAATTTCCAAACATAGAGGAGTTTTGAATAAGATATACCTTTGCTACTAATTTCTAATTCTACTGAATAAACTACAATTTCTACTTGAGTAAATCACAAGATACAAGTTCTCAGGGAGATTTGTCCCACCCTGAGCCTCGGCAGAAGCAGCAGCATTTCCTGTTCTCCTCCTGGTGGGTGCTGCCCTCCAGGCCTGGCTCATGGGAGGAGCTCACTCACACCTCTGCACATTGTGGGTCCAGAAGCTTCGTCTCCCGTCTCCCATCTCAGGCCGCCTGTCCCCCACCAGCCCCCCGAGGGCAGCTGTGGCATCAGGCAAAGCCGCCCTGGTTTTCAGCACACCTTTTATTCTTAGCACCCGAGCATTTCCCTTTCTTTTCTGCAAATTCAGCTCTGTGTTGAAAGAGCTGTTTGCTGTTTGCAGTACAACACTGTCAAGTGTTTGAAGCAGGAGGATTTTCAGGTAGTCTAGTCTGTGCTGCTTATAACTGGAACAAACTCAAACAACACAGACAGGTATACATGAAGGTCCACGTCAGTGATCTCAGCCTCTGCGGCTCACCCGGGTGATTGGTGTGGTCTCTTTCCCACAAGACTTTGTCTAAGCTGATACAGTCCTGTGTGTTTGCAGGTGGGACAGAGGTGGTGTTTGCAGTCGTGACAGAGGGACTAGATTCCTAGGCCCAGCTCTGTTACAAACCACCTGTGTGACTTTGAGAAGAATCATTAACTTCTGTAGATCTGGTTTTCTCCTTTGGGAAATGAAGGGGCCCAGGAGACACTAAGGTGTAGCATTAGTAAGCTTATTTTTGCTCTGACTTCTTACCTAGTCTGTCCTGTTTTGGTTTCTGTATGTTTTTTAGGGAAGTAGACTGTGGTTAGTAATGTATAACTTTTCTGTAATTAAAAGGAAAAAAATAAGAGGATATGTGCTATGTGTAAGGTCCTTTTAAGCACTAAAAACCCTGTATGCTTATCTATATGAACAGTCCTGATAACCCAAACAGGTGGTCCCAAGCCTGTGGTGCCTCAGAGTCACCTGGGGGCACTGGTTAAAAATGCAGATTCATGTTAAAAAGATAAAAAGAGCCCTGGAGGATGCCAATGAGCAGCAGGGAAGGTGGAGCAGTGCTCTGGCATTGGGAGTGTGGCCTTGCCAGGGCCCCAGGGACTGCCAAGAGCATCGCTCAGTCACTAGTAAGACGGTTTTGCACGTGGGCTGTGAAGTCCCCACGCCAACCTTGGGCAGATCCTCCCTCTCCCGGGGCCTCAGCTGCTCCTTCCATGAAACGCAGGTTTGGATTCTCACCCAGCGTGGACCTTCTGCTCTTCATAACCCAGCTGCAGTGCTCCCCTGTACCAAAACCTGTGTGTCGCCATAATAGGACATCCCTTTACCCAGAGCTGGTCCTCTGCAGAATCCTGAGGTGACACTTGTCTTTCAAATCCTGCGCCCCTGAGGTCTGGTCCAAGGAGCCATCCGCACCCCTTCCTTCTGCCTGAGAGGAAAAGATCTGTTAATCACACTTATTCCAAGGTGGGGTCCTTCCTTCCTAGGGATGTTTATATCTTCAAAGAGGCCCTCAGGCATGGGCAGTGTTTAATCCAAATAAATAAATTATTGGTAAAATGAAATACATGCTTGGCTGATAGACGAATACTAGGAGGTGGGGGTGTTGCCTGTTCACTTTATTTCAGACACACCCCTTAAACGACACGGTATTCCCTGCAGATAAGGAAAACCCTATTTGTCGATTAATCTTGCATCATTAATTCATTCATTCCACTTTGAATGAGTCAGAGTCCCTGCACTCAAGGAGCTCGCAGACTGCGCCGACTGCGGGAGAGACCTATTTACAACACAAATGGCCGGAAGAGGTGGGACCAGAAGGCTGAGGGGAGGCAGGAGGCGCTACCGGAAGCTGACCTTTGACTCCCTCTTGAAGGGTGTGGGGGGGGAGGGGGAGGAAGGGAGGGAGGGGAGGGGAGCAAGGGGGAGGGGAGAAAGGGTGGGGAGGGGAGGGGAGGAAGGGTGGGGGAGGGAGGAAGTGGGGGAAGGGTGGGAGGGAGGAAGTGGGGGGAGGGTGGGGTGGTGGAGGAGGGTGGGAACAGGCCCAGTTTCACAAGGTGACCAGTCTCAGCAAGGGGCTGGCTGCTGTTTTAGCAGATGTCAGCTGGAGGTGCCCAGGGAGACTGTCTGCCCCACTGTTCAGGTTCCGTGTCTTCTCAGGGAGTCTTTCTTCTAGTCTCTTCTCTTAATAAGAGTAAACGAAATCATTAATGTCTATATATTACTTTCCACCTACTGTGAACAGATTTAATTATTCCTTTGAGGAGTCTCTGAGTCCCAAACCATTAAATAATTAGTGACCTGAATAAGCACTGTTTTAAGACTCATTTGCCACTTTGGACTATAAAATGAAAGAGGCTCAATTTCTTCACACTTACCGGCCTTGGGGGAAGGACCAAGTTAACCCTGTTAAGGACATCACTATATTGTAACTGTTCACTGAGGAAGGCCAGGACCTCAACAGTGACGTCTCTCCACTCAGCGTGTCCCAGTTCTTTCTTTCAGAGGCGGGGGGATGCGAAGAGGTCTGGGCCCCTGCATAGCTCAGGTCTGGACTCTGGGTTTGGGGAACTAATCCATCTCTGCAACTTGGCCCATTTTACAGATGAGCAAACTGACTCAGAAAAGTGAAAGCTCACTAGATGTGACCTGTTCTTCCCATTATATCACACTAACTGGAGGGTCAAAAATAATGCAAATGACTCTGTAGCATTGCACTAGACGCTAGGAGTACGCATTGGAATTATCTATGGAACTTAAGAAAACACGGACGCCCAGATCACACCCAGACTTATCCAATCAGAGCATTCAGCTCTGGGATCAGGAATGTTTATTTTGTTTTAAGCTCTAGGGTGATTCTGATGAGTACCTCTGATTAAGAACCACTGCATTATCATACGCCCTTTTTATACTTATTTGCTTTGCTTGGTTCGTTTGCTTGTTTCCCCTTTTAGTCAGTCCAGTTTCTGTTAACACAGCATATCTGAAGCCAACCTTCTGGCGCTTCACCAATGCATATTTTGGCTAACTCACCTCTCTTTCTTCAGGACTGCAGTACTTAGGAAGGCTGTGTGCACCGATTTTCCGCGTGGCCTCTACTGACTGCCTTGTCTGTAAATGCTCACATGACGCACTGTTGGACTCCGGGATGAAATCCTGAGCATGTGGCTCTGTCCTTGAACAAACCAGATAGTAAGGGTTCTTTTCTGATTGTAGGACGGGCACCTGGTCCTGGAGCCAGCAGCTTCCAGAGCCTCTGGAAGCCTATAGTGCCGCCTGCTGGAAGAACTTTTTATTTCATGCAACTTTAGTAAGCTGAATGCAGTGAACCCGGAAAAACACAAAAATACAAAAGCCGTCAGCCAGCTCCATTCGTACCCACATATGCTAGGCAAATAGAGAGCCAGCCTATAAAGAGGGATTCTGCCAAAAGGAGAGAAGGATGAGAGGAGTGGAGAGAGGCAGGCGGGAAGGAAGAAACATGGATTATTGCACTTAGGTAGGCAGTCACTGTGTTAACTGTCCTACATACGCTGCTTCCAAAGCCAGCGTACAGCCAGATGGCTTTATGAGATGCCTAGGAGCAGCAGTACCAATATTATACGGAAAATATATGCCCGTTAACAAAAACAGCAAAACCAAGGTGTTAGAACCCATGGACCTGCTCCACAATGAATAAATACTACATTTTATGCCAACAAGAGGCACTAAGCCAATTGAAACAGCTCTCTGCTCAATGTCTTCCTTAAAATAACTACAAGGAAATTATACAGCCCTAGAAACCACTCCAGCTAGAAGTAAAAATGATGGGTTCTGACAGGTTTTGAGGAGGGAAAAAGAAAGGCACTCTTTCAGAGGGTGATTGGGCAAGCAATGACACAGCTATTTTACATCCAGGAAAATTTTAATCTTGGGATAAGCCAGAAACCTTAAATAAAACACAAATCAAGATCCTTGGAATTTTAACCTAGGATTTTTCAGTTCTACGAATGAAAGTGGTTGACGCAGCCCCTGGTGTGGGGTGCCATCGTCACCACCATTGTCACCCACTGCAGTGATTTTTGACAGTGGTGATGCTGTGTCTGGGTGTGGGTATAGGAGTGTATGACCTAACTTTAAAAAGCGAAAATGTTTTACTTCCTCATTCCACACCTAGTAAAGTCACTCATTCTGTTTATTCTTTTCAGTAGCATAGATTTCCTAAGTATAACAATAACAAAACCACAACTAAAGACAAGGCCGATAATACTGGTGAGAACAGAGTGGGTGGGGAGAGAAAAATGTTAGAATTTTTCAAAATGAAGGATCTTTGGCTCTCACATGCTCTTTAGACCAGCCTAGTCTCAAGTCCTTCAGTGGTTATTCAACGTTTCCACAGAGACTGAGATTCCTGTAAAGGCCTTATTGTCTCTGTGGCTTCCCGGGCCTCCCAGACTGGGCCACTTCATTTGTTGAGAAGGATCTGGAACCTCCTCAGGTTCTTCAGCATGACTTATAACTTAGGATGTGTCCTATTGCTGGTGGCCTAGTAATTCTAGCTTTGAAAGAAAAGGCGAAGGCAGGCTACTGGGAGTAACTTGAAAGGTTGAATCAACGTGTAATTGTATTTCTTTTCTTCCTCTGGCGCGCTCGGCCTGAATGGTTCTAAATGTCAGTGTGGGGTAATAAAAAGGACGTGAGCTTTGAGGTCCGGGAGACTTGCTCTGCCATTTGTCAGCTGGGTGACTTAGGCAAATGTAGTTAATCTTTCTGAACGTGATCGTTCCTCATATGTAAAATGGGAATAATATGGTGTCTACCTCATGAGCTCTTCCTAACAAGTTGTGGAAACATGCTTAGTCTAGCACCAGGTTCCTAGAAGGAGCCCGAAGAATGAGGATGACAGTGGTCCTGAAGACAAGGGGTTAATGCAGGAGAGGGGAAGAAACTGGCAATGCTCTTCTCCTTCTTGGCAGGGCAGATGTGACCAAGGAACCAAGAGAGGTCAAAAGGTCATGCTGGGACAGTGCACCCGAAGCACCCTTCACTCTGAAAACTGTTCTCAAAGAGGGAGAGCAGGCAGGGAGGCTGTTCTGGCATTCCATTGTCCCTCTCCAGTTCTGCCCCTGAGCCTCCTGGGCGTGCCTCATGGGAGGCAACAGCTCTGCACCTTGCCCAGAAGTCTGGCCCTTACCCTGCATGGGCTTACTGGCCCAATGGCTAAGGAGGTGGAAGAAAAGACCAGGGTTCCAACAGTGAAAGGGTTAAAAGGCTCAGGAGGAGGGTGAAGGGTGGGGCCTTGGCAAGCTGCCCTGGACCACCTGCTTCCTCACCTCCCTTTCAGGCACCTCACACAATGCAGGGACACAGGAGACAGTCAGTGCATGTTCGTAAGATGGATTCTCTGGTCCAGGGCACAGGGGCGAGCAGAGAGAGCCAGGTTCTGGGAAACTCTGATGCTTCCATTTTGTCTGGCCACTCAGGATGGTGACTCAGGGTGGCAACGGCTTCTGAGGCAGACAGTCTATACCCTGGCTCAGCCGCTTACAATCCCTGGGACCCTGGGCAGATTACTTACCCCTCCGGGGCTCAGTTTGCTCATCTGTAAGGTAGGAATAAGGACTTCACAGAGCTGTTGACATGAATAAATTAAGTAATATGGATTTAGTACAGCACAGTGCCTAGCACACAGTGAAAACTAAATAAATGCCAGCATTTTAGTTGTCATCTTCATTATTATAATATTATTGCTATCATTATTATTCTGGCTTCATGCTGAGTATGTTGTTCTACACCAGTGGTTCCCCGATCCCAGGGCACTCCCTGTAAGCATGGTAATCAATCTTGAGGGTAGAAACATTCGAATCACTGTTTAAAGCTTCCTCCATCATCTAATGAGCTGTCCCATTATGGATGCCCTGTGTGCAGCCTGGAAAGGAGAATCCTGTGGTTAGAAAGCGCCCTCTTCAGGTAATGACCCTCCTCCCACAACACTGTGTTTGTTCAAGTCGCTTCGTCCTGTTCTTCCGTCTGTGGTATGTATCTTAGCGGGTCTGGGTCTTTGAGGGGTGCGATTGTGTGCCAGCTACTACCTGTGCAATCAGGGGTGGCTGTGAGGGGCTGGAATTTAAATATACCCTCTGGAAAGAGTTTCCCACACATTGAAATTTTTTATCACGCCTAAAATTCAGTCCTCAGAGAGTCCTGCGTCTTGAGGACATGGTCTTCAATAATGCACTATTACATAGCACTACTCAAATAAATCACACCTTCAGCTATTAGAATAGCAGCAGCATAAAGAGTAGTTAAGGGACCAGCCGCAGTGGCCTAGTCGTTAAGTTCGGCACGCTCCGCTTCAGAGTCCTGGGCACGGGCCTACACCACTCATCCATCGGTGGCCATGTTGTGGCGGCAGCTCACATACAAAAAGAGGGAGATTGGCAGTGGTTGTTAGCTCAGGGCGAATCTTCCTCAGCAAAGAAGAAAAGTAGTTAATATTATTTGTGTTCTTATTTTACGCCATGCTCAGTGTGAGCCCTTCAGGCGCATTATCTCATTTAATCCTAACAACTGTTCAGGTAGGTATTGGTAGCTCATTGTACACATAAGGAAACTGTGCTTCAGGGAGATCAGGAAACTTAACAAAGTCACACAATTAGGAGACGGTGGAACTGGGCACAGGTGTGTACACAGCACGTTTGACACTCATGGGGTCGTTTTTAATACTCTCCTCCTCTATGTGCCAAAATTGTGTTTAGTAATAATTCTGAAATGAAACAAACAATTATGAAAACCAGAAAAGACATACAGACAGTGAAAATTGTCTCTTATTAAACCCCATATACAGGTATGTCAGTAGAAAAGTTTTTAAATAAATAAAAAATGAAATAAATATTACAGTACAAAAAAGAAAAAATAGATTAATGCTAATTATATTAATGGATGTTTAAAGTAACAAACATATGATAAATAATAATATTGAAGTTTAATAATGACAAATTAGAAAAAATTACAATTTTTAAAGAGAGGAAAAAATTTTAACTTGAAAGACCTTATTCACCTTCAGTGTACTAGCTTCCTAGGGCTGCCATAACAAAGTACCAGAAATTGGGTGGATTAAAACAATAGAGATTTATTCCCTCGCAGTTCTGGAGGCTAGAAGTCCAAAATCAACGTGTGGGTGAAGCCGTGCTCCCTCTGGAGGCTGTCAGGGAGAGTCCTTCCGTGCCTCTCCCTGGCTTCCGGTGGAGTAGGAAATCCCTGGTGCTCCTTGCCTTGCAATTTCATGGCTCCACTCTCTGCCTCTGTTGTCACGTGGTGTTCTCTTTGTGGGTCTGTGTGTCCACACCACACTCTCCTCCCTGTGTCTCACCCCTTCTTATAAGAACAACTGGCATATGGGGTTAAGGGCCCACCCCTACTCCAGTACAATCTCATCTTAACTAATTACATCTGCAACGACTCTATTTCCAAACAAACTCACATTCTAAAATACTGGGGGTAGGGCTTCAACATATCTTTTTGAGGGACACAATTCAACCTATAACATTGTATAAAATATTTCATGTGTCATGTGAACTAAAATTTGCACTTACCAAACAAAATATTATACCTTGCAGTTCACATGCTGTTTTACTCCTAAATTTTAAAAAACATATAAAAACTGCAAGTGGTCACATAGAATGACGGAATTGAAGGACTCACATTCTGTTTCTTTGTCTTTACCATTCCTGTGCTCTCTTTGTTTGAAACCTACTGTTTAAATGAAGTATGTGCTTAACTATCAGGACTGGAGACACAAACTGTGCCCCAAGTGAGTTCAAATCCTTCTAAACCATTACGAACTGATTTCTCTGGACAGAGCACGTACCTGTATCCTCATGTACAACTGGTAGGGTTGCCAGACAAAATACAGGACAACCAGTTAAATTTGAATTTCAAGTGAACAGTAATTTTTTTTTAGTATAAGTCTGTCCCAAACAAGCATGAGACGTAGCTATACTAAAAAATTATTCATTGTTATTTGAAATTCAAATTTAAGTGGCCCCCTGTATTTTATTTAATAAATCTAGCAATTCTAACCAGGAGATCTCTGAATTAACTTTCATATAGAATACAAGGTTTATTAAAGGATGAGAAACAAAAATGTGGTAAGTTGGGGCCAGCCCAGTGGTATAGTGGTTAAGTTCGTGCACTCCACTTCGGCAGCCCAGGGTTCCCAGGTTTGGCTCCCAGGTGTGGACCTACGCACCGCTCCTCAAGCCAGCTGTGGCAGCGCCCCACGTACAAAATAGAGGAAGACTGGCACAGATGTTAGCTCAGAGCCACTCTTCCTCAAACAGAGGAGGCTTGGTGACAAATGTTAGCTCAGGGCCAATCCTCCTCACAAAAAAGAAAAAAAATGTGGTAAGTTGAAGCTTTCATATATATTATCAAAATTCAATAGTAACCACGACAATTATTTGTAATTCAGACCTCCAAAAGAATTTTTCAGGACAGAGTATTTTACCACTGACATTATTTAGAATTGCCAAACACAGTGATAACAGAAAGCAACCTAACTTTTAGTCGGTTTTATAATTGTTTTTAAATTCTCTACAGACAATGCACCTTTTTCTTTTCTCAATTATTTTATTGAGGTCATATTGGTTTATAACATTGTGTAATTTGAGGTGTACATTATTATATACCGGTTTCGTAAAGACTGCATCATGCTCACCACCAATAGTCTAGTTTTTATCTGTCACCATACATATGTGCCCCTTTCCCCCACCCCCGCTTCCCCTTATCTGTTCTCTTTATCCATGTGTTAGTTTATCTTC
Source organism: Ceratotherium simum simum (assembly GCF_057802395.1). Lineage (NCBI taxonomy): Eukaryota > Metazoa > Chordata > Mammalia > Perissodactyla > Rhinocerotidae > Ceratotherium > Ceratotherium simum. Next base: position 40,380,265 of record NC_141927.1, on the reverse strand, counting down.
CACATATGAGTGAAATCATGCAGTGTTTGTCTTTTTCTGTCTGGCTTATTTCACTTAACATCATACCCTCAAAGGTCCATCCATGTTGTTGCAAATGGGACGATTTTCAGACAATGCACCTTCTTAATGTCTCCACACAAGGCTGACCTTGGTATACCACTGACTGGGCATGGTAAAAATCATACATTGATAGGATGCTTTACAGTTTCTAAAGCCCTCTGTCAAATCCATTATTCAATTAGGTCTTTGCAGTGACTCTTTGGATAGGCGAGGTGGTTAGAACAGCTATGGAAACGAGCAAGTGCGTGTGGCTGACTCACCCATAGCCACGCACTACAAGGCAGACTAGGACCTCGCCCTGTCTCTTGACCCCTTATCTCAAGCCCTTTCTCCCTGGACACCTTGGTTCCAGTGCTGGTTTTGCCGCAGACTAAGCTGAGTCTACTCACTTTACTTCTCTTGGGCTTAGTTTTCTGATCTATCCAAAAGGAAAAGGCTGGCCCAGGTGATTTTTGAGATGCCTTTTAGCTCTGAGAGTCTACCACTCAGACTTGGGACGGGGCCACAGGCAGGCATTCATTCACCATGGGCTGGGAGCAAGAGAGAAGAGTCAGAACGCAGCAAAGGGGAAGTAAGGGCAGGTGTGGAAGCATCACAAACATCACCTCTTTTGTCATTTGGCCTGGGGCAGCAAAGTGCCACCCTGCAAACAGAACACAGTTTGCCCCTAAGACTAGAGAATGGTGCTAAGGAAGCATGCTGAGAACTCACCTTCATCAGTTCACACAAACGCACATGGGCACATGTACATACACACACATACACACACAGCAAGAGGACCAAGATCCTTTTTGGATACTACGTGACACCCTCATCTTGGACACTGCACAGTTCTCACCATCAGATAGTGTGCTGTGAATCTGAAGCTCCCCACCATCTAATTCCAGGTGGGTGTGACCTAATCAACACTCATGATCCATCTACCTGGCCTCTAGCATAGAGCGTTGCCATGCCTAGATGCGATAGGGTCATTGGGTTTTAATTTTGGTGAAGTGTTAGGACACTATGCTGGTGTGCATGCAGAGCAGGTATGGAGGGGGTGCTGGGCAGAAAGAACAGGAGGATAGTAAGGGAGCACACAAAAGGCAAGGAAACAAAAAATGGTGCTTGGTCCAAGGCATTCTCGTATTGCCTGCATCTGATTATTCATTTATGTCCAGGTGGGAGAGCCCCGGCCCCATCAAACGGGCCAAGAGGGACTGTAGCCAGAGGACAGGTGCTTGAGAGCAAACTCCACAAGAATGTGCAGTGCAGATGAGCACACAGTCTCCCTGGGATCTGGCCCTGAGTCTGGGATGGGTAGACATAGGCCAGATGACAGGCAAGGACTTCTGGGGAACACAGAATGCTGCCAAAGTAGAGACTGCTCCAAACTAGAGGTGCCAGTTCCCATAAATCCATATTTCACGGGGTCTCAGGAGCCATGCTGTGCCAGCAAACCAGAAGAGTCAGCACATGAGGCACCGGGGGGCTTGATTACTAGCACGACCCCTGTTCCCAGACAGTTAGCAGGACCATAAGAGGCCTGGCTGTGAGGACCTTTCCATGACCCACATCAGGTGTTCAGTGCAGGGAACACTGGACCCAGAAACACATCCCATTAGGTGGGGGCCACCCTTGTGCAGGTAGGCCTAGAGGTCCAGGATACTGAGGGGAGGTGCATGGGGAGGGAACTGTGCCTGCCCAAGTCGCTGTGACTCAGCATCTAGGCTCCCTGTTACCAGTCCCCCGGTCAGGGCCATGTAGGGATAGTCCAGGCCATAGGCGGGGACTTGTGGGGAAAACACCTGGCTGCCAGGGTCCACCATTGCTCCAAAGCAGAGTACCTAATGCCCCAGATGCCAGATCTTGTGAGATCTCAGAGCCGGATCTTGGAGGATCTCAGAAGCCACTCAGGGCCTGACCAGGGCTATGTGGAATGGGAGACACCAAGGAATCATGATTGCCAGACAGGCCTCTAGTCCCATAAGAACAGTAGGACCATAGGGGGTCAGATGGTAAATGAACTCATCAGTGGTGTGGTGCAGGAAAGGTTGCCCCAGGAAGATGGCCTGGTGGGCGAGGGCAGACCCTATCCAACAGGCCAAGAGGGCCTGACGCCTGGGTGCAGGTGCGCGGGAGCACGGCCCATGCGCCAGCCACTCTGACAGCATCCAAGGCACCCTGGGACTGGTTTCTGGGTCCCACACTTGTGAGGATGGATCAGGCCCCTGGTAAGGACTTCTGGAGGACTCATAGCAATGCCAAGGTCCACCCTGCTCCACAACACAGTTGCCTATTCCCCTGAAGCCACATCTCAAGGAAATCCTTAGCCTTGCTGTCCCAGGCACGGCCGGGAAGCCTGTTGAGAGACATCTGGGAGACCTGACTCACACACAGGCCTTGTGCATCCTCCCAGCACAGGTCCATAAGCAGTCTGATGCAAACAACCTGCACCTCTCCACATCAGGAGTGCGATGCTGGGAACCCCTATCTCCAGGAGGATGGCCTGCAAGGCTGGGGCCGCCCCTGTACACACAGGCCTAGAAGTCCTGGATGCCTGAGGGCAGGAGGTGCCAGGGGACCAAAGTGCTCATGCCCATGCTGCTCTGATCCAGCAGCGAAGGTCCCTGGGTCACAGCAGTTTAGGGATTCTCAGGGCCACAGGTGGAAACTTGTGGAGTACACACAGCTGTCAGGGACTCCCCACCCTCCCCCCATCCCGCTCCAAAAGGATAGCTACTTGCCCTGCTGCCAAATCTCGCGAGATCTCAGAGCCAGCTCTCAGGGGATCTCAGAAGCCGTTCTGGGCCCGACCAGGGCTACCCTGGGATGGGAGACACCTGGGAATCATGATTGCCACAGAGGTTCCCAGTTCCATAAGGACAGCAGGACAGGACCATATGGGCTCTGACGGTAACCCCCATTCAAACGTTTTCATCAATGGAGCATTGCGGTGTAAGCCTTCTCCAAGTAGATGGCCAAGTGGGTAAGGGCAGGTCTTATACAACAGACCAAGAAGGCCTGGTGTCTGGGGGTAGGTGCGTGGGGCACCAACTCCGCATGCGTGGGCCAGTTTGAGTCAGCATCCACTGTGCCTGATATCAGTCTCCGGGCCCTGGTTATAGGGACAGAATGGGACCACTGCAGGGTACTTCTGGGTGACACACAGCACTGCCGGGGTCCAGCCTGTGCCAGAAAATAGATGCCTGTTCTCCTAGACCCGTATTTCACGGGATTATAACCTTGCCGTCCTGAGCAGTGCTGCGGAGGCAGCTCCTGAGAAGCACTTGGGAGACCTCACTCCCACGGAAACTGCACCTTACAGGCACGGGGGCATAAAGGGTCTGGCTCAAACAACCTTCCTTGCTCCATATCAGCAGTGCAGTGGGGGTTACTGCTGGCCCCAGGACATTGGCCCACTGTGCTGGGACGGCCTCTGTTTCACAGGCCCAGGAGCCCTAGATGCCTGAGTGCAGATGCTGCAAAAGCCAATTTCACATGAGCACGCCACGCTGACCAGGCGTCCAGCTCCCTGGTTTTGGTCACGGGGTCTGGGCACTGTGAAGATAGCCGGGGCCGCAGGCAGGAACTTCTGGGGAATGATCCAGGCTGCCAAGGTCCCTCGGACTCCAACAGAAGTTACTACTTCCAGTGATGCCAGATCTCACAGGATCAGGGAGGCGGATTTCTCAGGATCTCATAAGCAACAGAGAGTTACCAAGTCTCCTGATTCCAGATCTCGTGGGATCGGGGAGGCAGATATCAAGAGATCTCGGAAGCAAAAGAGAGTTACTAATTCCCCTGATGCTGGATCAGGCAGGATCTCGGAGCCGGATCTCATGTGATCTTGGGAGCCATTTTGCTCTGATAGGCCTGCAAGGGATGGGAGATAACTCAGAATCGTGATTGCCAGATAGGCCCCAGGGAAAACGGCCAGCAGGGCACATGGAGTCTGAGGGTAACCACAGTTCAAATGTGGGCAAGTATTCCTTCGGGACACCCTGGGCTGCCAGAGTCCACCGGCTCTAAAAAGACTACTAATTCCCCTGGGGCCAGATCTTGAGGGCTCTCAGAGCCGGATCGCACAGGACCTTAGAATCTATTCCAGGCATGACAAGGGCTCCAAGTGACTGGAGACAGCCAGAAAACATAATTGCTGACAGACTCCAGGGAAAAAAACCCATCAGGACCTTATGGGGTCTGAGGGTGACCACAATTCAAATGCTGGCCGTAGATGAGTGCTTTTGTGGGACACTCGGGCTGCCAGGGTTCATCAGGCTCCAAAACAGAGTTACTAATTCCTCTGAAGCCACATCTCACACCATCTCAGAGGCTAGTCCAGGCATGAACAGGCACGTAGGGATGAGACAGCTGGGAATCATGACTGCCAGACGGGTCTCAGGCACAAAGGAGAGCAGGACTCGAGAGGTCTGAAAGTAACACATTTCAACTGCAGGCTGAAGGCACGTCTTTCTGCGGGATATCTTGGGCTGCCAGGGTCCATCCAGCTCCACAACACATTACTAATTCCCCTGAAGCCAGGTCTTGCATGATCTTGGAGCCAGTATTCCCATGATCTCAGAAGCCACCTTGGCCTGATAGGACTACGAGGAATTGGAAACAGCTGGGAGTCATGACTGCCAGACAGGCCCCAGGGACAAAGGACAGCAGGGCCTTGTGTGGTCTGAGGGAACCACAACGCAAACGCAAGCCACAAGTCAGTGCTTCTGTGGACACCCTGGGATGTCTGGGCCCATTTGGATCCAAACAATATTACTAATTCCCCTGAAGCCGGATCTCACGCCATATCAGAAGCTGTAACAGGCAGAACCAGCGCTTCAAGGGATGGGAAACAGCTGCGAATCATGATTGCCAGACAGGCCCGGGACAGAGGGCAGCAGAGCCCTGCAGAGTCTGAGGGTAACCACGATTCAAACATGCCGAAGTCGGGTCCTACTGAGGAGAACCCGGGGCTGCCAGGGTCCATCCAGCTCCAAACAGAGGTATCAATTCCCCTGAAACTAGATCTCGAGGAGTCTCAGAACCAGAACTCACCTAATTTCAGAGGCCATTCCAGGCCTGACAGGGATCCAAAGGATGGGAGCCAGCTGGGAATCATGATTGACAGACAAGCTGCAAAGAAGAAGAACAGCAAGGCTTTACGGGGTCTGAGGGTAACCACAATTCAAACACGAGCTACAGGTGAATGTTTCTATGGGACACCCTGAGCTGTCGGGGTCCCTCCAGCTCCAAAAACAGAGACACAAATTCCCCTAAAATCATATCTTGCAGGAACTCTGTTCCAGATCTCACAGCCATTTTTGGCCTGTAAAACTCAAAGGGTTTGGAAACACCTGGGAAACGCGACTGGCACACAGGCCACAGGGAAAAAGGACGGAAGGGCTTTATGGGGTCTGAAGGTAACCATGATTCAAATGTGAGCCACAGTGAATGCTTTTGTAAGACACTCTGACCTGCCAGGTCCACCCTACTCCAAAACAGAGTTACGGCTTCCCCTGAAGCCACATCAGCTGGGATCTCGGAGCCAGATCTTGGGAGGTCTCTGAAGCTATTCTAGGGTTGACCGGGGCTCTGAGGCTTGGGAGACTACTGGGAATCATCATTGCCAGACAGGCCACAGAGGGAAATGACAGAAGGTTCTTATGGGGTCTGACAGTAACCACAATTCAAACGGGGACCACAGGCGAGTGCTTCTGTAGGACACTCTGGACTGCTAGCATCCAGCCTGCTCAAAATCAGAATTACTAATTCCCCTGAAGCCTGATCTCAAAATCTGGGGCCAGATCTCCCCAGATCTAGGAAGCTATTTTGGTTGATAGGGCTCCAAGAGATTGGAGACACTGGGGAATGATGATATCCAGAGAATCCCCGTGGAAAATGATAGCAGGGTTTTATGGGGTCTGAGGGTAAACACATTTCAAATGTGGGCCACAGCAAAAGCTGGAGGACCCCCTGGATTGCCAGGGTCCATCCGACTACAAAACAGAATTGCCAGTTCCTGTGAAGCCTGATGTCCCACAATCTCAGAAGTCATTTTGCTCTGATAGGGCTTTAAGGTATTGGAGACACCTGAGAGTTCTGATTGCCAGACAGGCCCCAGGGAAAAAGGAGAGCGGGGCCTTATGGGGTCTGAGGGACAACGACCAAAACACAGGCCGTGGGCAAGTGCTTCTGTGAAAGTCTCTGGGCTGCCAGGTCCATCTGGCTGCAGAACAGAGCTACGAATTCCCCGAAAGCCAGGTTCATGGGTTCTCGGAGCCAAGTTTCCCACGATCTTGGAAGCCTTTTTGGTCTAACAGGTCTCCAAGGGATTGGGGCAGTACTGGGAATCATGACTGCCTGACAAACTCCAGGAAAAAGGCAGCAGGACCTTCAAGTGTCTGAGGGGAACCACAAATCAAATGCTGGCCACAGATGAGGGCTTGGTGGAACACCCTGGGCTGTCAGGGTCCATGTGACTCCAAAACAGTTACAAGATCCCCTGAAGCCATACCTAGCAAAAACTCGAAGCTATTCTTACGTGATCTCGAAAGCCTTTCCAGACCTGATAAGGGCTCCAAGAGATGGGAGACAGCTGGGAATCAAGGTTGCCCAACAGGATCCAGGGAAAAAGGACAGCAGGGCCTTATGGTGTGAAGGTGACCACAATTCAAATGCGAGTCCCAAGCAAATGCTTCTGTGGGACACCCTGGCCTGCCAGGGTCCATACAGCTCCAAAACAGGGATACAAGTTCCCCTAAGCCAGATTTCATGGCAGCTCAGAGCCAGATATCCCACAATTTTGGAAGCCATTCCAGACCTGACCAGTGCTCCAAAGAATGAGAGAGCTTGGAATCATGGTTGCCATCCAGGCACCGAAGAAAGAAGACGGCAGGGCCTTAAGGGTTCTGAAGGAAACCATAACCCAAACGCAGTCCACAGGGGAGTACTTCCAAGGGACACCCTAGGCGATCAGGGTCCACCCCCTCCAAGCAGAGTTACAAATACCCATGAAAGGATCTCAGAAACCATTCAGGACTGAGCAGGGATCCAAGACACAGGAGATAGCTTGGAATAAAGATTGCCAGACAGGCCCCGTGAAAAAAGACAACAGGACCTTACGGGGTCGGAGGGCAACCACAATTCAAATGTGGGCCATAGGTGAGCGCTTCTGTGGGACACCCTCGGCTGCCAGGGTCCATCTGGCCACAAAACAGAGTTATGAATTCCACAGAAGCCAAATCTCTCAGGATCTCAGAGTCAGATCTCACAGAATCACGGAAACCATTTTGACTTTTTCAGACTTCAAGGGATTGGAGACACCTGGGAATCAGGATTGCCAGACAGGCTCCAGGGAAAAAAGACAACAGGGCCTTATGGAGTCTGAGGGTAACCAGTCAAATGCAGCCACAGGCAAGGGCTTCTGTGGGATATTCTGGGCTGCCAGGGTCTATCCTTCTCCAAAACAGAGTTACAAGGTTTTCTGAAGCCAGATTTTTCCAGATCTCACATCCAGATGTCGTGACCAAGCTCTTCCAGACATGACCACGGCTGCAAGTGATGGGAGAGAGCTAGAAATCATGACTGCCACAAAGCGCCCAGGAAGGGCCCAGGAAAAAAGGACATCAGGGCCTTATGGCATCTGAGGGCAACCACAATTCAAACACGAGCCACAGATGAGTGCTTCTATGGGGCACCCTGGGCTGTCAGGTTCCATCCAGCTCCAAAAACGGAGTTATGAATTCCCCTAAAGCCAGGTCTTGTGGGAGCTCAGTGCCAGATGTCTCGCGATCTCAGAAGCCATTTTAACCTGATAGGACTCCAAGGGTTTGGAAACACCTGGGAAACAAGACAGGCCCCAGCTAAAAAGGCAGCGAGGCCATATGGGGTCTGATGGTAATCACCATTTAAACGTCTTCACCACTGGTGCAGTGGGGGCAAAGTTTCCTTCAGGGAGATGGCCTGGTGGGTGAAGGCTGTCCCTATTCAACAGGCCAACAGGGCCTTGTGTCTGGAGGCAGGTGTGGGCATGTGAACTGCACATTGCCAAGCCGCTGTGACTCAGCATCCAGGCCCCAGAGATCTGTCCCAGAGACCAGGACTTATATGGACAGACAGAGCCCCCGGTACAGATTTCTGGGGGACTCACAGTGATGTAACCACAAGCCCCTTTAGAGCCAGTTCAAACAGACCCCATCTCTTACCAACAGAGCGATTAAGAATTGTCTTTCAGAAAATTTGCAGTCACGTAGCCAGAGCATGTACAGAAGAAGAAATCTTAACCTGAAATGATCACGAAACCAGAGATTCTCCTTCCCACGGAACCAAAGGACTGGGACACATGACTGGAACTTAAAAGCTGGACTCTTATCAGGAGTGAGGGGGACCGGCCCCGTGGCGTAGCGGTTAAGTGTGCACTTTCCGCTGCTGGCAGCCTGGGTTTGGATCCTGGGCACGCACTGAGGCACCACTTGTCAGGCCATGCTGTGGCAGTGTCCCATATAAAGTGGAGGAAGATAGGCACAGATGTTAGCCCAGGGTCAGTCTTCCTCAGCAGAAAGAGGAAGATTGGCATGGATGTTAGCTCAGGGCTAATCTTCTTCACAAAAAAAATAAATAAATAAGTGAGGGGTCTGTCATTCGGGACGATCCAGTGTTAAAATTCCTTCTCCACCTCATCATAAATGTTTAGAACCTTACCAAAAATGTTTAGAACCTTACCAAAAATGCTTGAAGCCTACCAATCAAAACCTATCCTGCCAGCATTTCTGTGTGCCAGCCTGTTCTCCCTAACCTCTTAAATTTCACCCCAAATCCTGAACTGGGGAGACAGATCTGAGGGCATATGCCCCCTGTTTCCCTGTAGATTGATCTCACAGAATAAAGCTGATTTCTTTTCCCCAAAGCTGATGCTGTAATAATTGGGGTTTTTTTATGCACATAGTGCAAGAGAACCCCAGTTTTGTGTGGTAACAGTGATGCCAAGGTCTGCCTCACTGCAAAACACACGGCTGGGAAGCCTGGTCATGAAACACACCTGGGCCACCTGACCCGCACAGAGGCCCTGTGCATCCTCCCGGCACAGGTCCATAAGGGTCTGACTCAAACAACCTGCACCTCTCTGCATCAGGAGCACAGTTTGGGGAACACTTAGCCCCAGGAAAATGGCCCACAGGGTTGGGCAGGCCCAGTTCACACAGGCCTAAAGATTCTGGATGTCTGAGGGCAGAAGGTGCTTGGGGAGTGAAGTGCTCCTGCGCCAGCAGCTCTGACCAGGCAGCCAGGCTCCCTGGGACGGGTTCCTGGGTCTGGACTGTGTAGGGATAGTCCAGGCCACAGGCAGGGACTTGTGGGGGACACACAGGGCTGGCCAAGTTCATTCTGCCCCAAAACAGAGTTGCCAATTCTCCTGAAGCCAGATGTATGTAAAATACATATATACCCCATATGCATATACATATCAAAATAAGAACTGCACAATAATGAATATAGCAATAGATTTACTTCTTAATTGCAAGACTGAACTTAGCAACAGTTTTTCTTCCCTAGTTAATCTGCAGATCTAATAAATTTCCATAGCTAGCAGGGCACTGTGAATCAGACACCTTCTAGATCAATGGCGGCTTTGTAAAGCTGTACAATCCTTTGGAAAGCAAGTTGGCAAGATATGTAAAGAATCATAAAAATATTAAAGCCCTTTGGCCCATAATTCTACCTCTGGAAATCTATCCTAAGGAAATAATCCAAACTATAAGAAAAACCATATGCTCATAGATGCTCACTGCAGTACTTATAATGATGCAAAATAGAAGCAATTTAAATGCTAACTAATGGGAATGATTATGGTGCATCATAGAAAGAATTTTATGCAGATATTAAAATTACTGCACAGGAAATAACGTTAAGGAACAAAGAACAATACGAGCCTCTATTTTTACAACTAGTAAAAAGCTTAGAAGCAAATGTTTAAAAAATTACATTTTATGAGTTAGGGTAGTAAATGACTTTCTCCTTACTAAATGTTCTACAATTTTTTTGCTATAATAAAAGAAAAGTAAAATCAGAGCATAACTGAGTTAGAAAAGTGTACTTTGTTCTTTGTGATTGAACTAACCAGATCAAAAGGAAAGGCGAGAAGTTGGGCCTGCCAGATATCACTATTTACTTGTTAGTTTTTTCCCTTAATCGCAGACACAGTGCCAAAGAAGAAAAAAATGTTTCTTGAATCTTTTTGGAATGTCTTGGAAGCGAAACTGATTAAATGACAGCAAACATTCTGTCTCAAATTGTCCACTGCGTAGAGCAGGCCAGGCCACACACCCACGCCATGGAAGTCAAGCCATGGGGCTTGGATTCAGGGGAGGGCAGGGTTCACGAGGAGACCTGTCTCATGGGATCTGAGGCTTTGTTGTATCACAAGAGGACACTATGTGGGAAGGACCCAAAGAAGAATCACAAATGGGATAAAAACCAGTGTTTTCAATCTTTCACTACAATGTCCCGATCAAAAATATCCTCCTGAACTGTGTGTATTTCTATAAGCCATCTCAAATTCCTACTGGAACAAGATGATTATCTACATAAATAAAACATCTAGATTTAAAAAACAACAACAAAAATTTACTCTATGTCCAAGCACTACCAAAGGCATTCTGGTGGGTGTTGGCTGATAGAACTCTTAAACAAGGTGCCTCGTGAGGTGCCATCACAGGGGCCTAACATCTGGTAGGGGAGACAAGGGGCAACGGGCAGGGTGTATGAAAGTGGGGATGTGAAGGTAAACCAAGAGATGAACAAAGGAAGACCAGCGTTCTGCAGACAAAGGAGAAGAAAATGATCAGAGAAGAGAAGGGACAGGGAAAAAGGACATAGTGGGGAAGACGGGCAGCCTGTGGAGCATAGAACATGTGAGACATAATAGTACCACTATAAAATAAATGGAATTTTTGTTTGGCTTCATATTTTTGCTTTCTATTTGAGGTACTAGGAAACCCCAATTTGATTCAAGTGCCAACACATATTGTGGTTTTGATTTATCTGCGAAATCTCAGTCCAGTCTCTTAGCACAGCGCAGTACTCGG